>NW_019154090.1:9684172-9789219 GCF_002288905.1 Enhydra lutris kenyoni | reverse complement strand
TGTGTGTGTGTGTGTGTGTGTGTGTGTGTGTGTGTGTGTGTGTGTGTGTTTTAAAAGATTTCATTTATTTGAGAGAGGGACAGAAAGAGCAGTGAGGAGGAGCGGGTGAGGGAAGGAGAGAGGGAGGAAGGAAGGGAGAGAGGAAGAGAAGAAGAAAGGGAGAGAGGAAGGGAGAGAGAGAGAGAGAGAGAAAGAAAAGCAAACTCCCCGGAGAGCAGGAAGCCCCACGCGGGGCTCAATCCCAGGTCCTGGAGATCATGACCCCAGCCAAAGACAGACGCCCAACCCGCTGGGCCACCCAGGCGCCGTCGACAAAGCTTTTTAATTAATCTTTGCATTCCCGTCCCCTGGCACCGCCCCTGCACCAAGTAGGCGGCTCATAATTGTTTTTAAACGCGAATTGTAACTAGAGGACTTGAGTCCACTGATAACACAAATCCACTGAAGTATTTACCGAGGGTGTATCTCACACGCGGACACTATCCAGGCACAGAGCTCAAGTTAATCATCATTGTTTAGCCTTGAGTAGTCAGGATTAAAAGACGCGAGAACAGCGAAAGCAGGGACGGGGGGCTGCCTTCCGGCGGACCGACCCTGAGCGCAGTCTCCATTTCGCAGCATCTCCCCCGCAGTCCTTAACCTCACTGAGCTCCTTTCTCCTCTGTTTTACATCAACAGGGGCCTCCGCAACACTCAAGGAAGACGGGGACAAAGACCCCACAAAATGGCAGCTAGCGTCACTCTTTTTTTTTTTTTTTAATTCCACGGACACCTGATGGAAGCAAGCAACCCTAAGGGCGATCCCTCCCCGCCTCCTGCACCAAGCAACTGACGCCGCATTCAGCAGCCGCCACAAGGAAATGGCCTGAGAGCGCAGGATGTTAAGGGAAAGGGCGGGTCCAAGGCCGCAGCCCCGCCCAGCTCCCGGCCTCAGCCGAGAGGGCACGTCAACCTCACCTGGGCAGCCTGGGAAAAAGCACATTTCCAGGTTCCACCCCCACCCCCAAGAACTCTGATTGGCGGGCCCGGCCAAGGCCAGGGAATGGGCATTTTTTTTACCCACCCCCCCCCCCCCCAATCAATCCTTACCCCCAGGTAAGTCTGTCGCAGGCAGAAGTCCCTCACCATCTCAACAGGTCACTGCCACCCTCCGAACGGAAGGACGGCAGGGCGCAAAATACCTACCCGTCCTCTCTCTCTAGGAGAAGGAAACGCACGCCTAGGCGGCCCTGGGGTCTGCCAATGCGGGGAATGCACAGCAGGTGGCAACCCCCACCCCTGCCAGGGGGGCTCCTTCCCTCAAATAGTGGGGAGCGGGAGGTCCTCCCGTGGACCAGGAGGAGCCCCGCCCAGCCTCTTGCGGCTGCGGGTTTCAGATCCACCCAGGGCCGGGAAGGCAAGGCGGCGTCCGGAGGCTGGGACCCGGAGGCGCTGATGGGGGACTCCGCGCCGGGTCTGCGGAGGAGGCCGAGCCTCGCCCCACCAGTAAGCTCAGCATATCCGGGCTCCCGAGGGCCGTTCCCAGGCGCGGAGCAAGGTTTGATGTGGACCAGATCGTAATCACAACGACAAGAAGTAATCAGGAAACAATAAAGGGGTGAAAAGGCACGGCTGGTCTTATTTCCGCGCGCGATAAACAGCGCCGGGGCGGGTCCGGCTTCTCGGGGTTTCCAAAGGAAGGTGGGCAGGAGTGCAAGGCAGCCGCGCGCTCGGGCCCAGAAGGGACCGGATCGCCCACGGGGCCCGGGCCCGAGCTGCAGCGGGGATGACCCGCCCGCCTCCCCGGCCAGCCGCCGGTTCATGGCGCCGGGTGCGGAGCGGCCAACCTGTCAGGCCCGGCCAGGCCGCCCGGCGCCCAACCCCAGCCCGCGCGGACAAAGGCGGCCGCCGTCCCCGGGCCCCGCTCACCCGGCGCGAGGCCTGCTGTCCATCCGCTTCTTCTGGCGCACCGGCTGCAGCGGGATGTTGTCCGTCATGTCGCCCGCGCCGCCCGCCTTGGCCGCCGCGCCCCAGCGCCGCCTGGGCCGCCGCCCGGTCCGGCCTCCGCGCCGCCGCCCGCCGGCGCCGCGCCGCCCCGGGGGAGGAGGCGGCGGCAGCGGGCGGGCCGGGCCCGCAGCGAGGGGGCGAGCTCGCGAGCGCCGGGCCACGCGCGGAGCCGCCCGCGCGGCCCGACCGACGGACACGGGCGCACCATGGGCCCGAGCTCCGCGCTGCGCCCGCTCGCCCCGCGCCGCGCCTGCCACGGGGGGCGGCCGGTTGTGTCCGCGCCGCCGCCGCCGCAGTGTCCCCGCCCCCCGCCCGCGCCGCGCGCCCCCCACGCGCGCCCACCCGGCCACGCGCCCCCCGCCCACGCCTCGCCGTGCGCGCGCGCGCCCGCCGGCCGCCACCCCAACCCCATCCGCGGCTCTCCCGCACATGCACACACCAGTCGCACTCCCCGGTCCCACCGGGGGCATTTCCTCTCGTGGTCACGCTGGCACCAACATGCACTGCCACGCTCCAGCCCTGCAGACACGCACTCATTCTCACCTGCTTGTTCCCTGTGGTCGTCCCCTTTCACAACCACATGCGCACCCTGCCACCTCACCCCCCGACATCCACGATCACGCATGCATGTGCACACACACACGCCGTCATCTCACCCCCCGACATCCACGATCACACACCTGTACACCCTACCACACTCACCCAGCATTGGTCCCCCTCCTCTCCCCATCCTGAATCTTAGGCTTCATACTTGGGTGCTCCAGGATCACAATCGCACACCCTACCTCACTCCACTTTCAGTCCCCCTCACACACCCTCACTCTCCCGCCTGGATCCCTGGGATTCGCCATCACACACATGCACACACTCATTGTCACACTCCCTCCCTCAGCTGCCTCTGGGGCTTACACTTGCCCTCCCAGGCCCTCACACACATTCAAGCATGCTGAGAATCTCACACACACACGCACATCTGACCCCTCCACCCAGACCCACATCCGCACCCAGGTGTTCACACACTCCCACACAGTCTGTAGGATCCATGAACTTTCAAGGGCCTGTTAAAGCTTTGAGAACAGGAAGAAAATGAGTCCTAGTGCCAGAAGGAAAGTGAGAAGGGGCAGGGGGGGGGGATTAAAAAGCTATATGTAATTGAGGAGCCTCAAAGTGTCAAACCCTGTAAACTAGCTTCCTGTAACTAAAGCAAAGTTCTAAGTTAATTACACCTAATATATTTCACACGGCGTATGGGTGCCTTTTAATATGTGTGCTATGAGCCACCAGGTATCTGTGTCTAGGACCCTGCCTAAAGGAAGGCCAATCCCAAACCCAGAAGTGTGACTTATGTCATGTCACAGTGAAGTTCCTCATGAAAAGAAGCAGGCCGTTAGAATGGGGGCATTGTGCCTTCGAAGGGAAAAGAGCACTGTCTGGCTAACAGAGCTAGGTTTGCTCTGTGCTCATTGCGTGGAGGAAACGTGAACACCTGGTTGTGTTTACTGACTGTGGCATCAAGGTAGGGCCTCCCCACCCTCCTCTATCTGCTCCCCTGGAGGTCCCCCTTAAGCTCCACCCACCTCACCTCAGCGGCAAACCCTAGACCCTCCTCTCCACTCCACTCCCACACAGGCCAAAAGAAAAGACCAGAGATTGTGACCCCACACATCTGGGGCCCTGCACAGGTGAGCTTTGGTTTTTCCTCATGCACCTAAAACGTGCATGGGGTTCCATATTTAATCCTCCAACAGCTCTGCCAGCTAGGGCGCTATCAACCCCATTTTACAGGTAGGGACATAGCAGGTCAGAGTGGCCTGCACAAAGCAATGAGCTTAGGAAGGAACTAGGCTGGGCTCCAGGGCCTGGCTTTTCAGCCTCTCACAGGCAGGACGAAGTTACAACACTTCCAGCCACCTCCCAGTCCCCATTTCCAGATAGCTCCAAGCTCCCTGCGGCCCTTGTGGAACCCATCCACGGCCACCGCCATCAGACTGTGCTCTCTTTTTCTGAAAGCTGGAGTAGAACCATGGCTCTGCTATCCTGTATCACTCTCCCGGACAACTTACAAACGGCCAGACCTCAGTGGCTTCATCCATAAAGTGTGGATGATGCCAGCCTCACAGGATTGTTGGAAGGTTTAAATGAGTTCATCATAAATAGAAAACGATTGGAAGAGTGGCTATGCAGAGGAAGCACTCTGTAAGGCTCATTATTACAGAGTTGGACGAGTTCAGTGCAATCATGGGAATGGGAAGCCCTTAGCACAATGCATGTGCACGGTAACACTCAGGGAAGGGAAGCGATTACGATTCCTCCTCCCCCTACTGTTGGGAATATCCTTATGTTTCCCTAATTAAAGAACAAGCACCATAGTACTTACCATTGGTCCTCTCTGGACAAAAAGATTCTAGATAGATATTTAAAATACGGTTTAATTTATAGACTATTTTGGGGGGTTAGTTTGGGATTTACACAAAATCTGAGCACATAGGAGCAAGAGCTCCTTCCCCTAACCCCATACCTATCTACTCCATGTCGCCCCCAACCCAAACTCAGCAGTTCCCTTGTTATAAACATCTTGCATGAGGCTGGTACATGGATCTTAGAAGTTTCCTTATTTTTAATCTACTCTTTCTACTTTTTTCTTTAGTAAACATGTATGACTTTTACAATGTTTTTACATAATCATTTTTTATTGTGTCTTATTCTTTTTTTTTTAAAGATTTTATTTGACAGTGAGAGAGATCACAAGTAGGCAGAGAGGCAGGCAGACGGAGAGGGGGAAGCAGGCTCCCCGCTGAGCAGAGAGCCCGATGTAGGGCTCGATCCCAGGACCCTGAGATCATGACCCAAGCCTAAGGCAGAGGCTTAACCCACTGAGCCACTCAGGCGCCCCACCGTGGGGCTCAAACTCACCCCAAGATTAAGAGTCACATGCTCTTCCAACCAAGCCAGTCAGGTGCACCTAAATGAACAATTTTTTAAAAGACCAAGGGAGCCCCCTCTTATTCTCCAGAGGTAATATTTTCATGTGAAAAGAGGGATGATTTTTACTGTTTTTCTGTTTTCCCAAGTTTTTTTTTTTTTTCAGTACACTTTTATAAATAAGCATTGGAAAAGACACTTCTCAAAAGACTTCAGCAAGGCAATCCCTCAGGAAGAGAGGCACTTAAAAGCTTTTATCTCATCTTGCGAGAGATCTAGATGCATGAGGCAGGAGAGAGGCCTGTGGGGCCTTTGAGAGCCGTGCTGTGGGCCAGGAGAAGGGCAGGGCTAGGACAGGGCGGTGACTGGAGGGAGGGGTAGCTGGGGGTCCCACTCAGCAGGACACCGCTTCCCTCTTCCCGGCCCGGCCCTGCCTTCTCCCCGCGGTCCTGGGAATGGTCACCTCGGGGTTTTGCTTGCAGTCTCTTTGTGACCCTTGGAGCCCTCTCGGCCCAGCAGGCCCTGAGTACAGGAAGCTCCCCGTACTGATACCTGGAACAGAAAGGTCTTTAACAGATAAGCCAACCTAGTCCAGTCTCTGCTTTCCAGAAGACACTGAGGTGCGTAGAGGCCACCCAGCCTCATCCACAGATGGTAGGCTGAGGCCATAATCTGTTTTGAGATCTCTGTACAGCCCACCACGAAGCCTTGTTTACATGGATCTCCAAGCTGTTTATAGCATGTTGGCAGTAAGTAGACAAGAGGTCAAGGGCGCTAGCATACATGAAATGGAGGCAGGGAACATGGGAACTCAGAATTATTATTTTTTTTAAGACTTATTTATTTATGGAGCACCTGGGTGGCTCAGTTGGTTCAGTGTCTGCCTTCAGCTTGGGTCATGGTCCCAGGGTCCTGGGATGGAGCCCTGAGTTGGGCTCGAGCCTGCTTCTCCCTCTCCCCTCTGCCTGCCTCTCTGTCTGCATGCGCTCTGTCAAATAAAATTTAAAAAAAAAATTATTTTAGAGCTAGACAGAGAGCAAACTTGAGCGGAGTAGGGACACAGAGAGACTCTCAAGTAGACTCCCAGCTGAGTGCAGACCCCAACACAGGGCACGAACCCACAACCCTGAAATCATGCCCTGAGCGAAGTCAAGAGTCAGACGGACACTTAACCAGCTGAGCCACCCAGGCGCCTTGGGAACTCAGAATTATTACAAATCTTTTGGGTGCTCTCCAGCTGCAGGGAGAAGTGAAGTTCTTTGGGTGCCTGGAATCTTCTTTCTGAATGATTCTGGGTGAAGGCTCTAGGTGTTCCCTCCAGCAGAGCTGCTCAACCTGGGTGCTACTGACATGTGGGCTGAATAGTCCTTTATCCTGGGGGCTTTCCTGTGCATTGTAGGATGTTTAGCAGTACCCTGGTTGCTTTCCCCTACAAGCCAGCAGCGGCTCCCCTCCCCCCTCCCAGTTGTGACAATCACAGATGTCTTCAGATATTGTGAAATGTCCTGGAGGGCAAAATGTCCTGGAGGGTTGAGACCCACCAGGCCAGAATGGGAGGTGAAATTATTTTTAAATGTCTAGCAAGGCTGTGTCCAACACTAATCTCATCATTCCCCTCCCTGAAACACACCGACCCCCCTTTTGAAAAATAACTCAAGAACTTTCCAGAAGCAACAGTATCTACCTAGGACTTAGTAATACTACTTGGTTTGTACAGTAGTGTTTTTACCTCCAAAAAGACATAGGGAGTTTTGGGAAGATGCCACAGAACAGTCATTCACTCAAGTAATCTTCACGGAGGAACTACAGTGTTCAGGGTACTGGGTACAGGGTACAGGGTACAGGGGACTGGGGAGATACAGTTAACAGACAGACACAATCCCTGCTCTCTGGTGTCCGGGACTGCTGGCTTCTAGAAGATATTATCCCGGCAACCTGTGCCTTTCATTGTCTTATTTCACAACTCTGTTGAGAAACTGCTGTAATACACATGACTCTTGCCCATAGAAATGCAGATGAATTTTATCCAGTGGAATGTAAGCATTGCCCTGTAGATCCCAGTGTGCCTTTGCTTCCGTGGTCCTGACTGCCTGCTTTCCTGGGGAGTGGAGTGGGGTGGCGGGTGTGGGGGCGGGGTTGATTGTCTTTTGAATCGGCTGTAAATCTGTTCGTGAAATCTTTGACACATGTCCTTTTCTATTTGTAGGAGCCATGATTTTCCTTTTTTTAAATATTACATAAGCGTAGACAGCAAATCCACAAGTAAACATTTTGAGAGAGCAAAACGCCATGTGGATGGGAAAGATACATTGTGCAGTTGCTAATCCTCCTTACTCGATAAAAATAGAACATTAGCCACCTAAGTGGACCCCTCTGATTTCCCCCTTAATTTCACTGCCCTGCATGATCCCAAAGGGCGGCGATCTGAAAATCCCTGAGCGTCCCCTTTTTTTCTCTGGGGTCTTTGCCATATGAGAAAAATGAAGATGAAGGTATTATTGGTCTCTGTCATGTCAATTACCTCAGGATATTTCAAGAAGTTAGCAGAAATAATTTTTCCCATCAAAGTATCAGCACATGTTAGAAAACAAAAACAAAAAACCTCAAACGGATTTATGGGAAATAGGAAAAGGGGACAAGTGTCTTCAACACTGGGTCTAGCTAGAGCACATACCAGTGGACCCGGAGGGCCACCGGCCTCATGGCTTTTAAGGACCCACAGTGATCCAGTCGGCATAAAATTAACTTCATCCTTGTTTGGTGCCTCAGTCTTTAGGACGCCCCTATTCCTTTCAACTTACTCTTTGCTTAAAATAGTTGTTACAAAAGCGTGGAGAGTGGAAAGAATAGGGGAGGGGACAGTTCTGGAGGCCATTTGGGATGTTTCTTCTCCCAAAAGGGTCACTTTCAGATATACTTTTTTTTTAAGACTTTATTTGAGAGACAGCACACATGCGAGAGAGAGAGGAGAGAGAGAATGAGCAGGGGGAAAAGCAGAATCCCTGCAGAGCAGAGAGCCCAACCTAGGACTTGATCCCAGCATCCTGGGATCATGACCTGAGCCAAATGCAGACACTTAACCAACTGGCCACCCAGATGCCACCAAATATACTTTTGACTTTAATAAAACACAGAGCTTGATGCTTCTTCAGAACATATTTGCAAGATCTTATCTTAAATACCACAATTGCAAAGCCCACTTTTGAGAGGTAAATTTACTTCCTTATCCTGATTTTGGCCTAGTTTAACTAACGCTCTTTATTTCTTTTGATATTCAGGAATAGTTGGAACAGGTTAAAGCTAAATGATACAGACCTAGGGTTTTTGTTTTTTGTTTTTTGAATTTTGAGAGAGAGAGAGAGAACACGTGAGACAAAGAGCACAAGCGGAGAACAGCAGGCCGAGAGAGAACCAGGCTCTGTGCTGAGCAGGGAGCCCAACGCAAAACTCCATCCCAGGACCCCAGGATCATGATCTGAGCCGAAGACAGATGCCCAACCGACTGGGCCACCCAGGTGTCTCTGGTTCCGGATTTTTTCCTTTAGGCATAAGTCTGGGTTTTCATGTGTGCTAAGATCGTAAAACCATACACAACAGCCATATTTGACCAAAAACAATGGCTTCTTTGGGCATATCAGACTGATTGCTTTGAAAGCCAACCCATTTCCTTTTAATATAAATGGGTTCCTAGGGCGTCTGTGTGGCTCAGTTGCTTAAGCCACTGCCTTCTGCTCAGGTCATGATCCTGGAGTCCTAGGCTCCAGTCCCCTATCAGACTTCCTCTTCTCTGAGAGAGCCTGCTTCTCCGTCTCCCTCTGCCTCTCCCCCTGCTTGTGCTCTCTCAAATAAAAAAGTAAAACCTTTAAAAAAAAAAAAAAGGGCATTCCTAATCTCTGTGATCATTTCACAAATGCCGAATCATTATGTCATACCTGCCACTAATAAATGTGACATACACCTCAATTTTAAAAGTACAAATTCAGGGGTGCCTGGGAATCTTAAAATTATATATATATATACATATATATACATGTACACACACACAAATTCAGTACAATCATAATTCGTATTTGGGGTCATGCCACTTTGCCAGTTACATTTTACAGCAAAACATACTTTAATTTTCTATCTAAACCTTTCCCCAGCTTTCCTTAGAAAATTCGCTTTTGCATGTATACATCCTTCAAGACTCATTTACTTTTAGATCTTTCTGGAAGATAAAGGACATTCTCTGCCATTTGTGAGTAATGCACTGCCTGTGACCTCAAATAAAATAGATGGCCAAAGAGATGTATTTTGTTATGCAAAAGCAATAAACAGTAAATTTCTTTTTTCAAAAAGGAATGGGCATCCCTGGGGCACCTGGGTGGCTCAGTCAGTTAAGCGTCTGCCTTCAGCTCAGATGGGGAGACTGCTTCTCTCCCTTCTTCTCCCCCCCGCAACCCGTGTACACTTTTGCACATGCCAGCTCTATCGCAAATAAAATCTGAGAGAAATGGGCACTCCTTATTTAAGCGCTTCATGCTTTTGTTTTAAAGAAGAGAACAGAACTGAGGGAACTGGTAGAATCAAGGCTCTACAAAGACCTTCAGCTTTCTCCACAGGAAAAAGTGCCTTCTTTCAATGACTACATTTGGGGGCATCTGTCTTCCGCTTAGGTCGTGATCCCAGGGTCCTGGGATTGAGTCCTGTGTCAGAAACACAGGCTTAGCCAAAATACGGCTTTTTGACACCCAGAATGAACTTGTACCACACCAAGGAATGAGGGTCTAGGAGAGCAGCAGCATCCTGCCACTTTCACTTCCGGCCACGGGCATCGGGAGATCTTGGGTTGGGTCAACGGCAGCGGGGTGGGGGGGGGTGTCAAACGCACACACAGGAACCAATGAAACGGGATGAACCCTGTTGAAACTCAGTTGCTATGTGAAAACCCATCTTAAAAATTACCCCAACGTGGGGCACTGGGGTGGCTCAGTGGGTTACAGCCTCTGCCTTCAGCTCAGGTCATGATTCCAGGGTCCTGGGATTGAGCCCCATATCAGGCTCTCCGCTCAGCAGGGAGCCTGCATCCCTTCCTCTCTCTCTGCCTAGTTGTGATCTCTGTCAAATAAATAAAGATCTTAAAAAAAATTACCCCGACTAAGCCTCTATTTCCCCTTGCACCTTATGCTTGGAAAGCAATCCATCAGGGAATGATGAAAATTCATCATTGCACACACGCAAGGAGCTACATAACCATCATCTTCAAGATAAAGGAGCTGCCCACTGCTGGGCATCTCCTGACCTAGGTGACCTCCTCCTTGGTCTCAACACACTGAATCAGGATCCACCTGCCCCCGGGGTTGGGACAATTCTCCCTAAGGATGGTGTCGACTTTGAGCCCAACAGGAGAAACAAGGGAGACTGCCATACTGAACGCTCCCTGCGTCCCAGGTTTTCTTCATGCTCTCGCCATAATCCTATCAATCAAATATATTCTCCCCATTTCGCAGATGAGGTATCCAAGGTCCTATAAATTACCTTGCCCCAGGGTACCCAGGCTAAGTGTTGACCTGAACTTCCTTCCTGAATGACCAGCCAGTGATCTCATGAACCCATCCTTTGCAGACTAGATGTGTACCCATGTCCCCTAACCCCTGACTTTGTTTCCTGATGTTCTATGGATGTGGACAGGCATTAACTTCCCAGTTGGGGCTCAAGCCACCTACAGCATTGTAAGCAGGTCTTGCAGCTCTGAGGGTTGCCTTTGAAACAACTCTAAGGGCTTCCTGTAAACATGCAGCCATTTCAATACTTTCAAATGTCACCTGGCTCAACCCAGTGCTCCCAGACACGGAGAGGGAAACCGCCACCTTCCTTCCAGACTGCCCTCCCCTTCTGCACAGCTGACAGACCAGGTGGGCCCATCAAACAAGGCACCATCTCCACCTGGAGCAAGGGGCCTCCTCTTTGACCTTCCCCAGACCCTCTCTGCAAACACGACTGCAACAAAGCAACAGTTCCTTCCCCAGAACACTTTTCTAACAGGTTCTAGGGGTGCCAACGGAAGGCAGAGGGTCAGGGGGAAATACGGAGTTTATCCCCCCCACCTTCCAGTCACACTGAGCTACAAGTGACAGTTTAAAGTCGGTAAGCTGAGATTTCCATCTCCCATCAGGTTTCAACAACAGAGTCTGACTACAAGGAACCCGTAAAGGAAATACCAAGAGGTAGGCAGGTCTCAAATGACCAAGTCTTGTGACATCTGCACTGGTTACATTCTGGCTCCTTCAACAGAAACAACGAGCGTGACTCTACATAGTGCTCACACCACAACCTGGAGAATTAGCTTCAAACTAAGGGCGGATGAAACACACAGACAAAACGCACGCTTACACAAACCACTGCCAAACCATGTGGAACCATCCATCTTTGCCCCATCGATCCCTCCGGTAGGAAGCTCCCCAAGGTCAACTGGCCAGGAGGAACACTATCCCTCAATGATGATCAAGACTGTTTACGAGGGGCGCCTGGGTGGCTCAATGGGTTAAGCCGCTGCCTTCCGCTCAGGTCATGATCTCAGGGTCCTGGGATCAAGGCCCTCAACGGACTCTCTGCTCAGCAGGGAGCCTGCTTCCCCGCTCTGCCAAATTAAGTACTTCCCAGTGTGAAAAGGGTTTATACTTGATTTCCGTTATCTAAGGGCCGGGTTAATCTTGCTTTCAGAGTAAATGGAATGCCTACCTCACTCCAAATTTAGGTGAGTTGAGGCCAAAGGACGGACAACCCTTGGAGGGAGGAGAGGCCACCCACCTCCCAAGGAGGTAGCCAAGCAGGGCTCACATCAGGTTAAAGGCCATGAGAACGGAATCCCCAACGTCCTCGACAGTCAGGAGACTGTCAGGAGAACCCATTCACTGATGGGGTCGCATCCACATCTGCAAGGTTCTCAAGCCTAACTCTGGTACTTCCCACTGGGTTTGCAAAGAGAAACACTGCAAAAGAAGGTTAAGACAACAGGATATTTTCCCAGTAGGACACTAACCTGATCTTGTCCTTGTTCTCTCTCCCTAGTGGGTATTTCTTCCACCATCCTCTCATGCAATCTTCCCTTGGAATAAAGTGCCAACTCCTATGTGATTCTCAGCAGTCCATTCTGGAGGAAATGGTGTGTCTCTCTGCCCAGTGACTCATACCAGATTAGGATGGGCAGTTACGGGGTAATCTCCTGTATGATAAGCCTCCTGTGGTCACAAGCAGGAGTTCTCTAGAATAAATTTACTCTAACAGAACTTTTTGGCTTAAAAAGATGCCAAGCAACAAGCAGTTATCTGTGCGCATGAGAAAACGGGGACAGAATGGATGTAACCATATGCACATACATCTTCGATTCTAGGACCTGGAGGGTCCTGAGGGCAAAATGATGCTTAAGTGAAGAGTTCTCAGGTTTAGAGCAGAAACGAACCAGAATAACTCATACACGCCTGGTGGTGGGGGGGAAGGAAAAAAAAAAAAAAACCATCCAAAATTTATTCTCCAACAAGACAGCATCAGCAGGTAAAACTACAGGGTTTCTCCAAAGATTATACATTCACAAGGGCATTACTTAACAGTAAGAAAGGCTCTGGCGTGTTCTCTGTAACAATATCCACTTCACAGTGTAAACAGGTTACTAGCATTATGTTCAACATACAATTCCAGAAGGAAAGGCACAATGTGGCAAAAAAAATTTTTTTGGATCCTAAAAGTCAGGTGCAATAACACAGACAAACTTTTGGTAACAGTCTTGATCTACTTCCCCACAAAGCAGGAGATTTCTCCACTCAGACATTAAGGTCTGTCTTTCTCCTTCCTTTTTAAACCATGAGAGCACGTTTCATCATTTCATATACAAAAAGGGGAGGGAGTTTAAAAACAAAACAAAACAAAACAAAAAACCAAAAACCAAAGAATCAAGAAAATATCTTAAATGTCCGGCGGCTCTCACCACATTAATCAACTCAAGGTTTAAGACAGGGCATGAGAACACTTCAGCGGTCAGAAAATAGGAAAATAGACGCTATGGCTACAAAAATAAAAAAATAAATGAGGTAGATAAATTAAAGCTTTCACACCCATGACTTGCCTGTTCCAACTTCGTAGCCTTCATGCAACACTCAACAATCTTCATAGTAACTTGGCATTAAGATGCACCAAGGACATTTCTGTACAAATTAGTATGAGAACCTATGAGGAACATGCCCTTCTGTGACTTTCTTCTAGAATGAAAACCCAAGTTCTTCAATAGAGTAGGCACTGACGAACCAAATGAAGTCACCTGAGGGTCCCTGCTCAGCTGCCCACCTCTCCTGGTGGCTCAGGAAGGAGGCATCTGGAAAGCAAGGCAGTACATTGGCACTCTTGGGGCTCTAACTGAACTGTTATTTAAATAAGCAGCAACACACATCAACTCCCTTTGGACTAAACGCAGTCCATTTGAGGGCATTCTATTTAAGGTTCCAAGGTTGAAGGAATTTTGTAATTCTACAACCTTAGTTTAAAAAAAAAAAAAAAAAGTACATTCAGGAAAAAAAGGAAGGATGGGTGAAGGAGGCTTGGGGGTCAAACACAGGTCCCTAAACAGAGAGATGCCAGATCACGTCCACGTACCCGCATACAGTCACCAGGGAAGTATCTAGTAACCACCCCCCAAATTAGGCTAAGAGTTGTCTTTTCCATTGTAGTTCAGTAAGTTCCAACTTGAAATAGGGAGAGTCTTTGGAAATAGTTACTCTTGGTTGTACAAAGGTTTTTATGTATACAGTTTGTCGCCAAGTAACAGAGCTACTTTGCAAGACCCGCTTCTTTCCAAAATTAAAGAAATTCTAGTCTGTATTTGTTTTAGTATGTATTTTCTTCTTTGGGTTTTTTTTTTTTCAGTTTTTTTCTTTTTCAATTTTTTTTTAAATTTTTTTTTTTTTTTTTTTTTTTTTTTTTTTTTGCAAAGCAGCATACTGACATCTGATTGTAGGACTTGCCTGAGGTTGTGATCACAACTGTAAACATTATTTGCACATCAGTAAGAAACAAACAGGAGGAGATGGGTTCTTTGAAAAAAGGGAGAAGAAAGTACAGTCCCAGAGGTCATTCTGCCTGCGTTTCTCCTTCAATCAGCATTCCTCTTCCTAGAGCTTAGCTGACTGCGATCTTGTTTTCTTCGAGGAAGTGAGGGAACTGGTGTTTGGGGACGCCATCAGCAGCACCTGGTTTTTCCACTTCGGCACTGATGGCTGACTGGGAGCCATCCATCTTGGAGATCGTGGTGTTGTTCACCATGGAGCTGGCTCCCAGGGAAACTGGGAGAGTAGGAATCCCTCCGCTCTGGATCACAGAGATTTCATTGGTCTTCATGGCCAGACCTCCATTGAGCATGGTGGTGTACTGGTTCCACACAACGGGGTCCACGTTCACCGAAGGCGCCAGGATTTCTTTGGGAAACATCTCAGGGACTCTCTTCCCATCAGTTCCTAACAGAGCCATGGTGTTCTCGATGGCCAGCTTCCTCCCACGGCGCGCCGAGCTGTTGTTGGCCCCGTGCGTCATGTAATGGACCTATGGGAAGAGGAACAGAAAGGTTTCCGCCAAAACAGAGATTTGATAGCGTGCATATCGGCAAGCTCGTCCATCTGTGGATGGACTGGAACATTTTCAAAATGCAGGTATCTGTTCTCTGGTGTTGGGGGACGGTGTTGGAAGGGGGCATGAAAATCACAAGATCTGGCAACAATGGGCCCATGTTCCTGCCTGGAGGCAAGTAAAGACAACCAAAGCGGGGGACATTTGCTCCCATTCTGTCCCCATAAACAACTACAGGGACCCTTACTGTGTACCAAGCCTTCTCAAGTGCTACGGTTAAAATCTGTTTAGAACCAGCCTGCACAGGTAGTAACACTGCACAGAACTCGACACACAGGCACACACGGAGTACAAATAAAATGGGAAAATCCGTAAGACCAGGGCGTTGCATCCATGTCAATATCCTGGTTATGTTATCTATTCACATTAGCTTTTTTGCAAAATCCTGCCATCGGGGAATACTGGACGAAGTGTGTAAGGACGAATTCTCACTGCACGTGAGGTCTCCAAGCAGCCTGAGTAAAAACCCGGGCTAAAAACTAACTTTTGAACAGAACAGATGCTGCCCTCGTGAAACTGATCTACAAACACAGGCTTCGTCAATGATCATCATCAACGATCGTCAACAGAGAGAAGCAAGCCCTGCTGGGGCAGTGACAGAAGGCCACCGTGGGAATGAACGCTGGTCATTCTGGGGTGGCAGGCCTTCTGATGACAGAAATCATACCACCTCCTTCCACCCGGCGCCCTTTCTAAAATGACGGGTCTTGTCTGGCTTTTGAGTTTCTAAATCCCTTTCCAAAAAATGCGGTGGGCACTATTTTCTCAGGTCACCTCATTTCTTTCTTCTTTCATTTCTTTTTTTTTAAGATTTTATTTATTTATTTGATAGAGAGAGACACAGCAAGAGAGGGAACACAAGCAGGGGGAGTGGGAGAGGGAGAGAACCAGGCTTCCTGCCAAGCAGGGAGCCTAATGCGGGGCTCGGTCCCAGAATCCTGGGATCATGACCAGAGCTGAAGGCAGGTGCTTAACCAGTGAGCCATCCGGGTGCCCCAGGTCACCTCATTTCAACGCACCAACACCCTCAGAAGCTAGTAGCTATCTTGCCAGTGGGCTCAGAAGTAACCTGCGCTTCAGCACTCTACGCTGTTGAGATGTTCCACGCATAACTGGAAACACATTACTGATACCAGTCATTTAATCTCCAGGACAACTCTGAAATTGTCACTACCATTATCCCCATGCCTGGGAAATAGGTACAAGGAGCCATTTTCTGCCCAAAGCCGTTTGTGCAGCGAAAGGAGCTCCACACCTTCCCTGGGCAGATCCCAGGTCCTGGGAATTAACTGAAGCTTTGGATTTCTGAAGTCGGTATTAGTGCTCCTTCCTTGACATTTTCACCAACGACAAAATTAAAACACAGCTTGTTTTTGTAGTATGTGTACTTTTTTAAATTAAATGATACATAGTCTTACAGCTCTTTAAGGCTATATATTAAGACTTGAAGTTTTGGGATGGCTGGGTGGCTCAGTCAGTTAAACATCTGCCTTCAGCTCAGGTCATGGTCCCGGGTCCTGGGATCCAGTCCCTCATCAGGCTCCCTGCTCAGCCGCAAGTCTGGTTCTCCCTCCCCTCTACCTGCTGCTCTCCCTGCCTGAGCACACTCGCTCACTCTCTCTCCCTCTGACAAATAAATAAAATCTTAAAAAAAAAAAAAAAAAAGACTAAGTTTTAACCCCTGAGCCACAATGAATTCAACTCAACTGTTTACCCATGGGAGAGAAATAAAGAAGAAAGCCGAGAACATCTCACCCAAACCACCAGGTGGGGCCAGGGCAAAAAACCCAGATCCCCAGTTCCCATCCTTTGCTCTTACACGTGCCACTTTTAGTCCGTACGTGGATGAGTCTCCTCGCCATCTCCCCAATAAATTCTGGGTGGAATCTAAGGATAGTCATAGGCCATTCTCTGAAAGGACCCAGCCACTGGGTTTTAACACAACTGGTAACCTGGAGACTTGCTATCAGATACGCTTAATTCACGGTTACGTACTTCAACCCAGCAGACCAGGAAAACAGAAACCAACACACAGGGTCATCACCGAGTCTGTACACATACACGATAAATGACTTATCAACACCATATTACACTACGCACCATGTATCGTCTGTCTCCAGGCTGGATCTCGCCCAGCTACTGAATGATTGTAGAGAGAAGTCACGGTCTACCCCAGTATCAGGGAAAAACCACCCTACGTGTAACTACTATGTTGTATTGACAAGACAGAAACATCCAAAAGACTTCATGTCCCGTTCCTCGAAAAGCATCCTCTGCAAAATGCATTACTATCTCCTGTGCTGCTAAGATTGGGGGGGAAATGACCAATTTCAGACAGACGGCACAAGGTATCCCACTTTGAGCAGCATTGTGATGAGAAAACGTACCTTCCGATGCCTATTTTGGGAGCCAGCTAGAGATCTGACTATATGGTATCCCACTGTTTTTTTTTTTTTTTTTTTTTTTTTTATTCGGGGCACCTGGGTGGCTCAGTGGGTTAAAGCCTCTGCCTTCGGCTCAGGTCACGATCCTGGGGTCCTGGGATCAAGCCCCACATCCAACTCTCCGCTCAGCAGGGAGCCTGTATCCCTTCCCCTCTCTGCCTACTTGTGATCTCTGTCAAATAAATAAATAAAACCTTAAAAAAAAAGATTTTATTCATTTATCTGACAGCACAAGAAGGCAGAGAGGCAGGCAGAGAGAGAGGGGGAAGCAGCACCCCACTGAGCAGAGAGCCCGATGTGGGGCTCGATCCCAGGACCCCAGGATCATGACCTGAACTGAAGGCTGAGGCTTTAACCCACTGAGCCACCCAGGAGCCCCTATCCCTCTGTTCTTAACAGAAGAATCCGTCACAGATGAACACCAATTAAGACTTGCTGCTCAACATCCCCCCCGCCCCCCGAGAAACGCACCTTCAGGTTGCCTTTGGTGGTGAACGCTCGCCCACATATGTTACACACGAAAGGCTTCTCCCCCGTGTGAGTCCGCTCGTGGATCTGCAGGGCGCTCGCTGAGGAGAAGTTCTTCCCACAGCGTGTGCAGCCGTGCTGCTTGGCCTGTCGGCGTGGCTGGGCCGCTAACAAAGGCGTCATGCCTGGGGACATGGTCGTGGGTCCACCAAAGGCGCCAGGGACTTCAACTTTGACATAGGTTGGCTGGGCTCGGATAAACGTCGATGGCAGACTGCTACGACCTAGTATCCAGAGAAAAGAAACCCCAGACCTTTATCATCCCATATTCATGCCTTCTCAAACCACAAAAGAGCTCTGATGACAACTGCCCACCGAGAGCCTGGAAACCGCTTCTGCGAACTGTGTACCTCAGACGCAGCCTTCCTCTCTGGCACATCGACCTGCCCAGGGAGTAACAGCTCAAGTACTTGGGGGAAGTCACCATGTTGGCATTAGGGTACAGGCAACACACAAACACCTAAAATTCAAGTTCCTGCATAAAAAGTTATCTTTAAGGGGAGCCTGGCTGGCTCAGAGGGTGGAGGACCGTGACTCTTGTTGATCTCCGGGTTGTGAGTTCCAAACCTATGTTGGGTGTGGGGTGTGGAGTTTTACTTAAGAATAAATACCTAAAAACTATTTTTTAAGAAAAAGTTATCTTTTATGCCCAGAGGGCAACCTTCTCAGGTCCCCTCCCTCCTTGGGAGCTTTGTGCTACCGCTTTGCTATAGCTCAATGAACTTTGCTTTGCTGCCCCCCCCCCCCCCCCCCCCCCCCAACCAAAAAAAAAAAAAAAAAAAAGGCACGCCCAGACACCAGGTTTATTTCATTCTCTCAGCAGCTGTTCCCCCATTTCACCATTAACAACATCAACGGGTACCCCACCCGTTTTGTACGTGCATTTTAAAATGGGTCAGATTCTCCTCCTCACCCCCCCCATGTTATGCATCTTTGAACCTTGCAACAGGGAGTGGGACCTCAGAATCAAGGAACTACGGCTTATCTCAGTGGCCAAAAAGCAGTGCTTACGTTCTCAAACACATTCTTCTACTGGATCATTTCCGTAAGATTACCCAATGTCTCCCTGGGGCTCAACCACAGACGTTAAAAACTGGCAAGTGTGCTGTCCGTACCCAAACTGCATTAACCACCATAAACAGAAGGCTGTCAGTGCTCGGACAGAGGCAGTTACGAATCCCCTCTACCCAGAAGCACCGAGAGGCTAATTGCCCTACAGAAGAGCTGCTCTGCACATGCCACACTGTCCATTTGCCAAGTTCAACCCAGGTTCCTTTTGGAGGACCTTGTGCCCAAAATGGACCTAAGTTAAATCCAAAGCTCTATCACCTTCCATCTCAGTGCGGCTGTTCTCGGAGCCGTCTGCCTTGCCACCAGCATCAGGAGATCTGGACTTCAGGCTTTCCGCCTGGCTATTGGCTGGGGACAGCGCCTGGAAGGACGCCGTCTCCAGGACATCTGGACTTCGGCTCTGGTACTCCTGGTCTCCCATCACGGAGGACGACGAGTCGTTGGTCAGGCCATCACTCTCCACCGAGCCGTTCTCTCTGCTGCTCTGCCGCTGCAGGACGAGAGGAGCAGGACCCACCTTCCCCGGGGCATCGAGGGACGCCGTCACGGCAAACCCGAGCGTGGGTGACACCGAGTGGACGCTGGGAAGAGGGATGGGGACCTTCAAGGAGCTCCCGGGGGCATCCTGGGGGCCGACCTCGTCCACATCGATGCTTTCCAGAACGTCGTCCTGACAGACGGCACCCGCGCCGCCGTTTTCGCTGACCATCATGGGCTCGGGCCCCGAGAAGTCACAGGGGCTCTCGGGCAGGGGTGTGTTGGGAATCTGGCCGCCCATGTGCATCCGGATGTGCTGCTGCAGCAGGACCGCGTTGGTGAACTTCTTCTGGCAGATGGGGCACGAGTGCTGCGTCTTCACGGACGCGCTGGTTCGGTGGACCCCGAGGTGCGTCTTCAGGTTGCCCTTGGTGGAGAAGGCCCGACCGCAGATCTTACACTGGAAAGGCCTCTCCCCGGTGTGCGTGCGGTAATGCATCTTGAGGGAGCTCTGGCAGCTCAAGACCCGGTGGCAGATGAGACACTCGTTGGGGTCGGTGGTGGCCTTGTCGATGTTCTCCACCAGCTGCTGCAATTTCAGGGTCTCGGACCCCGGCTCAGGTGTCCCGCTCCCTTGGAAGCCACCAACCCTTGGGGAACTGTGGTGTGGCCCCACCCCAGGTAGTAGGGATCCATCCTCACTGTCTGGAGAAGGCCCAGGCTGCAGGTCATGGGGCAGGGGGCCGCCCATGAGGTCCTTGGGGTTAGTCCCTGATGAGAGATTCTGAGGTAGCCCTATGTTGGGGGTCCCTGTTACAAGGACAGGTTTGCTGTCTAAAGAGAGACTCGCCTCCTCTACGGGGACAGGTACAGAGAGTGCATAGGGAATGCCATTGCCCGCCGCCATTTTGTCGTGGAACTCAGCAAAGAGCTGGGGGTTCGCCTTCACCTGGGGATGTCGATGAAAGTGCACCTTGAGGTTGCCCTTGGTGGTGAACCGGTGGCCACAGACCGAGCACACGAAGGGTCTCTCTCCGGTATGGGAGCGGAGGTGGATCTGCAAGGAGCTATCAGTCCCAAAAACCTTGCTACAGTACTTACACTTGTGCTTGCAGAGGACGGCCTCGTCTTTGGGTTTGACCTCCACGGGGGACACGTTCGGTGGCTTCCCCTTCCCTTTCTTGGACGGGTCTAAGGCCACCGTGGAGAAAGGGCTCTGGAAGAGCACAGAGCCTGGGGCCTGAGGTAGCAAAGCGCCGGGGAGGCGCGACATGACGCCTGGGAGCACCCGCGTCCCGTCCGGCTTCAGGGCGAAGGGCGCCAGGCCCGGGGACGCGGCGCCGGTGCCGGCGGAAGGGACGTTTGCGTGAGGTAGCTTGGCTGGCTTCAAGGCGTCCAGGGACAGGCCCTGGCTTCCGGCTTTCTGGCTGAGCAACGCCACGGCCGCCGACACCTGCTGGGACATGTGGCTGCCCAAGGTCTTGAGGGCGTCGGCCCCCGCGGCGCCGGAGTGGAGGGCGTGCGAGGCCCACGTGTTCACCTGCACGCGGATCTGCTCCGTGAGCTGGATCTGCTGCAGCTGCTGCTGCTGGAGGCACAGGATCTGCTCCAGGACCCACGGGATGCTGCTGGCGCCGGGCAGGGGGGCGGGGGGCGCGTCCGCGCTCCGCTGATTCACTGCCACCTTGGTGCCCCGCAGCGCCTGCAGAGTGACGTTCGTGTTGGCCACTTTGCCTTTGGGTATGTAGCTTATGTCCTGGGACGCGGCCGGCAGGGCGGTCTCGGTCTTCAGGTACACGACAGGCTCGGCGCCCAGCTTCTCCTTCGCCTCCCCCGATCCACTGCCGCCGCCGCCGCCGTCCTCCCTGGGCCCCTCCTTGCTGCCCGGACTCAGCCCAGCCCCGGAGAAGTCGTCAGAAGGCACCGGCCCCTCGCTGTCGTTCATGATGAGGACGGGGGGGTTCTTAGTGCAATTTTTCTTGTGTTCGAAAAACTCGGAGAAGCTGAAGAACTCCGCGCAGCATTTCTCGCAGATGTGAGTCTCCTCCCGACGGGTCCTCTTTGCGGTCAGGCCATCCCTGCTGGCTTCACTGCCACTCCCCGGGGGGTTCATGGGAGTACCTGGGACAAGAGAGCACAAGCTAAGAATGGTGCCTAAGAAGGGGCACGGGGACTCTTTCTAGGAAAGAACCACAACTCACCATACAGATGCCTTCCTGTGTCCAAACAGGCAGAAGACTGTAAAAGGGAACTAGGCCTCCAGAGGTCGGAACCAACTAACCACTTGTGTAGTGGGTTAACTGTGCCCAACCCCCTCCACCCTCCACCCCCCACCCCCACCCCACCCACCGGGGCCGCCAAGTATGTCCAAGTCCTTATACCCAGCACCTGTGCATGTGAACTTACTGGGAACAGGATCTTTACAAATCTAACTGGGAGAGTCCCTAACCCATTGCTTGATGTTCTTGAAGAGACAGGGAAACGAGAGATGGAACAAGTAAGGCCCTGGGAAGGAATTACCGGGGTTCTAAGCCAGGACTGCCAGAAGCCGAAAGGAGGCTTGAAACCCTTTTCCCCTGTCTCCAGAAGGAAACCATCCTCATGGACACCTCAATTTCAGGTGTCCGGCCTCCAGAACCATTCGAATGAACTACGCTTAAAAACCATCCAATTTGCAGCAATAGTTTATGGAAACCCTAGGAAATTCATACAACTTCTCTTTATTAAAATAGTTCCCTTGGAGCTCTGCACCCCACTCAGAGCGAGCTTGCAAAGGCCAGTGGGTCTCACGCAGTGAATATAAATGACACTGGGAACCTGCTCAAATACGGCTGCTCATCCCCACGCCGGGGCCGCTGAAAGGGAACCACATGACAAGTGCACCTTCCCAGTTCCAAGGTGCCAACACTGAAAATACAGAGAACAGCACACTGGGTCCATTTACACAGGAAGGCCAAGCGGATATTCCAAGAGTATTTTCTTTTTTTAAAAAGATTTTTATTTATTTATGACAGAGAGAGATAGTGAAAGAGGGAAACCAAGCACAAGGGAGCTAGACAGGGAGATGCAGACTCCCCCCTGAGCAGGGAGCCCGATGTAGGGGCTCGATCCCAGGACGCTGTGATCATGACCTGAGCCGAGGGCAGAGGCTTCATGACTGAGCCACCCAGGCGCCCCATCCTAGGAACATTTTCATGAGACACTGACAAAAGTAAAGATTGCATCTTCAAAGACGGCTGTGACCATAGGGAAAGAAAGACTGGATCTTACAGATCATGAAAAACTAGAGAAATGTCTCATTGGTGTGAACACTATATTAACAAGCCATTATATAAAAAGAGAAGCCTGAGAATGGAAAGGGGATGGGAATGATGGGTTTCACTGCAACTTCTACTTGCAACTTCTATTCCTATAATGTATCTGAAATGAAATAATACAAAATCAAACACCTTCCTGTTCTGGGCAGTTACATTCGTAGAAAGGATTGGTCTCCGGATTTCTTTTGTAATTGGGTCCTATAACCCTATTCAGGGTTAATGGAAGCCTGCATATTAAAATGCCCATCTTGAGACTGCGGCTTTTATCTGGACATCTGGGTCCTGAAAATAAGAAGTCAGGTGAAAAGTCCCCCAAGCTACTTTACTGTTCTCATTTCCTGGCTATCCAATTGTAGGTACACTCCCCCACGGAGAAACCAGAGGTATATACCTCAGAGTCAGGATCTAAACCAACAGATAATTGCACATGTATACAAAGATCCATATAAGAACAGTTTTGGTTTGTTTTATGTGTGTGTTTTTTTTTTAACAGAAATGGCATAACTTCTGGATGCTCTCACATGGAGACGAAGTTAGGTGAAAGAAAACAGGCTGCAGAAAAATACGTAAAATGTGACCACTTTTGTTTAAAATACAACATGTCTGAAATGTACAAATGGATGGAAGAGAGGCCGAGAAGGATACATCTCACGTTTAAATAAATTATTACTTTTTAAAGCCAACTAATATATTTTGCCTCTCAACTCCTTCTTGGGTGATTACAGTCCCTAAAACCATGGGGGTTTGATTGAGGAGTCCCCCACAGTATGGGGGTGGAGGTGATCTTGAAAGAAAAGTTTATTTCCTTTTTTTTTTTAAGATTTTATTTATTTGCCAGAGAGAGTGAGTTATAAGCACAAGCAGGGCGAGCGGCAGGCAGAGGGAGAAGCAGGCTCCCCGCTGAGCAAGGAGTCGGATGGGGGATTCATCCCAGGACTCTGGGTTCATGACCTGAGCTGAAGTCAGACGCTTAACGGACAGCCACGCAGGTGTTCCAGGAAAGTGTATTTCTCTTGAGAAGATCTACAGATTTCCGACTTTCAAAAAGTAATTCTTTAAAATTTACATAAGGTAGCCCATTCTTTATGAATTTCAGACCTGGCACTATGAAGTTTTGTAAGGTATTGTGTGGGTTGGGGGTGGGCCAGGGACGAAGAGCCAAGAGCCACTAACAGGTCTGACCCACCAGTGTAGGGAAAGTAGGTTAGGGCTGACCCCAGCACTTGCCTGTGATCAAGCTGGATATGGAAGCCTTACCCTTCAGGATCTGCCCAGAACAAGCATAATCGTGACAACCTCATGCGGTAGGTATGCCTGGGTTCAGTAAAGTTTTAACAAATTTGTGAAATACCTACTAATGTGCCCGAAGCCATCCTGGATGGAATCTGGCAAAAAAGGTGCAGATACTGTGGAGTTCAGTGAACATTATTCTCTACACCTTCTATCTTAGCTGGGAAACTGGGGAACAAAACTTTCCTAACAACCGTCACTGAATGCCTAACTCATTCACCAACACATCCCACCTCCTACTGGGCACACCACAGGGCAGCTAGGGATCCGACCGGTGGTGAAATGATGACCATGATGTTCTGTCTGCAGGTCGGACCGGGGACCTCTAGGTGCCCCCTACTATACTCACCCAATCTATTGAATTACCTGCCCCACAAGACAAATGAGAAACAAACTGAAGGATCGTGCCTTGCCCAAGGCAACACAATTAAAAATCAGTCATAGCTAACTTCTGAGCACTTACTATGTTGCCAGGCGTAATTCTAAACAACTCACAGGTTCTAACAACTCTGAGGTAGGGGCTGTTGTATTTCAGAGGCACAGAGGACATCAGTTTGCCCAAGTAATACATGTGATAAAGGGCAGGGCCAATATTAAAACCCAGGCATGCAGCACCCACCCTCCCTCCTTCCTACACTTCCTACCATCATGTTTCTTCTGTTGAGACTGCAACTATCTTTCCTCTCAAAGACACCCCAGGCAGGACAGAAAAGCCTAAGGGGTCAGGTTGGCAAGGAAGGGGAAAGGGATGAGGACACATGCTACTACCATCTTTCTGGAACTTCTGGAAGTCACTTGAAAAGTTAGTACACAGGGGCACCTGGGTGGCTCCGTCGTTAAGCGTCCGCCTTCAGCTCAGATCATGATGATCCTAGCATCCCCGGATCGAGCCCTGCACCCGGACACCTGCTAAGCAGGAAACCTGCTTCTCCCTCTCCCACTCCCCCTGCTTGTGTCTCTGGCTATGTCTCCATCAAATAAATAAGTAAATAAATAAATAAATAAATAAATAAAATCTTAAAAAAAAAAAAAAAAGGCACTAGTACAAAACACATCCCTGCTACCCTCCAGGTGTTCGACAGGTTAAGTTCCCAATCCCAGCCATATTTCAAGGGTCAAGTTAAAAATTCTTGTCAATTCCCAGAATACAGTCAGTACCTATCCTCCTACTTTCCCAGGATTGGGAGTGAGGTGTTAGAGGGAGTGTTTGTTATGTAGCACTCTTTCTGGAAAAGCAATTCTGGCAATTATGTGTCAAGAACTTTAAAAAGGACAACTTTTAACAAGTTTCCCTTGGCAGGGAAATACACATGGCCAGGAGGTGCACAGAAAGAGAAAGATACAGTTCCTTCCGCAGCACTCAGCAACATCAGCAACATCATCGCAGCACTCAGCAACATCACGTTGGTTCCTGCAGTTCTCCTCTGACCCTTGTTAGGAATTCGCTTTATGAAATAAGGATACATTTCTCTTATTAACAAACAGCAAAAACAGGTACACTCTGTGGCCAAGCAGGAAGGCTCCGGTTAAGTAAGTCAGGGCACAGAGAAAAAGGGATTCGTCTGTAGCCTACAAAAAAATAAAGCAGATCTCTTACTTGTGGTGTTCTAAAGGGAAACCGCCCCGGATTTATTTCAAGAGGAGGAAGAGAACGGGGTGTAGATCTTTGGTCCCATCTGCCTTTGTGGATAAAGATACAAATATGCACATGGAATATCCTCGGTCTGCAGTAAGAGACACCGGGGCTGCGCGCTAGCTCTTGGAGTGTGGGCCTGGGGACTCAGGGGGGAGAGAACATTTTACAAGGGTCCACCTTTGTACTATGGTTTCTTTTTCATTAGCATGTTTCAACCCTTAGACTCAACCACTGTTAACTTCTGGAAATCTCCAGTAAAGCCGCATGCAAGAATACCATCCGGGTCTGTAAGGGGAACCACCCCACCCTCCAGCAAAACACATGCTCCCTTAACCCATTCATCTCTGCAGCCACATCTTAGACAAGTGTCCTCGGGCCCAATTTGCAGATGTGCAAACTGAGGCTCAGACAGAATTAAGTGGCTCAAGGTAAGAAACTGCTCACCAGGAAAAGGCGACCAGGGATTGTATTCTTAAGTACCATCAAGAAGGGCGCTAAACTTAGGGGCCTCATTTATCATTGCTTCTTCTAGAGCAGTTTCTCACTTTTTTTTTTTTCCATTTCATCCTTCTACGGAGGCTTTTAGAGCTTTCTTAACTACTACCTCTCCTCCCTCACCTTGAAACTTTAATACCACAAATATATTGTATATCTGTATGTGCACTATGGTCCTTTAGGAAGGCCAAAAACCACTGTAAATCAAGTTTTCTGTCCCCATCCCCTCATGAAAATGTTCACACACACCCCCAAAAATTTTTAAAAAGAAAAAGGGGCACCTGGGATCTGAGCCCCACGTACAGCTCTCTGCCTAGCGGGGAGCCTGCTTCCCTCTCTCTCTGCCTGCCTCTCTGCCTACTTGTGATCTCTCTGTCAAATAAATAAAATCTTAAAAAAAAAAGTTCACCCCCTTGGGGACAATATTCCTTCATTGAGAAAGCAATTTCTAAACTAGCATTTTTAAACTGGAGTCCATGAAATTAGGTAATAAACAAAAATGAGATCTTTATTTTCACTAATCTCAACTAAAATAGAGTATTTGACTTTCAATGACAAATGTAGGAGACACACCACAGTGGTACTTGCAGAACCTGCGACTTCATCACCAACAGAAAGCCAATCTTTTCCTATGATGTTAATGCTGCTGCCTTACTGGAAATTCTGGGTTACCTGACCAGATGTGCTAATCTTATTTAATGCGATCATAAAGAAGCACATTATTCTATCACAAATGTTTTTTGGTTTCTATAACTGTTATTTCAGTGCAATCTATTTCCTTGGTGTTTCTGTGTATTTTACTCTTTGCACTGAAATACGTTCTGTGGAGAAGGAAGCTATGGCACAAAAATGGTTAAACACCCCCCCCACCCCCGCACTAGAAGGATCTAACAGTTTCCAAGAGTGATTTACAACCTGAATACCAGCTTGCCGTCACTGTATACACAGGCTGGCCTCTTCTGTGGGCTGGATGCAACGCCAGCAACATCCCACTTGAGTCTTAAAACAGAGCAGCTCTGAACGCATGTGCAGTAAAACGGACCTTCTCCATCCAGACCACCACGAGCAAACACCAAAGCCCTATCTGCCCGGGAGTAAGAGAAGTGGGTTATGGACAATTGCCTGCTATGCTTAAGTTACCCCTTCCCAAAAGGGAAAAAGGCAAAGTTCAGAGAGATTACCCGGCAACTCGTTCTTCCATCTTTCCACCCCACCCCCACTCCGAATTTTAGGAATGTTATCTCTCAGCATCTAGTTATCCAATAAGTTAGAAGAATGCAGTAAACCCAGCAGGGGTCTTAGATTCAATCATTGCCAAATGGATAGAAAATACTCTTACTATTGTAGAGAAGAAAAGCTCATCTACCAGAAGCCAATCAAACTCTGCAACTCCAAAATGCTTAAAAAACAAAACCAGTATAATCTTGAGAAAAGCATTCTGACTCAAGCTTATTTTCCTCTCCCCCATTTCTGTATTAAAAAGAACCACAATGAGTAGATTTACCTAAAGTATACAGTATCTTCTACCCTCCCCCACCCACAGGATAATTGCTTACCGAAAAAACAAAAGGAAAAGAGATGTCCTTTGAACCGGCTGAAAAAAAGTGCCCATTTACCAGTTTAATTTTACATCTCAATTCAGAAACCAAGAAACACTAACAAGGCTTTAACTCGATTCACAGATAGCAGATTAAAGCTATAATTAAGTTCTACTTAATTAAGAGCTAAAAACTTGTTTCAGAACAGTGTTGGATCAAAATTCAGAGACTCTGATGAGAAGGAGAAACAGTAAAATAATCAAAGGAGGCTGTAACAGCTGTTAATGTGTCTGGGTTCTGCTATTTACACATTTAAGAGATAGGTCCTATTTTCCAGAAGAATTGGAGTTCTTCTTTTAAGCAAACCTGTAAACTCCATGCAGGCAGGGGCTTGTGTTGTCCCCTTCTACAGAGCACCCTCTCCCCTCAACAAAAGACCAACGGTCAAGCAGTTCATTTGAAAAAAAAAAGGGGGGGGGGAGAAGGATGGGGGTAACTAGCATTGCAGTGCTTGTTCACATCTACCCTTTTAAAATGGTACAGATGCTTTCTTTAAAAAAAAAAATCAGAAGTATAACAGGTAAAGGGTTGATAAAGGGGGAACTTGTTGAACTCTTCCCCATGACTTTTCCAGGGCACTAAGGCCCAGAGCATGACATGCAAACACTTATTTTATTTCCAAGTCTCCTCCCCAAAGACCCCTTAATCTAAGTCCGAAAAAGGCACATCTCAAACATTAAAAGGGAGGAGAGATCGTCAAACTCCACCGACTAAAAACTCATCAGGGCTCCTTCATCAAAGGAAGGGATGGAAAATCCCATCTCATAACCAACCAGAGTCAGATCATGATAAGCAGCTCCGTGGATTCGGAGCAAAAGGTTGAAACCAACCATGAGCAAACCATTTCAACCCGGGGCTACTGTTTACTCTAAAATGAGTACAAATGAGAATTAAAGATCATGTACTAGAGGTCCCCAGCCTCGTCACTGGCACTCAGCAGGCTACAGTTAAACACCACAGAATGATCTCAATGGGCACTTGTGAACAATCTCAATGCATGAAGTAAAACTGAAACACTGTTATGTTGAACTAAATTGATTACAAATCACATTCCCAGCACATAGGGGGACTTCTGCAGTTGAAATGATCTGAACAGGGCTCTTCACCCCCACTGTATAAAAGAAAAATTCAAAAGCTCAGAGAAATCGAGGTCTCCAGATTACACAGCTGAAAGTCCTACAACCAGACTGGAACGGTCATCTCTAAAACCTTACCAGAACACTAACTTTATTCAGTGCAGACTGGAATGGATGTGCAGAGAGCCTTGTAAGATCTCTTGCTTGTAGGAGGGCTTGTTTTGGCAGTGCACACTGGAATGGATGCACTAACTTTATTAAAAAAGAGGAAGTTCTAACTCCTCCTCCTGCCTCCCAAGATGGCTCCCCAACTGCCCCCTCCCCAACCATGAGGAAGCCAGGGGAGGCTGAAATGACCACGTAGGACTTGTGCAATTTATTTTTAACGGAACTCCGCTTGCCCGGAGCCCCTTTCTCTATCGGAAACGAAGATGGGAACACAGAAGGTAGGTCTCCAACATTCAAGCCACTATCAGGGAGATTTCCCTCTCTCCCGCAATTAAAATCGGAACTTCCGAGGGCCGCCTTCTCAAAATCATTACAGCCAGAGGAGGTCATTTCAGTTTAGAAAGTGGGGCTAGGCGGCTGCTTGAAACTTGGGAATCTTAATCGTTGGTGGTTGTAATCCAGTTTGGCACAAAGGGCATTCGAAACTCTTTTGAGAAAATGCTAATTTTCCCGTATGTAGCATGAGTCCACTGCCCACCTGCAGATGTTTTGATCTCCAAACTCCATTTTCCTCAAGAACTACATTCTTTTTTTTTTAAGATTTTATTTATTTATCTGACACAGAGAGAGATCACAAGTAGGAAGGGGTGGGGGGGGGGAAGCAGGCTCCCCGCTGAGCAGAGAGCCTGATGTGGGGCTCGATCCCAGGATCCTGGGATCATGACCTGAGCTGAAGGCAGAGGCTTTAACCCACTGAGCCACCCAGGCACCCCAAGAACTGCATTCTTTCCAAGAGGATCTCAAGTTGGTTTTGCAAAAACAGGACTGGACCAATCTTAGTTTTTAAAAAATTATACATTCCACATACGTATCGGTATATACACATCTACCTCTACAGATCCATGTTATCTCTCCCTATAGCTACACAGATATAATATATAGATAGGTACACACGTACAGGCTGCTCAAATGCAAAATGCAGCCGTTAAAACGTACTGCTTGAGGAAACTATCTTCTGTCCCATGGTGGCAACGAAGATTCTGCAAATACATTCAAGGACTAAGGAATTCTTTGCAAGAATTCCAAAGACTTGGCAAAGAATAGCAGGTACAGCTAGGGCTCCGGCAAGGAACTGCTCTGAGTCCCCAGGGGCGCCCGTCCTTCGGCCCCGCCCGGCGCTCTCCATCGCCCCCCCCAACCCGTCCCACCCTTCAGGTGTGATCCGGTACCTGTGAGGGGACCCGCCTCTCAGCAAAGCGTGCGGCTCCAGGCTGGGCCTCCAGGGGGCGCCCGCGTGCAACTCGGCGGTCCGCTCCAACCCCAGCGATCAATAGCGAACCAACCCCCCGCCCAAATCGTGGAGGGGGCGCACAGTCATGCCCGAGATCCTAAGCCCAGCCCCGGGTAACTGACTGTACACTCCAACCAGCGTAATTTAAGAAGCCGCCGTGTAACAAGCTCCCCGCAAAGGTGCCGAATAACACCAAAAGCACCACTTGCGTGCGCCCACCAAAAACCAAGGGGGTACGAGAATGGGGAGGTCAGAGCTGAACCAGGGGAGGGGTCAGAGCCCGGAGCTCGCCCCTCCTCTCGGGAGGAAGCGGGCGGGCGGAGGGTTAACCCTTTTGTTCCAGGTGGGCCAGGCGACCGACTAAGCCTCTCCATGCTCTTCCCCCCCACCCCCCCAACCCAAGGCACAAAGAGAGTCCATTCTCCTGGGACCTCGGGTGCCGGCAGCCCTGACCATCAGACGCCCCGAAAACGCACAGCCGCCCCTCGTCAAGACGATCTCTTTAATTTGCCCTGGAAAAAAATGTTATTTGCGGGGGGGTGGGGGGGTGTCGCAGGGATCTATATTAACTTATTATAAATTTGGGAAACATACTGCATTCCCTACCCCCAAAAAGGGGGAGGTAGCAAAAAAGGAGCGCAGCCTTCCTACCAGAGTTACGGCTTGGAGTGTCTGGGACAGCAGTGCACACCCCCATCAGAGGCTGAGAAATTAGAAAGCAGGCGGGGAGAAGAGGGGAAACGATCCACAAGGCCCAAGTCGAGGTTAACAACGCCCCCTCCCCCCACGCGTAGCTAGAAACTTATCAGGCGACAATTTGGCGGGCCAGGACGGAGGAGAGATAGGGGGGAAATCGACTCGCTCCCTCAACCTCCTCGGTTAAGTGACCCGGAGGAGGGGAGTTTGCCCGGCCGCTCCCGGCGGGGTTGGGGTCCCGAACGCCTCCCGACCCCGGAGACGCTCGCCGCGGAAGCGTGGGGCGGGTCAGCCCCGGGAGCTCGCCCCGGCCGCGACCGCCCAGCCCTGGCCCGACCTCTCCCCCCTGGCCCCCGGGGCGCGCTTCTGGAAAGCCGGGCGCCGCAGGAAAGCCCCGCAAAATTCCAGGCTGGTGCACCCCAGAGGAGCTGCCGCGCGCCCGCGACCCCGGCCGCTGGGGGCCTGCACCCCTCCGGCTGGCCGCGGTTATTTTTAGGAAGTCGGAAATCAAAGATGGCTGGAGGTCAGGCCCCGAAAGGTTAGGGCGAAGATCGGCAGGCGGCAAAGACCGGGGAGAAAAAGCCAAAGCCCTAAGGAATTTTTTTAAAAAGGGAAATACTGTGCCCTTCTCCCGCACCTCTTCGGGCCCTCCAATCCCGTCAGCGGGTGGCCCGCACCCCAGCTCCCGGAGATGGGGAGAGGTCGCGCCCCCCTCCCCCAGCTTGGCCCGGGAAGGGCGCGTGCAACAGATCGCCCTCCCCCCGGGGGGTCTTCCAGGGGTGCGCTCCTTCTCCAGCCTCCTAGAAGAGCTCCCAAGGGGTGAAGGAAAAGGTGGGGACCCCCGGGGTCTTTCTTTTAAAAGCGGCGCCAGGGAGGGAGGAGGGAAACCTAAGTTACAAGTGGGGGAGAGGTAACTAGCGAGGGGAGTGGAACCAATTAAGAGAGGGAGCAAGGGACGAGTAGGTAACCTTTCAGGAACGAGGGACACGGCGTGGGGGGGGGTCAATCTTACAACAAGAGAAGCGAGACCTGGGGGTGAAACTTACACAAGAGAGGGAAGCAGTAAAGTGTAAAATTAACAAGGGCGGGGGGGGGCGAGCGTGCCTTCCCTAGAACTGAGACCCCAAATTTTGGTTCCAGAATCTGCGCTGGGAGCCGCTAGCTCCCCAAAGCTCGCGCCTTCGAGGGTCCAGCGAACGTCCGGAAAACTGCCCGCCCCCGGCGCGCGCCCCAGCCCCACTCACCCGGCTCCCCCGCCGCCGGCGCCGCTGGGGCCGCATCTGCAAACTCCGGGGCCGGCTGCTGCGGCTGCTGCTCGCCCTGGTCCTCCTCGGAGTTGATGTGCTGGGGTTTCGCCTGCTTACGCCTCGACATGGTGCGAGCATCGGGCCGCCTGGAGAGCCGCGGTTATTTGCCCACTCCGCACAAATTCCTGGAGTTAGGAAATTTACCCCCCTTCGGCCGGAACGCGCATGTCCCAGTAATTATTATTATCAATAATGCATTGCGATTTATCATGAGCCCTGACAGCTGATTGGCCTGGGTCCAAGACCTCAGAGATCATTTAAATAAGCCCTCATTGATCAGGGAGGGGCGAGGCATTCTGGGCTTTGTAGTCCGGCCCTACATGCGACAAAGGCGTGTTCATCGGGGGAGCGCAACTAATTAGCATCCGGGCTCAGATTGGCTGGATCGTGCACGAAATCGGAGGGGGACCCATCCTCGCTCCAGCTATCCGAGTCCTTGGAGAGAAGAATAAAAATAATTGTGGGCTTATTAAAAACTAGGAGCATCCGTCAAAGTTTTGGGACGAGCGCATTTGGTCGTGTGCTCCAAAAATTACTTTTGTAAGGTTGATATCCGCGCAAGCCGGGGTGGGAAGGTCTTTTCTGTGGAGTAGTTTGGTTCCGAATTTTTACATCTACCCAAAAACCTACAAACAAAAAACCGAGATGGGATATATGTCTCCTTCCATCTTATTTTTGACTGAAATGTTTAAACGGAATTTCGAGATGCCCGAAGAAGAGTGAAAATGGTGGTTTATTCAACCTTCCCAATGCATTTCACCTCTTAAAGTGGCCTTGGAATTTCCAAAATTTCAGATTATCCTCTCACCATGGTTTATTTCCTTTAAATGCTAAATAATAGCCCCAGGGTTCATATTCACAAGGATTGGTTTGTTGTTACCGTGCGACCTTGGTTTTTGGTTTGGGGGCTTATTTTTACTCTAAAATGACTGGATACTAAATACAGAAAAAGCAGATTAAAGGCCAGTATAGCCAGAGATAATATCAAAACAGCAAGCAATTGCATTTTTTCCCCCACAAGCCATAAATGTCTGATAACATCATATTTTATTGCTGAGACAATGCTTTTGTATCTCCCATGAAATAGCAGTGAGTAGTGTCAGGGTGACTGGGTGTCACTAAACTAATCATTATTGGAATTTTGTGCAATACGGACTTCATTATGGAAAAGGGAGAGTTCAAAGTGATTGCATCACCCTGACATGGGGATACCTGGCATTTTCTAAAATTGTGTGTGTGTAATATTACATGCATATATATATATCGATACAGTAAATCTCTATATTTAAGTCCACTAACTGCCTTGCAAATGTAAAAGCTCAATAAGTGTTGAATAAATGATGAAATTTTCAGGCTTCTAAGTCTCTGATTGGTGTTTCCGTGACGCCTCTGGGCCTGCCTCTTTTTTTGGCATTTACTTCATCGTAAGAGAACTGTAAACCATCCACATTTGTGCCTTGCATTTTCTCGATTAGTTATACATCAAGTTCCCAGCTTGTATGAGTTTCTTGTAGGCTCATCAGAAATGCAAGCAAAATAGAATGCTGGGCTCATAAATACATCCACCTGGGTGTTTGGACATCCCAAGGCAGAAAATAAATCAGCTTGATAATCTTCTTGATATTCATGGCCATCAATAAAAGCTTACTGAAAGAAGGCTAACCTCCAGTTTTGAGTCTCTGTTTGAAAATGTTTTGCATTGTTTTATGTAAGTCCCCTAAAGCAAAAAAGATTTGCGGTCAATGGCCAAATTTGGGAAGGTTAAGGATTGGGTTTAATAATATATGGAAGCTGTTTAGAATTCTCATACTGAGTAAAAAAACCAATTAACACCTGCCTTGCTGACTAATTTACTTATATTCCCAACACCTTTTCTGGTTACCATGGCGTGGCAGGAGATGTAATTGACAGATCTAAATGAATGTACATCTCAAGGCATCTTAGTGGATTAAGGAGAACCTCATCAAAGATATCGTTTCTTACATTTATTTATTTTAGTTGATAGTTTCATCATTTCTACTTAGGACAAGGTCAGAAAACTGCCACTTGTCTCCAAGTGATGATGATGATAATTATTGTTTGAGCCCTTCTTAGGTGCGGCAGACTTGCTAAATGCACACTCTCTCGTTTTCTCTTCCCAGAGAAACTGAGGCTCAGAGAGGTCAAGTGACATAATTAGGAAGTGGCTGAGCTGGTGGTGGATCCCTAAACCCGGCTTCAAAATTTTTATCGTATCCCCACACCTGTCATGCCACTGAAGCTGAATATAGACAAGAAAACAAGAAAAAGAAAAAATGGGGGTAAAAGAAAACATAGGCTAAATTAAGCCTGTCCTGGAAAATCGAGGCTCTGTAGAAGTAAATTCTACAGGTAAAATCAAGGAGAAGTTCTCCTCCGACGGAAACCTTCCATGAACATCATATCAAGAAAAGAAGGCTGTCGTACACGTTTGGAACCTACCTCCAAGCCAGCAGCCAGGAGCAAAGACCCTAGAGCAGAGCCGGTGAATGGAGAAGAGACAGCTACCTGCAAGTCTCTAAATCAAAGGCATTTTTAAAAAAAAAGATTTTATTTATTTATTTGACACAGCGAGAGAGATCACAAGTAGGCAGAGGGGCAGGCAGAGGGAGAGAGGGGGAAGCAGGCTCCCCTCGGAGCAAAAACCCGGACGATGCGGGGCTCGATTCCAGGACCCTGAGATCATGACCTGAGCCAAAGGCAGAGGCTGAACCCACTGAGCCACCCAGGCGCCCCTAAATCAAAGGCATTTTAAAAAATTATTTAATATACTTTGAACAATCAAACGACCCAAGTGGGATCAGAAAGAAAAGAAAAAAAAGATCAAAGTAAAAGATAATATTTAGCTTTTTAATACCTTCTGTTAGGTGGCTGGGTTTATATAATGCAATCATTCTCCCTCTGTCCCAGGCAGAAATTGTTGGGAAATTCATGTCTTGTTCTATCTTTCAGGCCAGCAGTCTATGAAAACTGAGGCTTTACTGTCAATGAAGATATCTGAGATACATAATCCTACTTCATCCTCATTAAAATCCTTTTTTTATTCCTGTTTCATGATGGAAAAACAAGGTCGGAGCTCCTGCCGGCGCCTTGTAGGTACTCGCAAATTCACACTCAACGTATGAACTCCATAACTTTGCAGTTAAAGGGCATAGCTCCCTCTGGCTCTCAGAGCTTCCACCCATTTCTGCAAAAACCGCACCTCAGCGTCCCCTGGCTCTTCCCTACTAAATTTCCAGTCTCCGGTTCCGATTTCCCTGCCTGACACCCACCTTTCCTGATCCAAACCAGGTCTCACCTCTTAGTCTGCTAGAAGCCAATTCTTTCCTTTGATAGCACAGTTCAAAATTTATGACGAAAGATTTTATTGTATGTCCATTTATTGCTTATTTCCACCGTGCAGGCTACGCAAAGGCAGACACCTTCACCACTGAGTCCCTAGCCCTCCAGCACTGCAATGGAGCACAGAAGTCGCAATAAATAATAATTGAATGAATCCATCAATGGGAAATGATTTTGCAGGCCTGAATATAAAATTAAGTATTAAAAGGCAATTACCGTTGGTGGGAATGTAAATTGGTGCAGCTACCATGGAAAACAGTATGGTATTTATAAAAAAAAAAAAAAATCAAGCATTGCGTTACGATAAGATAAAGCATTTTCACTTCTGGGTTTCCACCCCAAAGAACCAAAAACAGGGACACAAAGAGATATTTGTAGACCCATGTTTGTAGCTGCATTAGTCCTAAGAGCTAAAACGTGGTGGCAAGCCAAGAGTTCATCCACAGATGAAGGGATACACAAAATGTGTGTACACACAAAGAAATATTATTCAGCCTTAAACATGGAAGAAATTCGGGCATGTGCTACAACGTGGATGAAGCTTGGGGACATGATGCTAAAGGAAATAAGCTAGTCACGAAAAGACAACGACCAATTGATTCCACTTACATGAGGTACTTGGAAGAAGAGGGAAGGGAAGGGGGAGTTGTTGTTTAACTGGTATGGAATTTCAGTTTTGCAAGATGGAAGGAGATCTGGAGAGTGCATGGCAATGTGAATGTTTTGGTTTTTTTTTTTTAAGATTTTATTTATTTATTTGACAGAGAGAGCTCACAAGTAGACAGAGAAGCAGGCGGTGGGGGGAGGGGGAAGCAGGCTCCCCACGGAGCAGAGACCCTGATGTGGGGTTCCATCCCAGGACCCCGGGATTATGACCTGAGCCAAAGTCAGAGGCTTTAACCCACTGAGCCACCCAGGCGCCCCCCGCCCCCTTTTTTTAATTGTGAATGTCCTTAATACCACTGAACAATACACCTAAGATGGTTAAGATGGTAAAGATGGTAAAATTGTATTTCACCACAATTGGGGAAACAAAGCAATTACAAACTGATGGCTGCCCCAATTGTATTAATTTATTAAAAACTATCACACTGTACACTTACATGGGTGCATTTTGTGATATGTAAAGCATCCCTAAATGAAGTTGTTTTTAGGAAGGCCGTTAGATAATTGGTTATCCCTATAATTGAAAGGGCCATTAATATGGGGGTGGGTTGTTTTTTTTTTTCTTATGTGAGATTCCCGGCATCGCAAGCTTGAAAAGACTAAAGTGTTAAGGCTTGGGGGGTCCATAAATCACGATCTGCCCCTGCGAAACTGTGCCTTTTTGGGTCTCTAACTATTCATGCCAGGAAACGGCCACGTGGACCGGCGTGGTAACCATCGCCACTGTAATTTGGGAAATGCGAGTTTGGATTCGGGAAGTAGGAAGAGTGGCCTTTTCCTCCGCATGGACCAACCTCTTGGAGGCTATGGACTTGCATCGATCTGCTCTCTGCCTGCCCCATGGAAGGCTTTATTTCTGGAAGGAAGTCTTCAAATTCTAGAGATTTAGAAGTCGAGCTGAAATTGCTTAAGAAATCATGCTTGTAATTCACCAGGAGTGCTTTATTATGGGGCCAAACGTCCACTTTTCTGAGTGTCCTGGCCCGGAGCTCCTCTGTTAGGATGATTTATGGTTGCAAACCCTGGCTAATTGCAATAATCGCCACTTAACTGATGATTCTCCCCGTCCTTCATTTTGATATCTCAACAAGTTGCCATTTTATCAATCCCAAATTGGTATCGAACAATTTCCTGCCCTAATTAGTCTTCCTAGTTGCTGCTAATATATGGAAATCTACAAGTGTATACTCAAAAAAAAAAAAAAAAAAAAAGCAAAACCCAACTATTAATACTCCAGAATTCGTTAGAGCGGGAATGAATGTCAGCAAGAAGAATTTGTCCTGCCGGTTCTTCGACTGAAGACTAGATGGTCAAAGAATGAAAAAATTGATGTGAGGGGCACTTTTGTCCCTCAGCCATCTGACTAGCTCGCTCTAGTCTGGGCCTGCAGGTCTCGAGGTCCCTCTCAGGCACTCACGTGCTGTAGAGAATGTTGATTCTCTTAGTCCACAGCAAAGGTTCTCAGCGGGGGGTGGTTTTCTCCCTCCCCAAGCAGCAACGTTTGGCAGGGTCTGGGGCCAGGTTTTGGTTGTCGCAACTCAAGAGAGCTGCTGTTATCTTGAGGGTAGAGGCCGGGGGTCCTACTAACAGCAGGCAATGCCCAGAATAGCTACCCCACAAAGAGGAATAATCTGACCCAGAATGTCAACAGTGCCGGAAGTGAAAAACCAGGACTATAGGCATTATGAGTTCAAGACCATGTTAGCCTTGACCTAATACTTTTTCTAATAGCAAGACATTTTCTAATAAAACTTGAAATACTAAATCACCATCAAATCCTTGTATCTTTTCCAGGGGAACCTTCTTAACCTCCCCCAACTAAAAATCAAACCCCTGCATTCTTGCCTTTTCCCTCAAAGATTGCACAACTGCAATCTTATATTCGCTCATGGGATGATTTGAGTAATTTATCTGCTTCCTCTGTAGATCAGAGAAAGATAACATTCTAGTGAATTTTTTTCTAGTCTTTCTTCCATGAATATCATACCTTTAACGTAATTGAGATGGATTTGAAAATACAGTCTGGCGTTCTGTTTACTTCACTGAACCAGAGGGTCATAAGCCTTTCCCACCACATTAAAAGACCAACACATTGTAAATGTGTTTTATAATGCATTTTTTTTTTCACTCTGGAAACAAACCTTTAATTTGCTTAACAGGCCTTTGTTATACATTCGAGTTGTGTGTCTTTATTATGAATCCTGTTTCAGGGGCTATCCTAGTCATAGAACTCTGCTCACATTTGGATTTCTCTTCTTAAGGACTCCTGTCCTGAGTCGTTCTGAAATGAACGTTGGTGTTTCACAAATTCACAACCCTTCAAGAGCATTTTCCAAATACTATCTTACTCCCTTTGTGGGCTCTTGTGCAAGACGTGAGCCTGGGTAACAGGAGTGATCGCGCTAAATGGTGAGCTAGGTCATAAACACGCTTATCAGGGTGCTCCCATATTTCGTAACCGGACAGAAGAAATATATAGATTTTCAAAAACAAGTCGAAGGTTCAATTGATTGAACAATTTTTCAGCTAAAAATGCTTTCCTTTCATTTCCTTTTTTCTTTTACCAGTTCTGATAGATTCTTTCTTAAAAGATTTCTGCATTGGCACCCGCAACCTTTTCTAAAGCATTCTCTTGCTTTTTTATTTACCAGACACAAATACTGCCCCCCACCCCCACCCCGGGAAAAGTGCTTATCCTGAATCTGTCTTAAAAAAAAAAAAAATCACTGAGAAGTCGCTTCTGTAAATTTGCCACAAGCGTTCTTTATTACAACAGAACTTTGGAGAGCTAAAAGCCCAGCACACAGGCAAGTTTACTGTCATAAATATCTATCCGTCTTCACAATATAAATTATAATTGAAAATAAACTTGTCAGGGAACTCTCCCCCACACACAAAAAGTGAATCAGTTGGAGCAAGGCAGTTAAGAATGTTATTTGGCATGGAGAGAAAAGCAAAGGACAGCCATTGTTAAGATCACTGCTCTATAAACACCTAAATGGATTTTGTGAAGGGGAAGAAAGGATCATCTTTTGACCATGAAAGGGAATATAAAATGTTCCTTTCTTTGTTTTAATGTGTGGAGAGATTTTAACTCCCCCCCCCCCCCCCCCCCGCATAAACAAAAGGCTTCGTCCCAGTCTGGTTGGGTCCACAAAAGAACTGGGGGGGACCAGAATGTGGGGGGGCAGAGGCAGGGGGAAGCAAAGGCCAAACAAGAGGAAGGAGGAGAAAGCAAATGCTGAAGAAGAAAAATACAGCGGGCTGTTGAGTGCAGGGGAATCAGTCAAGAGATTTATTCAAAAGAGAATGAATCATATTCCAAGGGAAAAGCACGAGAGTTAATTAAGCCCAGGGAAGCACAAGAAAGTTTTCACTCATTTCTCCCCCTTCAGGTGATCTGAAGGTTAATGTCTGAAAGCCACGACACGGAAGAGCCCACGAAGCAGACCCCCGCGTGGGGCTTGTCCTTGTAATTTCTGTCCAAACTGTGTCCCTTTCTCTATGCCCTGTCTTCTTCCCCAGCAAATGCGGAGACTGAACTCTCCGTGAGGCATTGCCTTGAAAATTAGAAATGATTTTTGTCAAGTCTCTAGCACGTGACTGGCGCTCAGGAAATATCTCTCCTTACCAGACCCATTTTTTCAGGCTACGGTAGGAATATTTATCTAAGGATCTTCATCTTATTAAGTTGACCCCACCACCTATGTGAGAGTTCGGGGATCAGAATTACTTGATTTACTAAGTCATTCATTTGTTCGTTCATTCATTCAATGAGTAATTCTTTTGTCCACTATGTGCCAGGCGTGGAGCCAGGTGCCAGGAATGTTAGAGATGAAAAATGCAAACAGTCATAGTCTAGAATGTGTGACCACTTCATGTCAACGTTGTAGGCTCATACAAAAATGGTCATATATAGTACAAGGACTCTGCCTAAAAAGGGGCTGGGGTGGGATGAAGTCATGAAAGGCATAATCGAAGACACATCCCCTTCCAGACGAGACATGCCGTGACAGGGGCCGTGGTCATCACATTCACCATCGCATAAACAAATACCTTTAATATATGTCAAAAGCAAGTGCCACGAAAACAGTTAAAGCAAGGTAAAGGGATAGAGAACGTCAGTAGATGCTTCTTTGCAGGGTGACCAGGAAAGGACTCACTGATAAGAAGACATGTGAGCAGAGACATGAAGGAGGTGAGCCATACAGATAACTATGGGAAGAGCATTCCAGGCAGAGACAACAGACAGTGCAAAGGCCCTGAGGCAGGAACATGTTTGACGTGTTTGAAGAACCTTAAAAAGGCCAGTGGAGCTGGAGTAGAGTAAGTGAGAGGTCGTGGGGGTGGAGCTGTATGGCTTTAGTGATCTAGGGCTTTTAGTTTTTTTTAATAAAGAAAAATTGTGGTGAAATAGAATATGAAATTTAACATCTTAATCCTTTTTAAAATTGTACAATTTGTGGCATTGAGAACATTCACATTGTTGAGCAATCTCCAAAACTGTTTCTATGGTGCGTATCTGAAACTCCATTTCTACGCAACAATAACTCTCTATGTTCCCCTCCCCCCCACTAATAGTGCACAGGGTTCCAATTTCTCTGCCTCCTCACCAACACTTGCTATTTTGTGGGGGGTATTTTATTTTATTTTATTTTATTTTATTTTATTTTATTTTATGTGATCTCTATAGTCAACAGGGGCTCGAACTCACATGCCCGAGATCAAGAGTCACATGCTCCTTTGACTGAGCCAGCCAGGTGCCCCTTTTTGGTGTTTTGTTTTTTTTTTAACAGAAACTATCCAATGGGTGTGAGATACTATCTCATTCTGGTTTTGATTTGCAGTTCCCTAATTATCGATGATGCTAAGCATCTTTTTCTAGGTTTTATATATGCATATTTCTGCCACACAAAAACCGCTGTTCATTATTTTAAGTGTCATCCCACAGTGGTACCTTACCTGGCAGATACCCAAACAACCACTAGGACATGTCAAAGATGTAAAGCATAACTCAAAAGCGGTGACGGGCTTAAGTCTTAATTGTCCTGCGCCAAAGACATCTAAGGGTTGAAATATTTACTAGGCTTCATCTTCATGTCTTAATGTTAAGACAATAGCAGTACCCTTCTTCTCCTTCTCCTCCTTCTTCTTCCTCTTCTTCTTCTTCTTCTTTTTTGAGATGCAAAGCTGTTAGAGGGTTTGAGCCGAGGAGTCCCATGTTGTCCTTAGGTTTTAGGAGAACTCTGAATGCCGTGGTAGACTGTAGCATACGGGGGAGGGGGGGCTGGTGGGGGCTGGGCAGGCAGTTGTGGGAAGGACAGTGAGCCTACTTCATTAATCCAGGAGGGACAGGATAGAGGACTGGGTCAAGGCAGAAGTGGTGGAGGGGGGAAACGCTTGGACTGGGGGAAACATCGTGATTGTGTGGCTGATAGGGCTTGCGATGGGAAAGGGAGGTCAAGGATGACGCTGAGGTTCTTGCCCTGAGCGCCTGGAACGATGCAAGTGCTGTGTGCACGCCCAGGGATGGCCGGGAGAGAAGCTGACTTCCTGGTGGGGGAGAAGGGATGCCTGGAAGGAGAGACCTACTGATTTGGGACTCACGTTTGAAATGCCAATTGGACATTCAATCGGAAAAGTCCTATCAGGAGGAGGCTAGACCAGTCTGGAGTTCAGGGGTGAAGCCCGGGAGTCTGGTGACAGCAGCACGAGATGGTATTTGAAGCCGCAGGACTGGCTGAATTTTCTAGCCAGTGAAGGGAGATAAGGAGGAAACAAGTGCAAAGACAAGGCTTGAAGAGCTCCAGACCTGAACCAAGGGAAGTCGAGGAGACCCATAGAGGTGACTAAGAAGGAGTGGCCAGTGAATCAGAAGGACGAAGAAAGAGCCGTCCAGAAGCTGAGAACGGAACGTGCTTTGCGAGGGACGGACTGAGCCACTGTCTGTGTCAAGGCAGACAAGCCCTGGGCTGACCGTTGACTCGTGCCACGTAGAGGTGGCCAGTCATCAGGAGACTCTCCAGGGGAACCACAGGGCAAAAGCTGATTAGAGAGGGTTGAGAAGGATGGGAGGAGGGGTGAGGAGGGGCCACTCTTCTGAAGGTGTTTCATGGTGTGTTGGGGGAAGGGGACAGAGCAGGATGGGAAGGAGAGCTGCAGCAGGGATATAAGTTCAAGGGGGATACCATGGCAGGTGTTGGACGATGACAGGAAGGATCCAAGGCAAGGGGAGTTATTGATAACACGGGAGAGAAAAGGAACAACCACAGAGCCAAGATTCTAAGAAGGTGCGAAAGGGTGGGGTGCTGAGCCATCAGACAGTACCATGCACTTCGTCCATAACGGCATGGAAGGAAAATATTTGGGTGCACATCTAGGAAAATAGATTGATTTAGCTTGGGAGCGTGTGGAAGGCCTCCACTAATTGCGTCTATCTGGTCACCCAAATTAGAAATAAGAGCAAGGGAGGGGAGAGGTTGTTGAGGGAGGAAGGGGTGAAACTGTCTTCCAGGAGAGCGGAAGCATGAGTGGAAGAGGCATATGGGGCAGGGGGGTGGCTTGGCCCACGTGGGTGGGGATACATTTAAAGACAGGTTCTTGGGGTTGGCTGTTTCTTCCCCGATTCTTCAGTTGCTTCCGTGAAGGTGCAAAATAGACTAAAAGTCAGATTAAGTTCGGGCTGGGTTAAGCTAGCAGAGAACAAAAAGAGCAAGGGCATTCAGGGTGAAGGTCAGGAGTGTAAGGATGGACTGTATGTAGTACTCATACCTAGTAGGACAGGAAGGGGCGAAGGGTAAAACAGTGACAGAGTCAGTAAATGTGGAGGTTCTCGGAAGGTCATGGAATGGGTGGGCTTGGAGTACCAAAGGGACTGAGCTAGAAAGGTACTGGGACATGGTTGAAGGGAGACATGTTTGAGACTGAGGCGTTGGAGGTCATTATTGGAAACGAGAGCACAAGCACCAGAGTGTGTGCAAAGCTCCGCAGTGGAGAGCCAGTCCCAGAACTGAGCATCCCAGCCATGAAAAGGACTCTCTTGCCAGGTCCAGACAACACCAAGAATTATTATCTGTGAGCAATATATTGAGCGACACAACAGTATCTTTAAGAAAAGGGGCGGGAGATGCCTGGGAGGGCAGTTGAGCCTCTGACTCTCTCAGGGTCCAGAGATCGAGCCCCGTGGACTCCGTGCTCAGTGGGGAATCTTCTTGGGATTTTTCCTCTCCCTCTGCCCCCCACCCCCGCTCTCTCTCTCTCAAATAAATAAGCACATCTTAAAAAAAAAAAAAAAAAAAAAGAACTGAGGGGCAGAACCTCAGAGGTGTGCAGAGGATGCAGTGGGGAGGGGTTTGGAGGAGGGGTTGTGGATAGGGATATCTGAATTCTGGGCCTCCAATGGGCTGAATGGTTTAAGGGAGGAAAAAAAGGGGTGATTGAGGGAATAAGCAAAGAGCTCAGCTAACCTAACTCCAGGATAATGCACGGTGATGTCAGAAGGAATCAGCCACCTGTTGGGAGGGCTGGAGGGGGAACCAAGAGGCAACAAGATAAAAAAGATGTAGGGATAATCAGAGAAGAGGGTGAGCATAAGGGAGATTTTGCCATTAGGGCCCAGAAGACAGTGGGGAAAGGGTGGGGGGTGGGGTGGAGAATGAGTCAGAGAAGTTACGGGATTCATGGACTTAGTTACTCGGTGCCAGGCATGGCTCTAACCACTGTGCTTGTGTTTAATCATTTACTCTGGGCAGGAAGTACTCTTCTGATCCCACTCATTTTCCAAGTGAGGACATTAAGATGTGAAAGGTAAGTGACATGACCAAGGTCTCTCACAGTGTTAGCCCAACATTCAGAGCTAAGCGACTTCTCGGGACCATATCAGGGATCCAGCAAACCACAGCCTGAAGGCCAAATCCACCTGCCATTTATTTCTGCGCCACCTCCAAGCTAAGAAGGGGCTTTACAGGTGAACATTCGCCATCTCTCTGATGATGAGAAACATTTACTCTGAACCCCACTCAGACAAAATGTTAATCCTCCAAAGAATTCCATTCTTCTCATGAGTAAACCTGCACTGAAAAAACTATAATCGATTATTTTTATATTTTGTATTTCATCAGTTGAAAATTTGTGACAATCTATTTTTTTGTCTTTCATGTAAGCATCTAAGTAATATCCTCAGTTTTGCCTCTTGGCCTGCAAAACCTAAAATATTTCACCTTGTCCTTTACAGGGAAAGTTTGCTGACTTCTGGACTATGTGCAGATATCTCTCAGTAGAGGAAATACTCAATAAATGACAATTGTCAGTGTTGACATCATTATGATCTCTGGCGCCTCATTCATAGGACTTAAAAGGTGGCTGCGAGTCCAGCCCTGTGGTGTCGCTCAAAAAGTATTAGATAAATGTTAGTTGTTTTGTCTTGCTTTTTATTTATTTATTTTTAAAGATTTTTATTTATTTATTCGACACAGAGAGATCACAAGTAGGCAGAGAGGCAGGCAGAAAGAGAGGGGGAAGCAGGCTGCCTGCTGAGCAGAGAACCCGATGTGGGGCTCGATCCCAGGACACTGGCATCATGACCTGAGCCGAAGACAGAGGCTTAACCCACTGAGCCACCCAGGCACCCCTTGTTTTGCTTTTTAAAGATTTTATTTATTCATCAGGGAGAGGGACAAGAAGACTCCCTGCTGAGCACAGAGCCCACTACTACGGGGCTCCATCCCGTAACCCCAAGATCACGACCTGAGTCAATATCAAAAGTTGGACTGAGCTGCCCAGGCGCCCCGATAAATGTTAGCTTTTGAATGAATAAGTGGGCAGGAGGAGAGAGGAGATAGGCTTGGGGGTGGTTGAAATTGATAGCGCCTCTCAACATGATAGAGAGCATATCAAGAGGGGAAGAGTCAGAAACAGTGAATTCAGTCTCAGAAATGTTGTCGGAGGGGAGGGTGGATTTGTTCCGCAGAGCTAACTGAATTGAGTGACGTCATTGAATCCGAGCAAATCTACCGTTGTCCTCCGTATCTGACCCCTGACAGAAAACTCCATAGCTATGCAGAAAGCCCTCCCCGTATACCTCTGGGATATTTTCATAGGGAAAATGGGTGTGGTTGGGACCTATGGGAGAAGTTCTGGAGGGCTGGTCTGGAGAAGAGTTTATCGGGGAAGACCGGTATTTATTGGCTCCAACTAAATTGAAGGCAATGTCCTCAATTGCCCTCACAACTCCGAGAAATAGATATTAATAATGGATATTATGTTCCCATTTTACAGATGGAGAAACCAAGGATGGGGATAACTGTGACCTGTCCCAGGGAACACACCTTGGAAGCAGCAAACGCATGGCTTTGTGTCCACTCGTCTGACAGCTGGCCATCCGTTTCCTTCCTCATACAACTTGCCAGGCAGGCAAGGTTCCAGACCCCACAATTCATCAATGGAAGCTCCTGCCTCTTGGAGCTCACGGCCCAAGAGGGGGAAGATGGATCTTAAGCAAATAAACCATCCACAGGTAAGTCCTTTTTCTGTGGGTCATGAAGGGCATCAACAGGGTAAGGTCATCCGAGAGTGACTCAAGGTGAGAGCCACCTGAGTTGGGATGTTCAGGGGTGACCCCTCTGAGCTGAGACCTATAGAGCTGAGGGAAGGATGTTCTCGAAAACGGGAAGAGGCCTCCAGCAGGAAGGAGCATGAAGACTTTGAAGATCAGAAATGAGGCAGGTCTAGAAGGATGGAGCTGTTCGAGACCCTGGCTCAGCCTTGGAGAAAGTCAGACTCTGGAATGACCCAGCTGGGGGCCAGAGATGGCACCATTTACCAGCTGGGAAGTGGTTGGCACCTCCCTGAGCCTCAGTTTCTACAACCCCTGGAGGGAGTGGGAGGAAGAACGGGGTTCCTGCTTCACGGGGATGTTGTGAGATTAGATGAGATGATGCGTCCTGGTGGGGCCGGCGGGGATGGGGGGATGAGGTGTGCTCATCAGTGATGGCTCTGGTCTACACAGCGCTCAACAGGGTAGAGGGGAAAGTGGCCTTTCTTTTATTATTTGTACTCCTTCTGTGTCATTTTTCTTCCAACGTTATTGGGGGAGGCAAGATATCACTGGTTATAGGAGAATAATCCATGTGGAAATGAACTGCTTACCTGTTGGGAAAACATGATACTTGCCTTTTTTTTTTCCCAACATGGTAGCCCAGATTTTGAACACGTCCCTGTGTGAATGAGACCCTGCGTGAAATCTAGGGCTCGTGGTCTTTGCGATCCTTAAGTAGGTTCCCTGGGTAATTGGGTTGTCCGACTCTGGATGCCAAATTTGGGGCATTTTTTCTGGGGAGAAGGTTTATAGCTTTCTTTACATTCCCAGAGGAGCTTCCGGCTCGCCTCCCACCGTCCTAAACCTAAACCCAAGATCGGGGTGTCTTCACCTGAGAACTATTGACATCTCCAGGGTGGACAGGGCTTTGTTGTGGGGCTGTCCTATGCACGGTGGGATCCCAGTCAGCATCCCTGACCTCTACCCACTGGATGTCTGGAGTGACCTGCCTCCCCGCCTCCCCACCAAAGTCTGAGAACCAAAAATGTCTCCACACAGTGCCCCATGTTCCCTAGAGAACAGGGCAAAATCACCCCTGGGCGAAAATCCCTGTTCCAGATGCTGCACTGCCCCTGGGGACACTGAGGCAGGGAGGGTGTCAACAGCTACCTGTCCTGCGTTCTCACGCACCCTGTCCCTGCTGTCCCGGAGGGCTGCTCCCACCCCTACCCCAGCCCCAGCTTTCAACAAGGCCTCCCTGCACCACCGTCCCCAACGGGGAGATCATGTGACTCTGAAGCGACTAAGGCGGACATCGACCCAACCGAAAACTCTTCGGAGGATCCGCCGAGACCACAGGCAGGCAGCCACTGGGGAGAGCCCTACAGGAATCATGACACACGTCATCATCGCGCATATAAAATACTTCTGTAAATATGATACAAATACAAAACAGCATTCGACCGGATTTCTGACCGACCCACCACTCCCCGGCTAGTTCCTGAGTACCTACTGTGCGCTGGGCTCTGAAAGCCACCATGCCAGCCGGCAGGACACGGGCACCCCCGTCACTTGCCGTCCCCACCGACCCTGCTCTGTGGTTTTTAGAAAAGACGTTTCACACTGTATGATTTTGCATGATTTCCGTATTGCTTTGTCACAACCTCTAGCCCCGCAGAAGCTGGGAGTTTGGACCATTTCTTTTGCTTCGGAATCCCAGGCTTTCCAGCCAAGCTTTAGCTCGTAGTAGGGAAGCCCATGGGACTTTTCCAGAAGGTTGTTGGCCCTTGAAGGAGAAGTCTGGCATGGGGCTAGAACTCGGGGTGGGGGTTGGACACTGGTTTGTGCAAGGTTTAGGATGTGCAGGAGCAGAGGGTGGTCCAGGGAGAGAGCGTTCAGAAGGAAGGGACCAGGTCCTTGGGTGCCTCCCCGAGGAGCCTGGGCAAGGGTTGGTGCTTTGGGGCTGTGATCACAAAGGAGGCCAAGCCCAGAGGGTGAGTGACGGCTCACCGAGGGGCTCTCCCCGGAAGGAAGGCACGACTTGTCTACACTCCACGGTATCTTGATGCTGCTCAGAGATTAAGTTAAGGGCTGGACAAAATGCCTATTGGATTGAGAGATAAGGCCTGGGAGGCTGGGAGAGAGCTCTCAGTGACACGTGTAACGACTCTTTCCACAAACGGCGGAGGCTCAAGTGGGGGCCTTGGAATAAGTGGGGCGCGTGAGGAGAGGAAAGAGGGCAGGGGGTAGGGGGCAATGGAGGGTTTGTTTGTTTTTTTTTAAGGTCTTATTTATTTATTTTAGAGACAGAGCATGGGGGGAGGGGCAGAGCACTGAGCACAGAGCCTGACCTAGGGCTCGATTCCACCACCCCTGAGACCCACGACCCGAGCGGCAATCAGGAGTCTGAAGCTTAACCTTGATCTGCCCTGGTTCATCTACCGGGGCCTCAGGGCTTCTCTCTTCCCTCCACCCGGACCACCTGCTGCAGAGCCCCACCTGGCCCGGCCCCTCATTCCCCTGGGTCTCTGCACTCGTGTCCCTTTTCTTTTCTTTTTAAAAAATTCTATCTATCTATCTACTTATTTAATTAGAGTGCATGAGCAGGGGAGGAGCAGAGGGAGAGGAGGAATCAGGAGCAGATTCCCCACTGAGCACGGAGCCCAATGGTGGACTCGATCCCACGACCGTGAGTTCACAACCTGAGCCAAATCAAGTCGGGCGCCGAACTGACTGAGCCACCCAGAAGCCCCCCATGGCCCTTTCCCAGAGACCTTCCCCTACCGTCCCATGGGTAACAACATCCTCCCGCCTTCACAGTCCCCGTGGTCGTAGGCACCGTGCCCTCATCCTGCTGGAGTTTCTCTGCGTGGCACCCTCCTGAGCTGTATTAGCTGCTTTCCATTTTGTTCATTACCTGCCTGTCCTCATTCACATTTAGGCTCCATGCCTTTGTGCAGTCCCCCCCACTGTATTCCTACCTCCAGGCAGCCAGGAGATGCTTGAGAATTGTTTGTGAATGAATGAATGGATCCAGGAATAAAGTGGGTTTATATATTTGGGGTCCCCCTTCCTGTGTTTCTTGGAGTGCTGGGTGGGGTGGGGAAGAGGAGCTCGTCGGATATTTGAGGACCTGTGGCACTAGGGACAGAGAAAGCCGAGAGTGGTCTGATTTAGTTGTGTTTCTGGGGTCAGGGTGGAGCGACTCGGGAGCCATTCTGACAAGAGCGTTGTTCACGAGGTGGGGTTTGGTTTGGCAGTGGCTAGTTTGACAGAAATACCAGCAAATCCCAGAGTGAGCAAGAAAGCAGGAAGAAGAAGGTGAGCAGTACCCAACTTTTCTACCTGTTTTCCAGAGGAGGAAACAAAGTCATGGACAGGTCAAGTGACCTTCCCAGGTTCCCGTGGTCTGCATTTGAGCCCAGACCTGCCACATTCCATAGCCCGTCCCATCCACAACAGCAAGTACCCACTTTTTGCCTTTCCTTTAAGGCATGATCCTAAGCCAGTTGCCTAAAATGATTCTAGTTTCTGAGCCGGAAAATCAAATGGGAAGCATCCCAAGGTGCGGTTTGAGGGGTGTCCCAGCGTGGGGAGAAATCTCTCTCTAGGATTTCTGGACTCTGCGATCTCCTGTGTTATGCCTGTATTCCAATATCCTCAGAGCATTTCCGCCTCCTCCCCCACGTTTCTCCATTCTTTTGTTCCTTCAGTGTTTTTGCTTGAGGTCTGATGGGTGTGGCTGAAAAAAATCTTAAACTGGAGGCAGAGAAGGTTGTTGCTTAATTATCAGGTGACTTAATATCACCAGTTATTGTGATACAAATACTAGTTTCTCATCAAAGTTTTTGAGCCCTTTTCAGGTGTAAATGAAGTCCTTCTTTAAGGCAGTGATTTTTAACAAGGGTCTAAGGTCTGGGGATGGGGCCATGAACCTTTTGCCATATAAAAATTCTGTGCATGCCTTCATATGCTTCTCCCAGGGAAAGAAGTCACAGCTCCTATAAAATCTGCATGACCTCCTCATTTTGAGCCTCCAAGCCTCCACCGGTTTCTTTTCAGACCTTGTCCCTTACCACAGTGCCTTTGCACCTCCTTGTTTGAAACACTCATACCTTCCCCAATCTTGGGAATGACTCAGACTCGAGCCCTACTTCAGTCCTGTCTCCCCTTCCTCCATGACTAGGGTAGGCTCCCTCACAGATGGCCCTTGAAGAGGGTGACTACTCTCCACTTGCATTTATCACTTACAATTTTGCTTTATTTGTGAGTTACTTGACTAAGATCTCTTTCCTTCTCTAGACTTTAGGTGCCATCTGAGTAGGGCCCATATCCGTTTGATCCAATCTTGTATCCCTAGTGTCTCGTGTAGTGCCAGATACCTGGCAGATACTCCAAGCTATGGCCTTTGGGCACACTCATGTATCAGAACCATGGCTCGGCCTGAGCTCCACATCTGAAGACTGAGGTTACAAATATACCATCAATGCCCACTTACAGAACACCCAAGTCCATGGGTATTCAAGCCCTTGCCCTAAACTATTTCCCAAGAATATCCTTCATTGCATATGGGGTTAAAAAGGTCCTCTGGAATCAGACTGCCTGGATTTGACTCCCGGCTCTATCTGCCAGCAATGTGGCCCAGGCAAGTTGACTGATCCACCTCTGGGCCACACATACCCATCTGCAATATGGGAACAGGCTACAACCATACCTGACACAGGATGTATACTCAAATTAGCTATTTTCATATACTAGATTTTGTGTTAAACTGTTACTGATTTTTACACGTAGTCCCTAGAAATGATCAGCCCAAATTTTGAGCACACGAGTTTTTATCAACGTCTCAGGAAGCTCATAGTGGAGGTTGTGTGTACAACCTCCAAAGTGCAGGGATCCTGCCTTGCATTGTCAAAGGGATGCATTTCCAACTGTCCACATCCAGTTTGCAAAGAGTAGTAAACACTTGCAAGAGATGATGGCAGGAAGCAAATGAAGAAATAGATACGTTCTCAAGACCTAGTGACAGCCTGGGCATCTTGGGAGCCACGCGGGCTGGGGGATGCATTTATTAGTTTCTACGTCAGATGTTTTGCAGGTCATGAGATCGCCTTTGGTCCCGACACCAGCGAAGAGCGGATCTTGGGCAGGATTTGTCTGTCAAGCACATTTGCTGAAACATCTTGGCTTCATTACACATATGAGTTTTAAAAGCATGTAAAATATTTTATGTGGTTCTTACAGAAGAGTAGCACCATAAGTAACCAGAAGGGACTGGACAGTTTTCAAGAAATGGGGTCTGTCAACTCAACCAGCGATAGCCCTGTAGACATCCCGAGTGTGCAGAATATTCGATGTGCCCTTATGGATCCACTTTCCATGTTCTCTGCCCTGCTCTGTACCCAGGAGGCTGAGCCACGGGGTCTGCATTCGGTGGCTCCTGTTGCCACTGGAGATGGGAGGCTGGGGGAGAGTGAGGTTGAGGTCTTGACTCCCCTTGATTTCACAGTGGCCCTGCCTGTCTACTGAAGCCACAGCTTGTGTGGGGTGGCCCTCTCCTCTGGCCCTTGTAAGGTCACTTCCTGCTGCCTTTTCAGGCCCAGAGGAGGTAAGGGCCCCCTGCTGCTGGTAGCCTGAGGGCGCATCACCACTCCTGCCGGATTCTCCACACCCTGCCTGTGCCTGTGCAGAATCTTCTTTATTCAACACTCCTCCCTTAGCCTCCTCGGGTGAGCTTTCTTGTTCTTGCCAGCACCCTGAATGGACCCCCTGCTTTATGTCATATTATGGTTGGAAATCAGAATCTTCCAGGACCTTGAGCCTTTCTGTCATGACGGCTTCCTGTCCCAGTGGGAGTCGATCTTCACAACTGAGAGGTCAATATCAAAACTGTAGCCAAACACGAAGTTGATATTATTTAGGTGCCTTTTACCTATCAGTGACTACAGAGGCAAGCTATATATGGTTTCAGCTGTCCAGAAATCATCTATTTTAGCAGAGAAGATAGAGAAACCATACTATGAGGAGGAAGACAATTTAGCGGTTAAGAGTGTTGGTGTAAGGGTCTGGTGTTCAGTTTGCTGGGGTTCTTGTAACAGATTGGTTGGGGGCACCTGCGTGGCTCAGTGGGTTAAGCCTCTGCCTTCCGCTCAGGTCATGATCTCAGGGTCCTGGGATGGAGCCCCACATAGGGCTCTCTGCTCAGCAGGGAGTCTGCTTCCCTGCCCCTCTGTCTACTTGTGATCTCTGTTTGTCAAATAAATAAATAAAATCTTTAAGAAAAATAAAATAAAATAACAGATTGGATGGCCTCAGCCACAGAAATGGACTGTCTCACACTTGTGGAGACCAGAAGTCCAAGATCAAGGGGTTGGCAGGGGTGGTTCTTGGGGCGGGGGGGGGGGCTGCAAAGGAGGGACCTGTTCCAGGTCTCTCTCCTTGCCTTGTAGGTGCTCATCTTCTCCCCGTGTCTCTTCCTTCATACAGTCTTCCCTCTCTCAGGTCTATCTCTGTGTCCACATTTCCCCAAACACCGTGGGTCACACTGGACCAAGGTCCACCCTAATGACCTCATTTTTGCTTGATTACCTCTGGAAAGACCATTCTTCCAGATAGGGTCACATTCTGAGGTGCTGGAGAAAGGACGACAAGGTATCTCTTTGGAAGGTACACAGTTTAACCCACGACAGAGTCTGATATGTAGTTCAAATCCAGTTATAAACTGTTTGCTGGGTTTTTTAAAAAAAAATTTTATTAAGTAAACTTCACACCCAACATGGGGCTTGAACTCACCATCCCAATATCAAGAGTCACGTGCTCTGCCGGGCGAGCCAACCAGGGGCCCCTAAACTGCTCAGTGTTTCTAGTTCCTCATCTGGAAAGCGAAGGTAATATTGCCACATTATTCTCAGAGTGATGGCAAGGATACCGTGAAATAACATGGGTGAGAAAGCTGCAGAAGTGCCTGGCCTGTGACGGGTGTTGAACCATTCGGGATCTTTCTGTTATTAAAGCTCAAGTGTTATACCTCAGGGGCACCTGGCTGGCTCCGTCAGTAGAGCATGTGACTCTTGATCTCAGAGTTGTGGGTTCGAGCCCCACATTGGATGCGGAGATTACTTAAAAGTAATAAAAAAAACCTTAAAAAAAAAAGTGTGATACTTCTAGATGCCATGTCCATTTGGATGTCTACAGGTGTGTCTACCCAAGGGGCTCCTTTCTCGATCTCACCCATCTACAAAAATGGCACCCCAACCAATCGTTGCTCATTCATCATGATGCCCCCCACTTTTTTTTTAAAGATTTATTTTATTTATTTGAAAGAGAGAGAGAGAGCAGAGGAAGGGATAGAAGGAGGGGGGAGAGAGAATCCCAAGCAGACTCCCTTCTGAGTATGGAGCCCAATGAGGGGCTCGATCCCAGGATCCTGAGATCATGACCTGAGCCAAAATCAAGAATCAGATGCTGGGGGGCCTGGGTGCCTCAGTCATTAAGCCTCTGCCTTCAGCTCAGGTCATGATCCCGGGGTCCTGGGATTGAGCCCCACATCAGGCTCCCTGCTGCAGGGAGTCTGCTTCTTCCTCGCTCTCTCCCACGCCCCCCTGCTTGTGTTCCCTCTTTTGCTTTTTCTCTCTCTGTCAAATAAATAAATAAAATATTTTTTATAAAAAAAAAAAACTATCAAAAAAAAAAAAAAGCTTAAGTGACTGAGCCACCCAGGCACCCCCTGATTCCTCTCTTCTTGTCATCTCCATGTCACACCATCTGTGAGCCTGACCGGTGTCTCTCCTCAGGCACGTCCCTTCTGAATCCGTTCACTTTCTTTCCATCTCTGTGAGTTAGATGTCACAACGAGCCATCATCCTCCTCTCTTGAGCAAATAGTGGCCTCCTAAATTAATTATTATTTCACTCCCTTACTACCGGTCATCCTCTATATAGGAGCTAAAGGGATTTTTTTTTTTTAATAATCTCTACACCCAACGCAGGACTCGAACTCACGACCCCGAGATTAAGAGTTGCATGCTCTGTTAACCGGGCCAGTCGGGCTCTCCCGAAAGGATCCTTAAAAGCATGGATCACATCACGTCTTTCCTTGCTTAAAGCTCCTAGTAGCTTTCCTTTAAACTCAGAACAAAATCTACTGGAATAAAAAAAAGACAGAAAAAAAGAAAAGAAAAAAATAGAACAAAATCCCTCTGCCCTTGCTCTAGTTTCCAAGGCCCTAATAAACTGGTCTCTGTCTGCCCCTCCAGCGTCACTTCCGACTGTCCTCCTGTCACTGCATTCCAGCCGTGTGTGTCTTCTTGCTCTTCTTGCAATGTAACAAGTGAATCCAGCACTAGGGCCTTTGTACTTGCTGTTCCTTTCACAGAATACCCTTCCCGGAACTTTGGCTTTTTCCCCACTTCACTCGGGTTTCTGCCTGAACTTTACCTCCTTGCAGAGGTCATCCTTGGCCACCGTTTCCTGGATATATTGGCCCTCCTTCTCCCTCTGGTCCTCACTACCTCATTTTCTTTTCCTTTCTTTCTTCTTCCTTTCTTTCTTTTTAAGATTTTTATTTATTCATTTGGGAGAGAGAGAGAGAGAGAGCACAAGCAGAGGGAGAGGCAGAAGCAGACACCCCGCTGAGCTGAGAGCCTGCCGTGGGGCTTGATCCCAGGACCTGGAGATTATGACCTGAGTGGAAGGCAGACACTTAACCTGAGCCACTCGGGGTCCCTACTACCTCATTTTCTATTACTGTCCTCACAGTATTGATCACCCTAAGCCGTCACCGTGTTTACGTACTTGCTGGTTTCCCTGAGCGCTGCCTCGGCCATCAGGATGCACTTTCTCTGACAGCTGAGAACGGCTTTGCTCACTGCACAATCTCCAGGGCCTACAACCGCGCCTGGCACTTCACAGGCCGGGAGGAACGCGAGGCGGGGAGGGGGAGGAGAAACAAATAGCTTCTGTTCTCCCTCTTCCTCCCCCTACCTGCCAAACACCACAGGAAAGAGCCAGATGTCGAAGAGAGCCGCCAAGACCCCGCTTTGGAAAGATGGCTAAGGGCTGGGAATCCAGGACGGATCCAGAGTGGGCAGGCACCGGCTTGTCCTAATTGTAGTATCCCACCGTGGAAGCGTGGGTGGGCTGGGGTAACAGATCCCCCCGGGGTGGGGGCTCCGGGCACTGCGAGGTGTTTAAGCCTGTCAATAAAAAAAAAAGTGACCACTGCTTTGTATCTGCAGCTACTCAAGGGAAATAAAGCCGTTTGCTTATAAAGAATTTCCATAAACATTTCTGAGAATGTGTATTAGGGGTAATCTTGGGATGTGCATTAAGCTAAACAGGGTAGTATAAACACAGGAACAGGCTGAAGGAGGGAGAATAAATGGCCCGGGGTTGCCCTGGCCCGATGGCCCTTAGGCAATTTGCACAGCCTGGAGAAACCTCGAGGCTCCAGTCCTCCGGGGAAGGCGGAGGCAAGGAGGTGAAGCAGCCCCACCACATGCTGATTCTTGACCCATTTCTGAAATTAAGCCTATTTTTTTTTTTTCTTTCTCCTAACGTTCAACGCTTTGGACTCCTGACGTCATCTAGTTTGAAATACTTAGGGGCGGCAACAAGAACCAGAAGAGGTCGGGTCATTGGGAGTCCGCTCCGGGCCAGGACAGGTCCCAGTGCTGCGCATGCGCGATCTCATTTCATCCTCTGGATGCCGCTAGGGGGAGGGAAATGCTACTGTCCCCATTTTACAGATCAAGACACTGAGGCGCCGAGGGGTGTGATGACTTACTGGCGGTCAACGGAGCTAAAGGGAGCAGGGGCTGGGCCTGTCAAAGGAAGCCCCAGCCTCACTGACGGTGGACGATGCTCACTGGGATTATGACCTGCATTTTCTCACGGAGCCTTTGGATGGATTTTGAGGAACCTCAGGCATAGAATGGAACTGACCATGTGCCTCCATTCATGCTCTCATCATTGGTTTGTGCACTAAGAATCATCTAAAATCTATTATTTACTTATGCAATCTATACATGAAATGGGTCAGCAAATTTTAAAGGTTCCAATGGGTGTAACAGGGAAAGAAGGTCTGCCCCTCCCTGTGCCCCGGCCACCAAATTCTCCCTCCTTCTAGGTCTTTCTGAAGGAAGTTTCTTTGTGTCTCCTTTAAGAGTGGGAGTCCCTGTACACACACACTTGCTTTTCTGTTGATGCACTGACTTGCTTTTTGCTTTTTGCTTTTTGTCATTTAACAAATATTCCGGAGTTTATTCCATAGCCCCACCATGGAGTGACTCCATGATTTTTAACGGCTGCATAATATTTCACCATACGGAGAGACTGATAAATGTGGTCGGAACCCTTAACCTAAACCTAAGTATTTAGGCTGTTTCTAGTATTCTGGGATTAAAAGCAATGCCCTGGGAGGGGAGGGCAGAGTGTATCTATAATTTTATACATACATATGGGTACATCATATCACACATGTGCGAACATCTACAGGATCAATATGCAAGAATAGAACATGGTTTTACAATTCTTCCGCTTCATCTCCACCTCTAATCCCATTCCCTTCTTCGTCCTATGCAGCCACTCTGTGTATTTAAGATGAATCCTTCTGGGGCACCTGGTTGGCTCTGTCGGTAGAGCATGCGACTCTCTTGGTCTCAGGGTTGTGAGTTCCAGCCCTATGCTGGGTGTAAAGAGTCCTTAAAAATAAAATCTTAAAAAAAAAAAAAAAAAAAGCAGATCCTCCCAATCCATTTTCTATATATGTACGTTTATTCATGTGTCTTTAAATACAGCTATATGTGTATATGTACATATAGTTTTGTTTTGTGTATGTTTAATTTATATAAATAACTTGTTATGAAACATTACAGAGATTTTTTTTTATTTTACTTTTTAAAAGATTTTATCTTTAAGTGAGCTCTGCACCCAACCTGGGGCTCGAACTTACAACCCTGAGATCAAGAGTCACAGGCTCCACAGACAAGGCCAGCCAGGTGCCCCTCAGATTATTCTAATGTATTTGTGTATGAATGGAAAAGGAGGAATAACCACCGAAACACTAACAGTGGTAGGTCAAAAACTGTGTATTGCTCGAATTTTTTTTTTTTTTGTAACAAGGATGTATTGTTTTAACGAAACACGGAAGAGGGAATGAAATCCATCTGCATACTTATCTAAGACATTTAGGAGATTCAGATGACACCCAATTTAAACAGGGAAAGAGAGGGAGCAACACACGTCTTCATCAATGGAGGACTGGAATTTATGGTCCGTTCATGCAGTGGAATAACGTGATTGTTTCAAAGAATGAGGGAAATGAGTCAACTCTACTACAATTAAGAAAAAAACAAACAAACCGGGGCACCTGACTCTTGATCTCAGCTCAGTTCTTGATTTCTGGGTTGTGAGTTCAAGTCCTGCATTGGGCTCCACGCTTTAAAAAAAAAAGAGAGAGAGAGAGAGGGAGTGAGAGAAACAAAAGAAAGAGGAAGCTCCTAGAAACAGATACGAAATGATCTTCAAGGTAGTGGACAAAGAGGAAAAAGCAAGCTGAGGGAGGGAAATGTGTACAGTATGCTATTGTATGTAAAAGAAATGGGAAGTGTATTCGCGTGGAGACCACGGCAAGAATCCACAGGACGTGGCCGGGCAGGACGTGGGGAGAGAAGGAGCAAGAGCTGGGGGCATCTTTCCACAATGCCTATTCTGTCTAGGTTTTTGGATCGTGTGAATGTATGACTTATCTGACAATTTGAATTTTTTTCCCAAGACCTTCTGTGGAGATATAAATTTAAAAGTTAAAAAAAATAATAAATTTAAAAAGTTTTTTTTAACATTCATTTATTAGAGAGAGAGAGAAGAGAACACACGAGCAGGTAGAGGGGCAGACCGAGAGGGACAGGCAGACTCCCCACTGAGTGAGGAGTGACCCCAGGACGAGGAGATCATGACCCGAGCTGAAGTCAGATGCTTAACCCACTGAGCCACCCAGGCGCCCCATTGTTCACCATTTACAATAAACGAGAGAAGGGGCGCCTGGCTGGCTCAGTCGGTGGAATGTTAGACTCTTGGTCTTGGGATTGTGAGTTCAAGCCCCATGTTGGGTGTAGAGATTACCTAAAAAAAATCTTAATAAAAATAAATAAATAAAATAAAAAAATAAAACAAGCAGGACAAAAACGAAGAAAAGCTTTTGGGAATCCAAAGGCAACATGTCCCAAAGTTTTACAACATCGTAAGTTTGCTTTTGATGTGAAGGTCAATTGCAGAACTAAATTTAGTTGGCAAGTAGGTCAGTGTGGGATTAAAACACGGATGGAGCCAGCCCTTCTATTACCTTTTCTAGGTGGAAATTATCTCCATCAACAGTAGCCAATTCTCCCTCCCTCTCTCTCCCCCTTTCCTCTCATGGCCTATTTCACAGTCCTGGTACATAAAAAGCAAATATAGCTCCTTCGGATGTTTTGGCAAGAACTGGAGAAGACCGAGGTGCAAGGTTCCAGAAAGGCTGAATAACAGTATTATGACCAAAGTTCTGGTGATCACAATGTTTGTTGTCTGGGAGGCAGAGATCAGAGGAACTGTCGCTAAATTAGCCAAAGGCTGCTCAAATCTGAGGTCAAAACATCTGGGAGAAAAGCTTCACTCGAAGATCTGGTTGTTTCCACATATCTGGATTCATTCATTCAGCAACTGTCTATCGAACACCTGCCGCATGCTAGGCCAGGCTGGGGTCTAGACGGAGACCAGATGGGGACTTGGGGCCCAAGCTGGGAGGACCCCCCCTCGCCCCATTCTTGTCCGCATACCATGACTACAGCAGCAAACAAAACAAATGGAGGGGAAAAAAAGGTAAAGCTAGAGACATGATCAAGTCTCCACATTTTGGGGCTGGATATGCAGGTGCTAGCACACAGACGTTTTTGCCCACCTCTCACCTTACAGTTATTAAATGACCTCCTTGGCCGTCTTGCTCTGCTTGGTTTCTCATTCCGCATCCCCAGGTCATCCTTCCTGGCTCGGGACGGGCTTGCACAATGGGACAACCCACTTCCCGAATGCTTACCAATGCCTGATGCTATCCACCCCAGAGCAATCTAATCTGTGCAATACCCCTTAGGTGGGACCTTGGATTATCACCATCTCTCCAGGCTGAGGTCATAGTTGATCTGTAACTTAGGGGAGATCCCACACAGAGACGATCTGAATGACCCTCGAGTGGGTGCTGTTCACCAGTCTATACTTTTACTTAAGATTGGTTGAGTCTAGTTGAATCTTACTCACTGCCTTGCGGGTGGGCTGGAGTCAAGATATTGCCTTTGGGGGCCAGGCTGGCTTAGTCTATAGACCGTGGGACTCTTGATCTCCAGGTCGTAAGTTCGAGCCCCACGTTGGGCATAGAGGTTACTTAGAAATAAAATCTTAAAAAAAAAAAAAAAGATATTGCCTTGAATATTGCCTTGAAATACAGGCAGGGACTGTTCTTTTTCTCTGTCAAGTGAGAGCCCCCGGCAGGACTCAACTGGCCCACGTGACCTGTGGGTTGCCATCAATACCCATCATCTCACCTTCTGGCCCAGGTACAAAGAAAGGCGCTAGCTTCGCTTTCTGGCCCCTTCCACCACCCCAAACCCATCTACTTCAATTTGTCACCTCCTCCCTCAGCATTTGCACCAAGTTACGTCCGCAACAGTATCAACAACAGCCACCGTGCCCCGAGTCCTCTCTTCTCCCTTTCTTGGAATGACAAAATGATAACTCGACGACCCGTCACAGCCCAAGCCCTGTGTTCCGCCCTGGGACACAACAACAAGCCGAAGCCGCCGCCTTCCCGCCCTCACGGAACCCATGGTCTACGGCAGGGAGAAGGAGATCAGCCAACTAGTCATTCCCAAATCCGCAGAGAGATGCCATCATGCTCCGGATGGCTGGGAGGCGGTAGGGTTAGTGCAAGGGGGCTTCTCGGAGGCTCTGAGGAGGGGACCTCTGAGCTGAAACCTGTAGGACGAGGCCACTGGGTGAAACAGGCAGGAACAGGGTCAGTAAAAGGAACTGAAGTCCTTGGTGCCGGAAGATGCTGAGCAAGAGGAGCCTGGAAAGGAAGACGGTCAGCTACACAGGAAAGGCCTTGAGGCCAGCACACGAGGGTTGTGGGGAGCATCTGGGCAGTCCTGGATGGGGCACCAAGGGGATTCACTCTGGGTTCAGTCAGTCTACCCTGGCTGCCATTGCAGAACCCACTGGAGGGAGGGGGAGTGGATGGGAAGACCAGTGAGGAAGGTCCCTCCGCTGCATGGATGAGAGACAATGATGGTTTCACACAGACGTGCAATGGGTAGGTTCGTGAGGGGATTCGGAAGTTGGTGTTGGAGCCCGTAAGTGGTGAGCTGGAGACTCAGGGAGCCTTGGCCTCTAGCTCCAGCGACTAGATGCTGTGGTGACCCCTCCAGGGACCTTCCCACATTCACACCATCCACCCCTGCCACACACAGGTGGGGACTGACCTAGAAATCTCTCCGTTGAAGAAAGGACTGTGCGGGGCTCTTTGCTTTTCTCTTTGCTAATGGCAATGCCCCATGGAAACTTGGTTTTGGCCAGTGAAGTGAGTTCCATGCAGAATCTAGAATCTCTTCTCCTTTCTTCGTGTCTGTTGCATTCTCAAAGACTCACTGTTGCTCAGTGCCAGGATAGGAGAACAAACTGGTCAGAAACCATTCTCATGTCATTTAAAGCTTCATTTCTTTCTTTCTTTCTTTTTTTTTTTTTTTTAAGATTTTATTTAGTTATTTGACAGAGGGAGAGAGAGATCACAAGTAGGCAGAGAGGCAGGTGGTGGGGTGGGGGGGAGCAGGCTCCCTGCCAACCAGAGAGCCGGATGCAGGGCTCGATCCTAGTACCCTGAGATCATGACCTGAGCGGAAGGCAGAGGCTTAACCCACTGAGCCACCCAGGTGCCCCTAAAGTTTCATTTCCTCAGCAAATAAAAACTGCTTCTAATACCACAACAGAGCTTTACATTCGTTTAATCAGTCTGGGAAGGCCTCAGAGCCTTGGCAAGTTGAAAACCAATTAAAGCGATTTTTTTTTCATAAAAGCTTATAACATCAGGGACGCCTGGGTGGCTCAGTCGGTGAAGCATCTGCCTTCGGCTCAGGTCATGGTCCCAGGGTCATGGGATCAAGTCCCTCATGGGGCTCCCTGCTCAGCGGGGAGTCTGCTTTTCCCTCTGCTCCTCCCCATTCTCTCTCTCTCCATCTCTCTCTCCCACTCATTCTCTCTCAAATAAGTAAATAAAATCTTAAAGAAAAAAGCTTATAGTATCAAAAAAAAAAAAGAACCCCAAACTTTAGTATCAATATGTACAGAGCTGCTCAAAAAACTTACAAGCCGTTATCCACATTATCTTCCCACCCCAGACACAATGAACCAAAACCTGCAATTTAACAAAAATGTTCAGCACATAAAAGTTTTACAAGCATTACTGTAAACTTTTACATTTGCAGACCCACTCAGACACCTAAACGCACATTGTAGCTATCCGTGCATCTATCTAGATGTACACAGAAATATGTATATGAATAGAAATAGAAGTGTGTAGAAAGGTCTAGAATCACATGCACTAACTGCCCACAGAGGTTAATGTTGAGGTGAATGGCTTTTGAGGAGAATGTGGTGGTGACAGGTAGGGGATTGAGAACTCAAGGGGGAATTTCCCATTTTACCATCCATCCTTCTGCATTGTTTATTGATTTAATCTACAGGGAGAATCTGGTAATGTATTACTAGGGTAACTTAAATGTTAAGATCACGTAAAACGGAAGACATGAAGACACGAAAGGCTCACTTTACGGGGACGCCTGGCTGGCTCAGTCGGTAGAGAGTGGGACTCTTGGTCTCAGGGCTGTAAGTTCAAGCCCCCCTTTGAGTGTGGAGACTACTTAAAAAAACACGTCTTAAAGAAAATAAATAAAAGAAAAGCTCGCTTGGCAAATAATGCGTGCATGTGTCTCCGTCCTTCCTCTGCGCCAATGGCCAACAACAAACTCTGATGTAGCAGTTCTCCGTGGAGGGACGTACTCTTCAGAATTGCTCACACATGTGTGAAATGATGTCCAACTAAGGTTAGTCAAGGGAGCATTGTTTGAAAGAGCCAAAGAGCAAAGACCCTCTAAACGTTGGTCCGCCAGCAGGGAATGGTTACATAGACTAAGTGGAACACTATGCAGCCGTAGAAAAGATTGGGGGCTCTGGATGTGTGGAGATGGAGCAAAAGCCACGATAAATGGGTAATGCAAGGAGGAAAAGACCATTCTGTAATGTATGTTAACATTGTGTCAAAAAAAAAAAATTCTATTTGCTTATGTATGCACAATCAACCCCCCAATATTATCCTCTACAAAATAAATACAAAATAGTTGGGTGTCGACGGTAAGAAATAGGGAAACAGGTGACTGCAGGCAAGCAGAGACTTTTTGCTGTTTGCTATACTTTGTGATTTTTGAACCACTTAAAAGCATTACCTAATCAAAACTTTACTGAAACAAGAACAAAACAAACCAAACAGAAGCTTCTAGGGTTCTCTTTATTCCTCTGTGAATCCTCACTCATGGGAACTACATCTGGGGAACTCATTGTGAACCTCATAACCCAGGGGCTTGGTTTCCCATGAAAAGAAAGCTGCTTTTCACAGGAGGAGAGGGACATTCTCCATCCTAAGGGGACACGCTTCCCACCCCCCACCCTCCATGGCGCCTTCATTGGCATCTCACCCTTTGCTGCTCTCATTTTATGGGGCTTGGCCTTTTTTCTTAAAGGTCTCACCAATTTTCTTTAAAGAGAACTGGAAATAAAAATTTCTGCAATTTTGCTGTTAAAGCATCTCCCCGTCCCATTTTAAAAAAGATTAAAGATCTTCTTCTAGTATAAAAATGATGAAGAGGAAAAAGCCGGTTTCACCCATTCTCCTCCCACCCTGGCTACTAAAACAAAACTAAGAAAAATGAAAGAGACTAGAAACTGTTGACAAGGAAAACGATGTCAAAATCAGAACATTTCATGTCATTTCCAGGGCTGGGGGGGGGGGGGGTGGGGCGGGCGAAAACAGGTCCCCTGCAAAAGCCCCCCCCACCGTCCCAGGATGCAAGAAACAGAATTTTTCAAAAAATGGCATGTACTTGTCTATACTTTCCAGAGTATAGAAGCCAGAAACACCTTGTTGCTTATGATTAATTTCCTTGTCTTTCTCACGCTTTCCTGACATCTGAATTATGCTTGAGAAAAAAGAAGAAAACAAGGCAGAAAATAATGCTTGTTTAGGTAAATATAATCGGGCTAAGGAAGTCTTCCCAGAAGGAGCATAATTCACTGGTTTCCAGTTTATAGAAGGAATCCCCAAACAAAGGACTTTGGTGAAAGGATCAGTCTTGAGCCCACCATAACTTAGCATACAATGGGACAGCTTAGTAAAAGAGGTTTCCAAGGGCCATGATGGTTATCGAGGAGCACCCAGAGAGAGGGAGGGAGGGAGAGAGAGAGAGAGAAAAGGAATAAACTTTTGGAATGTTCCCAACTATCTTCCTAGTTAGCATTCATTAATGCATAAAAGGTTTCTTATCAGCTTGAGTCCCACCCATTTTTCAAAATCAGAAGCTTCTGCCATCTCTTAAAGGGTCAAGAGAGGTCTTTCCCTTTGGTCTCAATTTATAAATTCATATAAAGACTTTTTACATGAATGTCTTAAGGAATGTTTTAACGAATGTCTCATTGTTTATGTTAAATGCTCAGGAATAATAAAACAGCCCTTTACACTTTGCTATATTATGTATTACTATATAATACATATTGAAGATAGACACACATAAGTTTTGAACAGTTCAAAAATTAAATGTTCAATGATTGATTTTGTTAAAAATGGAATATTCTGCTCTTCACATGGAAAAACCCCTAAAAACTATGTAATTCAGTAGCAGGTGGCAGTTAGCACGATGATACATTTCGTAGTTATTTATAAGTTCTATAGTTTTCTTTGGCTCCTGCAAAGCTCGTCGGACCTTGATCTAGTGCCCCAGCACCCTGTAAAGATAACCCCGAAAGCAACCCTTGGCTTTCTAGTGGAGCTGCCCCACACATAAATACTCACTTAGGTGTATTTGCTACTCATCGTAAAGCACATTTCTGATTTCTCCTTGTCATTTGTCCATTTAGCCTCAGGAGGTAAGGGTGAGGCTCAGAAGGCCGGGGGGCTTGGGTGCAGGTGTGGCAACAAATCTTCAAGTATTTCTTAATCTTCCACTGAATGCAAATACTTATGTGATAAAAAAGAAATATAAAACAAAATCCCTTTACAAGATTGCAAACGATCATTGTGGATTAGGTTAGCAGGGTGTATAAGAAAAGATTCTTAACCCCGAGGCATTATAAGAAAAATGCAAATATAAATTCCTAAGAGATACCTCTTTTTTTTTTTTCCATTTATCAGATTAGCAGATACCAAAGTTTGATAACACTGTCTCTGTAAAGTGTGGGGCAACTGACTCTCTCATACAGGGCCTGGGTGGGTGGGAGTTAAAACTGGTTCGACCTCCCTGAGGGGTATTTGGAAACATTTACTAAAATAAAAGATGTTCATATCCTTTGACCTAACAGTTAGTCTGCTGGAAACTTATTCTCCAGATCCACACTGAACACATGACAAATGATCTACGAACAAGGAAATACACTGCAACATTGTATGTGAAAGCCAAATAATGGAAACAACCAAAAAGTCCATTAGAGGAAACTGTCAAAATAAGTTCCTGTCATCTATAACAGGCACCGAAGTTCTGCAGCTGGAGGCAATTGTTGGTACTGATATGGAATATTCTATCAGGGGTAGAGCGAAATGAAAAAAGAAGCCGCCGCACCGTGTCTTAAAGATGCTACCAAATCAGCTGAGAAGCAAAAAAGTATCAGGTTGAACCGTGTGAAAGTGCCAATATTAAACCATTTTTGACATGTACACATAAAAATGTGTTATGATTCAATATTTTATATTGAAGATAGACACACATTATATTTTTTTTACTTAAGCTTTTAATTTTGGGATACATGTAGATTCAAACGCAGTTGTAAGAAATCATACAGAGGGATGATAGCTGGGTATACGCTACCTAGTTCCCTTAAATGGTAACATCCTACAAGCCCAGAGCGCAGTATCACAGGTGGCTGTTGATTTTGATACAATCAAGACACAGGGATCCTTCCTGTTGTCCATTTGTGGCCACACCCACTTTCCTCCCAGCCCAGTCTCCCTGAGGCGGGCAGTAGGGGGAGGTGGGGGAGGCTGGAGAAGGGGTGAGGGGGTGGGTCAACTGATCTGTTCTACATTTCCATAGTTTTGTCCTTTCTAGGAGTTACATAAATGGAATCATATATTATGTAACTTGGGGGGGATTTGCTTTGTTCATGCATATAACTCTCCGGGAGGTTCATCCAGGAGGTCGAGGAGATCAACAGCTTGTTCCTGTCCAGTGTTGAATGGTACTCCACAGTGTGGACCCTCCACAGTTTCCCCATTCACTCGTCGAGAAACGTCTGTGTTGTTTCCACTCCAGGTCGACAGTGAGGGAAACTGCTAGAAACATTCACATACAGTTTTTTGTGTGACTGTTAAGCTTTCATCTTGCTGGAATAGATGGCCCGAGTGGCTGCTGGTGCCCAAGACCACTGGCCTCAGAGCCAGAAGAACTTTCCAGTATTTGACTCTGAGCGAGCCCCTTTGAGGCTCTGAGCTTTGAGCGAGTGCCTCCTTTGAACAGAGGGCAGCCCCACTCTCCGGGGCAGCTGCGAGCACTGGGGGAAGTAAGGGGGTGTGCATGTTGGACTGTTCCTTCCTTCTCTCATATTCCATAGGTTATCAGGGGACTGACGGGGCTGCAGGCAGAGGGAAGGAAGCCCGAGGTCGGAGGAACTGGCTGGCTTCATCCAGGAGCTGGTCACTGGGGTGAAGGGGGAGCCATCAAGTTGGCCTTTGCCAGCAAACCTTAGACAGGAAGGTGCTAGGCTCAGGAACTGTCCACTCGTCTCGGGGTGGGTGGACACAGCTATGACAGCTGGTCACAAAGGCCACCCCAGCCAGACAGCCTGCCCTCCCAGGGGTTCTGCCAGCACTGGGTGAATCCTGGCCGTTGGTGACAAGACATCCGACAAGGAACGGTGTAGATGTGACAGAGAACACATTTAACAGCCCCAGAGGGTGGAATTATCACAGAGTGGTGTAAAAGGAGCAAAATTATTTTGGATAAACCATGAAGGAATTTTATTGCCCAGTGACATTATAAATCAAGTTCTCTGTAAATGCAATAAAACAATTGTTTAGTCTGCATGATTCATACCACAAACCTTAGGATTCTGGGTTTTGATCTTATTGCCGCAATAAACTGTCTAGACAGCAATTAACAAACTGTTTTTCCTTCAGATGTTTGGAGCGCCGGTCCAGCGGGAATCGGCACTTAGAAATACAGGGGCTTTTTCCTGGCTCCTATTAATTATCGGGTTGGGGTGAGTGGGAGAAGCTCCAATCTTGTCAGAATGAGTCTCGGAGAGTGTCATCTCTCCAGTGCTGCGTTTCACCGCAGAATGCGGGCGTTTGGGCGGGAAATCTTAATATTCAGACTCCTCTACAAACTTGGCTTATTATTGTAACGTCACTTTTAGAAAAAGGTTGTCTGAATTAAGCTTTTTAAAAAGTTAGCACATGGGGGACCTGGGTGGCTCAGTGGGTTAAAGCCTCTGTCTACAGCTCAGGTCATGGTCTCGGAGTCCTGGGATCAAGCCCCGCATCGGGCTCTCCGCTCAGGGGCGAGCCTGCTTCTCCCTCTCTCTCTGTCTGCTGCTCTGCCTACTTGTGATCTCTGTCTGTCAAATAAATAAGTAAAATCTTAAAAAAAAAAAAAAAAAGCAGCATGGAAAGTCTAAAGCAGACACCTCAGATCTTATGGGATGAGAGAGAGAAAGACTGTATTTTAACAGTGTCAGGTCTGTATCGACTGAGGGTTCCCTAATGGGCAGGTGCCTGACACGCAATTTAAGTCGCTGTCATGAGGGGTGCCTTGGAGACAACCCGAGACTCCGAAAGAAAAGTTCCTTTGCCCAGGGTTTCAAAGCTGTTGGTAAAAGGCTGGGATTAAAATGAGTTCTCTTTGGTTCTGCTGCCTTCCCTCTTTCCAGCGGATCACACAGTCTAAATGGAAGGAGAGGGAATTCCTTCACTTGGTTGATGACTCTGTGTCACATGTCCTTGGCTTTCCAGTAACTGACGGATGGATGTCCCTCCATGTGCATGTGGAGTGGCCTGTGGGCTGTAGCATTAAGGGTAAGAGGGGGAAACGGGAAACCACCTAAATGTCAATCAATAGGGAATTAAACAATGAAACCGGGGGGGAACAATACCCAAATTACAGAAATATTCTGGTGTAGCAAAAGAAAAAGAGACGAGTCTCTATGAGCTGACTTTGCAGGCTTCACATATATTACTGAGGGGTCAGAGCGAGTTGTAAGACAAAACACCGAAAACACAAAATAGTGCTGTATGTTCTCTGTAGATGCACAATTCTGTGGGGACATGCATTGAAAAAAGTTCTGGAAACCCACATTGCAAATTGACGGCTGAGGTTTTATTTGGGGGGAGGGAGGAAAAGAAGTTGGGTCAGCAGGTCAGCAAAGGGGACTTTAGCCTTATTTATGTTTTAGGTTAAGTTTTTTCATTTTGGGTTTTTTGTTTTTTATTTTTATTTTTATTTTTTGTTGTTGTTGTTTTTTGCAAAGAGAATATGTTCATGCATCATTAGTGAGCTTAAAAATTAAAGATAAGAAAGGCGCCTGGGTGGCTCAGTGGGTTAAAGCCTCTGCCTTCGGCTCAGGTCATGATCCCAGGGTCCTGGGATCAAGCCCCACATCGGGCTCTCTGCTCAGCAGGGAGCCTGCTTCCCTTCCTCTCTCTGCCTGCCTCTCTGCCTGCTTGTGATATCTGTCTGTCAAATAAATAAATAAAATCTAAAAAAAAAAAAAAGAAGAGAAAAAAAATTAAAGAAATGAAGAAAGCCCATCTATGGAAGAATAGCTACATAAATGATAACCCAAACAAACTCACAAAACAGAATGCAGCATGAAAAATGAGGCAGGGACAGATCCACTCTGCTGAAATCCCTCCAAGTCCCATTATTAAGCAAAAAGAGCAAGTGCAGAAATGCTTTATATGGAATGATTGTATTTATGTAGAAGAAATTCTAGAGGGACATATACGATAATTTTATTCCAGAACACTCTAGAATACACGTCATTTAAAAAAAGAAGAAACATAATTACCTATGTATTTTCATATTTGAATGAATATTAAAAACAAAAAAAAAATTTTAAAAACCAACTCCTGGCATTGAATTGAGGTTACTGGAGGCCTACACTGTGACAACTGTTGGGCTTCCCAACAGCCCTTCGGGGTGTAAAGTCTAACTTTACAGAGGAGGAAACAGAGGCACAGAGGTGAAATCAGTAGTCTGAAGCCACACAGCGTCAGAATCAGAGGCCCAGGCTGATCGAATCCGGAACCCACAGGCACCGTCATGCTGTTTGCTGTGTCTTGGTTCAGGGGGACTCCAGCTGGTCCTGGTCAAGGGTGAGTGCGAATCCTGAGCTGAACGGTCTCTAGAAGGGACATTCATGATCATCCCACCTACTGAATGGACTGACAGGATGCTGAGGTCTGGAGAATCTATGTGAGTTCTACGGTGGGTCACACAGGGACAATGAGGGGCAGAATCCACTTTCTACCTAGGCTCTACCCTTTTATGGTCAAAGTAATTTATAACTAATTTGTAATTTGGAACTAATTTGTAAGTTGGAACCAAACTAATTTGTAAATTGGAACCCCTTTGAACACCCATACAATGGTTTGTTGTTGTTTTGTTTTGTTTTGTTTTAAGTCTCCAAACTCCATACATACGGTGTTTGGTTTGCAAAGCAATGGGAGGAGAACTTCCAGATTTGCTCCCAGCAAAGGTAACACTGAAGACATGGGATGCGTTTTGTTCTTCTTTAGCTTTTGTACATATTTTGGGAAAAAATCTGTTTACAGACAAATCTTTCATTCATTTACTCATCCATTTTTTAGCATTAGCATATAATGGCTTAGCACGTTCACTCAGGAGTCAGCAGAATCTAGCATCATTTGGGGCTTGTGATTAAACCTTCTTGAAGTTTCTTTTCCATATATGGAAAATGGTGGGAATGATTAAATAAAATGATCTGTGTGAACTGTCTGGCACATAATAAGGGCTTAAAAATGTTCACTAGTATTATCTATCATTCATGCATTCATCCATCCAGTATACTCACTGACCATACCTCCCTCCCTCCCTCCATCCATCCATCCACATTTCCTCCTTCCTTTTATGTATTCGTCCACTCATCAATCCACATTTCCTTTGTTTCTTTTCTTTCTACTCTCCTTCCTCCAAATGCATCCATCCATCCATCCATCCACCATCCATCCATCCATCCATCCATCCATGCATCCATCCATCCATCCACCCACACACTCACCCACCCACCCACTCACTTACTGATGCTTTCCTTGCCTGGTGCTGGCTGCCAGATCGCTGAGATTACAGAAACAAACAGAACATAACTTCTGACTCCACAGAGACCCCAGTTTAGATGCAAATGCAGAATTAGGCCTCTGGCTCTAGGGAGCATTCAGTCCTGAAGGGAATGGAGAGAGGAAACCTGGGAAAGTGTTTATTTCTACTCTTTTGCCTCAGCCTCCAGGGAGCTGTTGTTTTTTTTATCCTGGCCCTTAACTAGACATGGACATTGGTCACCAGCCCTGTCCTTATGAGGATAGATGCCTATCAGGAAAGACCAAGAAAGCATCATGAAGGGGCACGTGGCTGGCACAGTTGGTAGAGCATGCAACTCTTGGTCTCAGGGTCATGAGTTTGAGCCCCACGTTGGGTGTAGCGATTACTTAAACCAAAACAAAACAAAAACCTAAGGGTGTTGGCTCCACACCCTCCTGTGGCTCCCACCTCACTTGGAATAAAAGCCAAAATCTTGACTGTGATGTATAAGACCCTATGTCATTTCCCCACCCTCCCATCTCTCTGATGTAATTTCCTGCTGTTCTTACTCTTGCTCTCTCCATTCCACCACACTAGCCCCCTTGCTGTTCCTTGAAATCCTCAAGCAACTCCAGCCTCAGGACCTTTGCACTTGCTGTTACCACTGTTTTCCCTTCTAACAGGTATCTGCATGGCTTGCTCCTTAATTCTTGCAGGTTTTTATGTAAACCTCAGCTTCTAGAGGTATTTCCCCAAGCCATCCTACATACAATTTTATGCCCCTTCAATGCTTCCTGTAACTCTTTATTATTTTTTCTTTAGTGCTTATCTCTATAAAATTGGCCACATATTTTACTTCCTTTTAAAAGACATAGTTATCTTCTCAAATAGAATATAAGCTTCACGAGGAATGGGATTTTTCTGTATTATTCACCACTCCCTCACCTGCATCAGAAATATTATTGCATCAATAAATAGTTCGTTGATAAGTAAATTCTGATTGTGCAGATGAAGAAACTGGGTTTTCACAGAGGTTAAACAGCTTGCCTAAAGTCACACAGTGGATTTGAATCCAGGAGGTCAGATCTCAGAATGCAATAAAGGCCACTCACACTGCCCCTCTGTGTTGATGCTTTGGTTCAAAAACTTCCGGGCTCCAGACTCTAGGGTGCGTGGCGGCTCCTCAAAGAGTTAAGCAGAATTACCACACAATCCAGCAATCCCATGTCTGGGTAGGTACCCCAAAGCATTGGAAACAGGATCTTGAAGAGATATCGGCACACCCATGTTGACTCAGAGTTATTCCCAGCGCTGAGACAGGGAAGCAGCCTACATGTTTAAGGATAGATGAATGAAGGAAGGAAATCTCCCTTTCTCTTACGTATACACAGACACGTAGACACACAGACACACACACACAGGAATATTACTCAGCCTTTCAAAAGAAGGGAATCCTGTAATATACCACAGTCTTGATGAACCTTGAGGACACCATGCAAAAGTGAAACAGGCTCGTCAAAGAAGGACAAATACTGCATGATTCCACTTATCCCATGAAGTGCACAGAGTCACCAAACTCACAGAAGCGGAAAGCGGAACAGCAGTTACGGGGAGCTGAGGAGAAGGGGGCGGGGAGAGCTGCTCTTCAGTGGGTGTAAAGTTTTTGTTATACAAGACGAAAAAGTTCCAGAGACCTGCTGTACAACGTTGTGCTTACAGTTAATAGAACTGGACTTTGTACTTAAAGATATATTAGGAGAGTAGATCTCATGTTATTATTTTTAACCACCACAAAAAGAAATTACCAAAACCCCCCACAAAACCCTTCTAGGCTGCAGGTATGGCTGAATCCAGGGTCTCGGGCTGGGTCATCAGGTTCTGACCTCTTAATCTCTGGATCTACTTTTCTGGCTCCTTCCGGCCAACTCAGGAGGAGCCCCTTGAAGGGTCAGCTCGCAGGCTGTGCACTGAGCAATCCCAGAAGACATCCATGAGTTTCCCATGAGTTTCACCAGAAATGTCGGGGCCCACGTCCATCCCTAAATGGCTTGCCCTCTCACAGGGGCTGCTGAAGATGAGGAGTGGGCCCACCACAGCCACAGGTTGTTTCTGGACAAAACTTGTGCTCTAAGAGTGGTTTCTGCATCTCTAAATGGTTGGAAAAAGAATCAGAGGATTCTATCTCATGACCCCTGAAAATGATAGGATATTCAAATTTCAGTGTCCCTAAGTACAGCTTTATTGGAACATATTCCCGCCTCTTTCCCCCTGGGGGGTGGGGCTGCTCTGGCGCCCCAGCAGCAGAGCGGGGTAGTTGCGACAGAGGCTTCCTGGGCCACACAGTCTGGAATATTTGCCATCCAGCCCGTGACAAAGAACCTTTGCCGACTCCTGCAGAGAGAGACGCACTTGGCCGGGTCAAAGGTCTGGCGCAGTGGCACGGTGGGGTGAGGTCAGGGGACTCCAGGTCAGATGCAGGGACCAGCCAGGGGCCGACACCGGTGCCACTGTGTTGGTATTAGTTGAGGGTGTAGGTGTGACTGCTGTGACAGGGACACACAGGAACTGAGGTTGGAACTAGAGCGTAAGGAATGACTTTCTTCCATGCCAACCTCCAGCACCAGCCGTCCAAACGTGGGGTGCCATCTCCACCACCTGGGTCCCGCCTTCTGTCTTGCTGCTCTATCTGGGGCCATGCCTTGTCGCCAGGTCTGGTGGGCTGTCCTCCGCATCCCCACTCCCACCAATAGGAAGGGAAGAGGGTGAAGGGAGGGTAGCCCCAGGAGAAGTTGACCTGGAAGCTTCTCAGGCATACCCACACACATCTCCCTGACCTGAATCTAGCCACTGGACCACAGGGGTCTGTGCGCTTCGCGGAGGACAGCTCGGGCTCCTCTCTACTACCTCTAAGACGTGGAGGAAGAACTAGCAGACTCCGTCACAGCCTTCTCTGGTCTTGATGCCACCTCACGTCCCATTGTGTGGATGCGTGAGTCCCTCGTTTTCCCTGCTTTCCTGCTGCTGGGAGGACAACTCCAAGGCTGCAAGAGGCTGGGCTGGTGGTACACGGGGGAGTCTCTGGGATGACCTTCTGCTTCTCTAGCCTGGAGGAGGTGGGTCCCTGGGGAGAAGTGTGGGAAGACCCAGGGTGGCCTCTTCACATGACCACTTCTGGGTCTGAGACCTTGGATCCAGTAAGGAAAAACCCCAGAAGTCCATCTCCCAGAAAATCAGACTCCTCGGGACAGGCAGAGAATACTGCCTTGACCCCAAACCAATGCCCCTGGTTCCAGCTGGATTCTCTTGCCTCCAGCTCTCTCCCAGGCTCTCCCTGGAATGCTCTCTTCTGACTTATTTTCTCCCCCCACTTTTATCTCAGTGACAGCGAGCCCCCCACTGACAGGAGTGCTCAAGCCGAGGCAGAAAAGTTCCCATAATACAGAGGTGAGATGACCTTTAACGTCATTTCCAACTCTGAGTGGTCCAGCGAGTCTGGTGTCCATAGAGTCAACACATTCATCCCCACTCCCCCATGGATAGGTATTGTTGAGTTTAACTGGAGAAGCTTGGGACAATGAGCTCCAGTAGGAAATAAGACCCCGTGAGGCTACACAGTAGACCTTACTGGAACATACAGATTGCCAGGACTCCCAAAGTTCTTCTCTTCACCATCATGCCCTCCATCAGTGGTTCTCAACCCTGGGAGGATGCACTTTAGAAGGACCAGAGAAACTTCTCAAAATCCTTATGCCTGAGCCTCACCCCTACACCAATTAAATTAGAATCCCTGGGGCGGGGTGCACGCATCAGTATTTCTAATGCCCCCCACCCCACCCGGGTGGTTCCAAAGCATAGCCAAAGCTGACATCCACTGCCTGGTGGTCTTATCCATCTCTATGGGTTCAAAATGCAGATGATGTCAGCTGCGACCACTCTCGAGAGTCCCAGCCCTGCTTATCACATTCCTCAACATCACCATTCAAATGCCTCATAGACATCTCCTCCTGCAAGATTAACGAACATGCCCCGACCTGCCTCTCCCCAGTGGGCTCCGTCTCAGGGACCAGCATCACCAGTCACTCCCTGGTTTCAGAGCAAACGCTGAGCCATTTCCTTGATTCTTCTCTTATTCTCACCACCTATAGCCCACCTGTTAGGAACTCCTGCTCTCTGTATCTCAAATTGTACCCCTGTTGGAATCCCTCCTCACCCTCTCCCCAGCTAGCTTTCTAAGAGCTCCCCTGCTTCCTCTTTTCAACCGTTCTAGTCTGGTCTCTACCAACAGCCACAGTGAAATCTAGTAAAAATGAAACTCGGCATAAAAAGATGCTTGGCACGAGTTAGTCACTGGGGAAATAAAAATTAAACCACGAGGAGATGCCACCGTAGGCCCACCCACTAGAACGTATAAAATAAAAAAGATGGATCGCACCCCACATTGGAGAGTCGCGTGTAGCATCTGAAAGCCTCAGGTACAAGAATGGCTAGAATAAAAAGACTGACACTATCAAATGCCAACAAGGATCTGGAGTAACCGGAACTCTCATACATGGGAGGGGGCACAAGGGGGCAAACATGTTGGATAAATGTTTAGACGTTTCTTAGGATGTGAAATGTATATCTGCCTTATAACCTTAGCAGTTCTCTTCCTAGATGCTTACCCAAAGAAACGAAAAATGTTTCCACGAGAATGTTCATAGCAGCTTGGCTCTCATGTCCCCAACCAAAACCCACGCCAATACCCATCAGCAGGAAAATAGATGAACCATCAGAAGTATGTTCACACATTGGAATATTCCTCATCAACACAAGAAATGAATTACTGGTATAATCAACGATGGGAATGAATCTTATAGACATTCTGCTAAATGAAAGGAGCTGGACATAAGGGATGATTTCATTTATATGAAATGAGTTTCTAGAAAAGGCAAAACTAATCCATGATGGTGTAATTTAGAAACAAGTGCTGGTGGGAGGGTGAAGGGGGAATGGTTGGAAAGGAGCATCAGGGAACTTTCTGGAATGATGGAAAAAAAATCTATATCTTATTTTAGGTGGTGAGTATAAAAGTTTAAGTTAATTGAACTATTATTGTATAATAATATTGTGTAATTTTATCATATGTCAATTATACCTTAAAAAGGTAAGGCAGGGCCCCTCACTCCTCTGCTTAAAGTCCTCCAGGGACTTCCTTTCACTCTCAGAACAAAATCCAGAGCACCTGCTCTGGTCTTCAAAAGCCTGTACAGGCTGGCCTCCCCCTTCTGACACTGTCTCTGTCACTCTGCCCCATGCTTATTCTCATCTGTTGCACTGGCTCTCTTGAATTTTCTTTCTTTCTTTCTTTCTTTCTTTCTTTCTTTCTTTCTTTCTTTCTTTTTTTTTTTTTTAAGATTTTATTTATTTATTTGACAGAGAGAGAGAACCCAAGTAGGCAGAGCAGGAGGCAGAGAAAGAGGCTGAGCAAAGAGCCCGATGCGGGACTCAATCCCAGGACCCTGAGATCATGACCTGAGCCGAAGGCAGAGGCTTAACCCACTGAGCCACCCAGGTGCTCCTCTCTTGAATTTTCGTGCACAAGCCAAACTTATTCCTACCTCAGGGCTTTTGCACTTGCTGTCATTCTGAAAAGGCACTGGCTAGGGATTTCTAGATACATCTCTAGAGAGACCTTCCTTGACCATCCAGTCAACATATCCTTCCCTCCCCACTACTCTATCTCCTTATGTGAGTTTATACCAAGATATTTTTCCCATTCAGTTATTCATTTCTTTAATGTCCTTCTCACCCTAGTGGAATGTCTACTCCCTGAGGGCAGTGGCTTTTTCTCTCCTGGTCACTGCTGTGTCTCCAGAGCTTAGAGCTGGACCTGGTTTTCAGAAAGTATGTGTTGTGTGGGCAAACTGGATGAATGAGTAACTCTCGAGTAGACATGGGCAGATATAGCCTTGACGATCAGATGAGAAGTCTGGAGGCGAAATCTGGTTGGCATCATGACCACATTGGGGGGATATGGTGATTCATGTATCAAGATCAGTCAACACATCCTCATGGAGCAGACACACAGAAGAAGCTAGAGACACATGAACAAGACATAAGTGAGCTTTCAAAGAGCCCAGACTTTCATCGTCATTCGCATCCTCACGAAGCACGTGTTATTCTTATCCCCACTTTGGGATGAGGAAATGGGGACTTAGAAATATTGGCCGTTGTCACCCAGCTGTAAGACGCAACCTACATCTGTTTGTTGCTGAAGCCAATGTCCTCAACCACTATGTTACTTTTTCTCTTTCAGATATAAACATTTTGGGACGCCTGAGTAGCTCAGTTGGTTCAGTGTCTGCCTTCAGCTCGGGTCACGATCCCAGGGTGCTGGGCTTGAGTCCCGCATCTGGCTCCCTGCTCAGCAGGAAGCCTGCTTCTCCCTCTGCCTGCTCTGCCTACTGGTCCCCCTGCTTGTGCTCTCTCTCTGACAAATAAATAAAATATTTCTTAAATTTTATTTATTTATTTGACAGAGAAATATCACAAGTAGGCAGAGAGAGAGAGAGAGAGAGGAGGAAGCAGGCTCCCTGCTGAGCAGAGAGCCTGATGTGGGGCTCGATCCCAGGACCCTGAGATCATGACCTGAGCTGAAGGCAGAGGCTTAACCCACTGAGCCACCCAGGTGCCCCAATAAATAAAGTCTTAAGAGAAAAAATAAAAACATTTTATTTCATTTTTAAAAAAGATTTTATGTATTTATTTAAGAGAGAAAGAGAAGCCCATGAGTGGGGAGAGGGGCAGAGGGACAGAGCGAGAGGGGCAGAGGGACAGAGTGAGAGGGACAAGCAGGCCCTCCACTGAGTGGGGAGCCCGACGTGGATCACGATCCCAGGACCCCAGGATCATGACCTGAGCTGAAGGCAGATGCTCAATCGACTGAGCCACCCAGATGCCCCTTAAATATAAAATTTTGAAAAGTATCTTTTAGGAAGTCACATCTAAAGGGTTAAGAAATCAGGTTTGTAGTCAAAGGCTCACCTTTTTTTTTTTTCCTCACCAATTTTCCACCTTTATTGAGATATAACTGATGGATAACATTGTGTAAGTTTGAGTTATGTGATGTGTTGATTTGATACAGTTTGCAAAATGATTACCACCATAGTGTCAGCTTAAATTCACTAATTAACATTTTGCCACATTTGCTTTATCTTCTCCCTTTCTTTTTATTCTATGACAGTTGCTCTGCATAATGTAGAGCATTCCTATTTTATTGTATTAAAAGATTTTATTTACTTATTTATTTGTTTATGAAGATTTTATTATTTATTTGAGAGAGAGAGAGCAAGAGCCGGGAGGGAGGGAGAGGAAGAAGCAAACTTCTGGCTGAGCAGGGAGCCTGATGCGGCACTCGATCCCAGGACCCTGAGATCATGACCTGAGCTCAAGGCAGAGTCTTTTTTTCTTTTTTTTCTAAAACAGACTCTTAACGACAGAGCTACCCAGGTGCCCCAAGCATTCTCTTTTTTTTTTTTTTTTTAAGATTTTATTTATTTATTTGACAGACAGAGATCACAAGCAGGCAGAGAGGCAGGCAGAGAGAGAGGAGGAAGCAGGCTCCCTGCTGAGCAGAGAGCCTGATGAGGGGCTCCATCTTAGGGCCCTGAGATCATGACCTGAGCCAAAGGCAGAGGCTTAACCCACTGAGCCACCCAGGCCCCCTACCCCAAGCATTCTTATTTTAAAGTTGGAAAAGCTAGAGTTTAGGGAGGTAAATAATTGCCTGACACTCTCAGTTTATTATAAAGGAGGGAGCTGGGATTTGAACCCAAGTCTCTGTGTATCTATTACCTGGAAAACAAACAAACACCTTTTTTAAAAAATTGAAATTTAAATATATGAAAAAAATCTTTAAGAGATATGATGAGTAGAAAGAATCACAATCATCACAATCCTACAACTGCTTATCTACCTACCGCCCTGCTGTAGAAATGAAACATTGCCATGGAATCTTCCAGATCTTACCCCCTAGCCTCTCTTCCAAAACCATCTGTGTATTGAATTTTAAATCTTTTATTGCCTTGCTTTTTTTTTTAATAGTATGATTGCATAGACATACATCACTAAGCAATTATTCTTTTTAGTTTTTGCATACATTTTTGGAAACATACTACACGCATTCCTTTTTTTTTAAGTTTTCTTTTTTTTTAAGACTTTATTCATCTATTTGACAGAGAGGGAACACAAGTAGGGGGAGTGGGAGAGGGAGAAGCAGGCTTCCTGCTGAACAGAGAGCCCGATGTGGGGCTCCATCCCAGGATCCTGGGATCATGACCTGAGCCGAAGGCAAACGCTTCATCACTGAGCCACCAGGGTGCCCCTTAAGATTTTTATTTATTTCTTCAAGAGAGAGAGAATGAGAGAGAGAGAGACCATGAGAGGGGCGAGGGTCAGAGGGAGAAGCAGATGCCCCACTGATCAGGGACCCCAGTGCTGGACTGGATCCTGGGACTCCAGAATCATGATCTGAGCCTGAAGCAGCCGCCCAACCAACTGAGCCACGCAGGTGCCCGTCTACGTGCATTGTTTTGAATGTCCTGGAGCTTCAATGAGAACACGATTGATTTTCACTGCTGTATCGTATTCTCATGTATGGCTATCACATAATTTATTTACCCATTTTCTCATGAAGAACCATTTGTGTTGTTTCCAGATTTTTGGCTGTTTCTCACCTTGTTGCCAGAAACATGCTTGTACCTAGTGCCTGCCACATATATGCAATAAATTTTTAGGGTACGTGACCTAATGGTAGAATTGCTTGGTCATAGGCCATGTGTATTTTCAGATTTACCTGATATTTCAACATTATTTTTCAAAGAGATTATACCAATCACACTTTTCACCAACAGTGTAAAACAGTTTTGGTTGTCCTACATCCTGATGTAGGACATCCTGACTGCTACTGATGCTCTCAAATTTATGAGTTTTTACTAACCTGGTGGTTTTAATTGGCACCTTCTTGCTGCAATTATTAATTATTATATAATTATCATTAGTTATTATTGAGGTTGATAATTACCTGCACATTTGCTGGGCATTCATGTTTCCTCCACTGTGAAATGCCTATTCAAGTATTTTGTTCATTTTCTATTAAACTCTTTGTCTTTTTCTTATTGATTTACAGAAGCTCTTTACATATTCCAGATAATCTTCTAATAAGTGTAAATGTATTTTTCTCCCACATACTAGCTCATCCTTTCAATATCTTTGTGGTGTCCCCTGATATAGCTGTATTTATCAATTTATTGTATTTTAATGTAGTTGTATTATCAAATTTTTTCCTTTATGTTTGTGCATTCTGTGTCTTATGTAAGAAATAATTTCAGGGGCACCTGGCTGGCTCAGTCCATAGAGTGTGGGACTCTCGCTCTCAGGGTTGTGATTTTGAGTCCAATGCTGTGAGTAGAGATCACTGAAAACTAAAATCTTAAAAAAAAAAAAAGATTTTATTTATTTATTTGACAGAGAGAGACAGTGAGAGAGGGAACACAAGCAAAGGGAATGGGAGAGGGAGAAGCAGGCTCCCCATTAAGCAGGGAGCACGATGTGGGGCTTGATCCCAGGACCTTGGGATCATGACCAGCGCTGAAGGCAGATGCTTAATGACGGAGGCATACAGGGGCCCCAAAAATAATACTTAAAAAAAAAAGAGAAAAAGAAGTCATTTTGTAACTCAAATATATAAAAACATTTTCCTATATCTTCCACATTTGCCTTCCTCTTTTAAGTCTTTGATCACCCAGAATAGCTTTTGGTTTTGAGATATCTTTCACATACCATAAAATGCACCCTTTAGAATTAATTTTTATGTATGATATGTGGGTGAAATCTAATTTTATTTTTCTCCTTGGGGGTAAATAATTATCTTGCATAATGTATTTTATTTTATTTTACTTTATTATTTTATTTTATTTTTTTCCAGTTTATTGAACATCAACTCCAGCTTCAGGCTGGGGGTTTTCTCTGGGGAAGGGTATAGGGAAATGAGATCATATAGGATAGGTGGGATGGTAGCTTTCTCTGCGATGACTTTTTTTCTCTTAAACACTGTATGAAAAGAGTTTTGAAACTAATTTGGTGGAGATTTACCACGCCTTATTGGAAACTCTTGGGGCCAGATGTATTTCAAATTTAGAATTTTCTAGATTTTAAGGAGGGTAATATGGTGCATATGGCTGCATTATATAATGTTCCCATTGGGACCTAGGGACACCCCTGGAATCAAACACACTGATACATTTGCAATAAAACATAAGTATTTCAAATTAGGTGAAATCTGAGGATTATAAGTCGTCTCACATTAACTTCTGGTTTTCAGGGTTTCTTACATTTGCAATTGCAAAGAAGGAATCTTGGATTTGTAGGTATTAAGTGTTATTAAATCTGGATGATATAAAACATATGTATCTGTTGTATTACTTGTTTGTCCTTCTCTGAATGTTTGAAATACTTCCAAATATAAGATCATTAAAAAAAATTTTTTTTAAGATTTTATTTGACAGACAGAGAGAGAGAGAGCACAAGGAGGGGAAGCAGCAGGCAGAGAGAGAGGGAAAAGCAGGATCCCCACTGAGCAGGGAGCCTGATATGGAACTCTATCCCAGGACCCTGGGATCATAACCTGAGTTGAAGGCAGACACTTAAGCGACTGAGCCACCCAGGCACCCTAAAACTTTTTTTCTTTTTTTTTAAGTAGGCTCTATGCCCAACATGTGACTCAAACTCATGACCCTGAGATCAAGAGTCACAAGTTCTACTGACTGGGCCAGCCAGGTGCCCCAAGATTATTCGAACTTTTGTTAAAAGATCAGAAGAATCCTTCAAATGCACCCACCAGGTAGTAAATGGGAAAAAATGTATTTAAAAAACTATTTTAAAAAATGCATCATAGGTTCCTGGGTTGGATCTTGGAATAGGAAGATGACAATAATGGAAAAACTGGTGACATCCAAATGAGGTCTGCAGTTTATTTAGTAGCATTTTACCAACAGGAATTTCTTAAGTTTTGACAAATGCTCCTGGGGAACGTGTTAACTTTGGGGGAAGCTGGATGAAGGGTATACGGGAATTCTATACCATCTCTGCAACTCTACTGTAAATTTATATTATTCCAAAATGAAATGTTTATTAAAAAAAAAAAAGAAGAAGAATACCATTTAGGGTTGGTGAAGGTATGGAATTAGGGACTACTGGGAACTCTCGCATGTTGGTTTACAGGAGCATCAACCAGTGGAACCTTTTTAAGGGTATGTTAGTTTCCTAGGGTTGCCGAGAACAATGACTACCCGTGAGGTAGTTTAAAACCCTGGGGATCATTCTCTCAGTGTTCTGAAGGCTGGAAGTCTGAAATCAAGGTGTGGGCAGGGCCATGCTCCCTCTGCAGGCTCTCAGAGAGAATCCTTCCTTGCTTCTTCCAGCATCCTGCGGCTCCGGGCCATCTCTGGTATTCCTTGGCTTGCCCCTGCACCGCCCCCATCTCTGCCTGTCTTCGCATAATGTTCTCTTCTTGGGTCTCTGTGTTTCTTCTCCTCTCTTTACAAGGACACCAGTCCCTGGGTGAAGGACCCACCCTACTCTCCTAAGATCTCATCTCAACTACTTACATCTGTAATGACCCTATTTCCAAATAAGATCAATGTCTGAGGTTCTGGGAAGGAAAAGAATTTTAGTAGCACAGTAATCAATCCACTACAGAGGGGGATTTAAAGGAAAATCCCATTCTTGGGGCGCCTGGGTGGCTCAGCCAGTCAAGTGTCTGACTTTGGCTCAGGTCATGATCCCAGGGTCCTGGGATCCAGCCTCACACTGGGCTCCCTGCTCAGTGGGGAGTCTGCTTCTCTGCCTCTGTGTGTTCTCTCTCTCTGAAATTAATAAATCTAGGAAGAAGGGAAGGGTAGGGAAGAGGAGGAGAGGGGAGGGGAAAGAAGGGGGGCCAAGAAAAGGAAAGGAAAGGAAAGGAAAGGAAGGGAAAGGGGAAGGGAAGGGAAGGGAAGGAAAGGAAAGGGAAGGGACCCCTATTCTTCCTTTCAAACCCCTCTGGGCCACGTACCCACGAGTATTGCCTTGTTCCCAGCATGGCAGGTAAAAGTGCACTTCGCCGTGCTGTTCAGTAATGACAAATTACAAACCACCTCGCTTTCTGTTATTGATAGACATAGCTAAGCCAACGGCTTCATTCACATGAAGGAAATGGAGGAAGTGGTATAAGAGAATATGAAGAGAATGAGATTAACTCCTAGTACTAACACTGGCATTATCTTCAAGTGAGATAGGGAGGTTATGGAACAGTATATACTGCTTGATCCACTTTATGTATTTTTAAAAACCCACCCCCACAAAAAAGCAACGTACTTCTGTATGGGTATGAATGCCCAGAAAAAGATCTGTCTACACACCACAATGATATCAGTGAGTCCCTCTGAGAAGCGAGTAGGGAAAGAGGACTGTGGTATGGAACTTCTGTTTGTTCTGTATGGTTTAATGGTTTTACAACAAAAATGTTTTAATATACTGCCTATAAAATTAAAATAAAAATTAAGCAAGATATACATCAACATGTGTGATCAATCCCATTTTCATATCAAAAAATAATTTTTAAAAATTTTCTAAGATTTTATGTATTTATTGGGGGGAGAGAGCGAGCAAGCAAGAGAGCAAGAGAGCACAAGCAGGGGAGCAGGGAGAGGGAGAAGCAGACTCCCCGCAGAGCAGGGAGCCTGATGCAGAGCTCGATCCTGGGACTCTAGGTTCGTGACCTGAGCAGAAGGCAAAAGCTTAACCGACTGAGACACCAGGTGCCCCTATACTTCAATTTTTAAAAAAATCATAAAAAGAAAACAAATAAGGGGCACCTGGGTGGCTCAGTAGGTTAAAGCCTCTGCCTTCGGCTCAGGTCATGATCTCAGGGTCCTGGGATTGAGCCCCGCATTGGGCTCTCTGCTCAGGGGGGAGCCTGCTTCCTCCTCTGCCTCTCTAACTACTTGTGATCTCTGTCCGTCAAATAAATAAATAAAATCTTAAAAAAAAAAAAGAAAACGAATAAAACCTGTGCTTTCGAATATGGCAGCCATGAGCTCTATGTGGCTCTTTTTTTTTTTTTTTTTTTTAGATTTTTATTTATTTATTTGACAGAGAGAGATCACAAGCAGGCAGAGAGGCAGGTAGAGAGAGAGGAGGAAACAGGCTCCCCGCCGAGAGCCCAATGCGGGGCTCGATCCCAGGACCCCGAGATCACGACCCGAGCCGAAGGCAGCGGCTTAACCCACTGAGCCACCCAGGCGCCCCATCTATGTGGCTCTTTAAGTTAAAACTAATTCTAATTAAATAATAATAGCAATTTAGCCCCTCAGTCCTCCTAACAACATTTCAAGCACCCAATAGTTGCTTGTGGTAGGTGGCTACTGTATTAGACAGTGTAGATTACAGACCATTTCCAATCTGGAAATCTCTACTGGCTAGCACTGATTTAAAGCATTGTCCGCCTCATTTGATAGGATTTTTACCCCGGGAAGGCATTCTTGCATTTTAAGTCTTCAGAGATGTCCAGGAGAGGTAGTTAGTGAATTCCTTCTTGTTAAGCTGCCACTCTGGAGAACAGGTTGCGTGTGAGTCTGAGCTTATCATTCCATGGACCCGCCACCCCGGTCCCCTCTGCATCTTTCCATCCGTTTCAAACATCCTCAGTCCATCCTATGAAGTACTCCCAGGTTCTGGTTGAACTGGTTTATGAAACCACAGTCTGAGAAGTCCAGTCTCCCAGGCGGCTGGGCCCTGCCTTTGTGTGGCCGTAATAAGGTTATTTATGGAGGATGGAGACCACTCTCCGGGAAGATGAAAGGTTTGATGATAAAGGAAAGCAGAAGCTCAGAGAAGCAGGTTTCTCCTTAGAGCAATGACTCTCCAGATAGGATAAATCACCCGGGACCATTAAACCATCACGAAGAGTGCTCGTAAACCTCCTCTCCAAACTCACAAAGCAGATTCTCTCCTGAGCGGCCCGTCGGGTGAGGGGGGCTCGCAGCTTTTCCCAAACCACCAGCTAGTCACAGTTTAACCCTACTGGGCTCTCTGCCCAGGACACTGAACCAGAAAATCACTTTCAAAGTCATTCTACAGGGTGCCCAGCTGTCCTCCTTAGCCCAGGACCATCCAATTTCCTGGGACTTGAGATTTTCAGGATGAAACCCCACAAAATCTCAGGCAAACCTGGACATATTCGTCACCCTGTTTCCTCTGTTCCTGGGGGATAAAGTATATCCTGGTGAGTTCCAGGGCAGGGCAACAGAATTTTTTTTCAGAGTTAGCCACCATTCATTGGGTTCTACAATGTGTCTGGCAAGACAGCTCTTTATCTCAAAGCTTCTTTGTTCCTATTTTACAGGCACAGAAACAGGCTCAGAGTGCCGAAGTGACTTGCCTCAGGTCCCACTGAGCTGGTGTCTGTATCTCCATAGCTTGTATTAGAAAAGTGCAGATTGCCGACCATTTCCATCAGTCTGGAAATTGGAATCTGGAAATCCCTCTTCTTTCTTACTCTGCCTCCGGCACAAACTGGGATTTCTGGAGTTTCCAGAAGCCTCCCACAAAAAAAGACGCAGAAGTCAGCACACTTGCTCCCCAGGATGGTAGGCGAATGCCCTGCAAGGGGTCAGACTAGCAGCTGAAATGCATTTGTGTGTTAAAAAGTCAAGTCTAATTTTCGATAACTGTCTGGACCTTTTCACTGGCAAAGGCCAAGTTGGAAGGACGGTCCATAAATCACTCACAGATGTACCTGGGCCAAGGCTAGGCCATCGCCGCCGTCCCACTCGCTCCAGCACCGGCGAGGACTGGAGCCAAGCTGAGCTGAGGTCCCCCCACCAAATTCAGAACATTCTCGGAGTTCAGAGCACCTGCGACCACAGGGAAACCCTGGCCTCACCAAAGTCCTCTTCAGAGGTGAGATACGGGACAGCAGCCGTATCAGCTAATAGATCACTTTTATTGAGGGCTTACTATGTGCCAGGCAAGGCTTTATTCCATTCACTTCTCACATCTAACTACCTGTGAAATAGATAAGATTGTTATTTTAGCTCAGAGATGAGGATACTGAGGTGTGGGGAGCTCGAGAGACTGAACCAGAGCAGGGGGTCTCAACCGAGGGCAACTTCACTCCCCACGGGACACATGGCAATCCTGGAGACATTTCTGGTTGTCGCAGCCTGGGGAGAAGTGCTCTTGGCATCTGGGGGAGAGAGGCCTAGGACGTTGTCCAACAGCCTACCGTGCGCAGAAAGGACCCCTTCTCCCCCCAGCAAAGACTTCTTTAGCCACTAATTTTCAATAGTGCTAAAAACTGCTCTAAACCAAGGAAAGGCTCCGGCATCTTGGGGAACCCCTCACCCCAGAGTTTGAGTGAGGGATTCACCTGTAGCCCATGCCTTGGAAGGGGGCAGAGTAGTGAAGAGAGATCCTGCCTGCCCTTCTGATCATGTACCTTGGAGAACAATTACTAAAAGGTTAGCCCAGGAAGGGATGGTTGTTTTGTCTGCTGCTGCAACAGTGTTGGGTACAAAGTAGGTGCTCAGGAAATAGGTGTGGAATGAGTGCACAGAAGAATACTAAGTAGCAATTCACAGAGGGCTTTCTGTCTGCCAGGCAGCCTGGCAAGCCTATCGCCCGCATCGTTCATTCAGTCCTCAGAACATTGACTCACCTCCTGGGGGCAGGTATTTCCACCCTCGACCTTAAGAGACAGGTGCAGAGAGGAGCGGCCCATGTCAGGGCCACACAGCTGGGGAATGACTTAGGGGGTCTCTAAGGTGGTTCCCTTTGAAATCCATTGTCGTAGGCCAGAAGGTCCAGAAACGAGAACAGCTTTGGGGGCTCATAGGCAGTATCTTCTCCCTGTCCTGGGATTAATGAGTATACCCTTCTTTTTAGCACAGACCCCTCTTTTTTTTTTTTTTTTAATTAGTTGTGGCCCTAATAGAGGCGGTAGACTACGCAATAAATTAAAAGGCGTCAGAGACAGCTCATGAAAAGGCCCCAGCGTCACGATCACAAAGAAAAAGTTCAAAATAATATTTCAGAGCAGGAAATGAAGCAATATAGGAATTAGGGACCTGGGGGGCATTACGTTTCTCCAGAGACTGACGGTACTTTTGCCCGGAGGGGAAGGCGCTTTCCCACCCTAGGAGCCTAGCCTTGACTTCCCGGGATTCTTGTCAACAAGAACATTTCAATGGGTCTCCCCGAGATGTGGGCTCTCCATTGTAGTTCCATTTTATGACATCTTTTTATATCCCAGAGGAGAGAATTCTGAATAAAAATAAGCCTGGCTTTTAGGGCTCCTTTTTATTATTAGCATTTGGTAAAAAACAACCTTAATGAGGTGTTAAGAGTCACCCTGCAGCCTATTGTGGAGGAGGCCTGGGAGCTCATAAAGTCCTGAAAAGCCACAGGGCAATTTACGACCCTCGCCTCCATACCACCCCTTCCTGGCCAAGCTTCCGAGGGAGCGTCTTTGCTACCCCGGCGCTTCCTGCAATTTACATGCCCAAGCAGCTCTCGGGTCGCAGGGAATTAAACCTTATCAAACATCCCGAGGGTTCTCCCCGCCAGGCTGCTCACTTCTGGGAAACCTCAGCGGGTGCCCCCCCCCCACCTCCCCCCGCCACGGAACTCTGCACATTTCTACTGAGTTTGGACTGAAAGCGTCTGGGGACTGTTCACATGCCTCTCTCCTCGCTGGTGAGGAATTTAACAGCGAGGGTGTGAGAATCAGCAAAGCCGAGCAACTTTTGCTTCTCAGCAGGGAAAGGAGTTTCTGGACAAATAAATACAGTGGTTTTTGTTTTTTTGTTTTGTTTTGATTTCTACTAATCAGTCAAAATGGTTCCTCAAATAGGCGTCTTTTAAGGCTGAGGGTTTTTTTCCCCTCCCTCCAGAAAAAAGTGTGCTACCCACCAGTGATGAGAAATAAAGCCAAAATATGTGCCAGATATCTTGGGGTTAATCTCGCAATCAGTACTTTGAAGGAACAAGGAATAGATTAATCCTTCTCATCCTCCTCATTTGGGAAGCTTCTTTTTTTTTTTTTTTTTTTTTTTTAAGAAAAACACATATGCCACAATATTTTTGACCCTTCTTGGCTACTCAATTAAATCTTATAAGGGCATCTTAGTTACATTTTCATCGTTATTAAATTGTAATAGCAGCACGTTACATGGGCCCTATTTGATTTTCATAGTTCTTTTTAACAATACAATTTATAGTTAACTTGAAAATGCATATAGATCGATCGATATCCATCCCTGGGTGAAATATGGAAAAGAAAAATGTATGAAGTATATATTTTGTCATGCAAGATTTTATGGTGTTTCCAGGGTCCAATCGAATAAATAATTCATATGTGAAATGTCTATGTTTGGTTCCTAGATCTTCTGGGGGATATAAGGGGAGGAAAAGCCCATAAGACTTGGTGTTCCAGAGTAAAAGTCCTATCCTGACACTTAGAAATAGTGTGGTTTTGAGCCTTGACTTATTGTCAGGGACCCCAGATATATTTATTAGTAAAACAGAACTGATAATATCTATGTCCTTGATTGTTCAAGTATTATTTATTTTCACTGTAATTGAAAGTTATTATTGGGTATAAACTATGTGCTGGGTGCTATGAATGCATTATGTCACTTCCAAAATAACGTATAAAGGGGGACGTTATCAGCCCCCCCACCATGCGACAGATGAGGATACCGGACCACAGAGGGGTTAAGTGTCTTGCTCGGGGTTTTACAGCCTCCAAGAGTGGTGGAGTTGGGATTTGAACCCAGAAACACCTGATACCAAAAACTGTACCCCAAATCACCCCACGTAAAGCTGCCTCTCTGGGATGACATAAATGAGATTGACTATGTGCTGTAAAGTCATCTTTAAATGCCTGGTTGCGTGTGGCCGTGACATCACAGATTTTTGAGAACAAAAAGGTACTGGAATCATCTCATTAAACAGCCCAGTTTTAGAACGATGAGGCTGGAAGCCTACCTTGCGTCACCGACTAGGAAAGATATTCCAGATGAGACAAAAGATGCCCGGCTGCCCGTGAACGTCACCACAGTGCTGTGCTTAAATGCTCGAATTTGGCAGCCAGAAGCCTGGGTTCAAATTTGACATCCCTTGTTTACTAGCTGTGTGACCCAGGGCAAAGTACATAAATTCTTTATACCCTAGTTTCTCATCTATAAAATGCAGCTGAGAGTAAATGCAGGATTAAATGAGTTTAAAACATGTAAAATGCTGAAGACACTATCTGACACGTGGTAACTTACATACTTACAAATGTATCACTATTCTAGCCACTAATAATAGTCTTAAAATCTGTGCCATTCCTAATTGATGAGTTAAACATATAAAGAAATCTATGTGTACCCTTATTGATTCCATCTTCTTGTAAACTGGTAGGAATGGATGAACCTGTATACCACAAATCTGATCATTTTGCTGCCCAGTTAACACCTTGTCATAAGATATTTGCAAGTCTTATATCTGATAAGGGACTAGTATCCAAAATATATAAAGCACTCTTATAACCTAACAATTTTGTTGCTTTTAAGACAAATGACCCAATTATAGGTGGGCAAAAATTTCAATAGTTAGTCCAGAGAAGACACATAAATGACCAATGATCACATGAAAATATGCTCAACATCATTAGTTATTAAGAAAATGCAAATAAAAACCACAATGAGATATCATTTCATATCCTCTAGCGTGGCTAAAATAATAATAAAAATACAAAGGTAAGGTTGATGAAGATGTAGAGAAATTAGAACGGTCATACATTGCTGATGGGAATGGAAAATGGTGCAGACACTTTAGAAAACAGTTCCACAGATCCTTAAAATATTAAACATAGAATTTCCATTGACCTAGAAATTCTATGTATAGGTATATAACCAAGAGAATTGAAAACATATATCTACACAAAGACTTGTACATGAATGTTTATCACAGCCTTGCTGCCCATAGCCAAAAAGTGGAAACAACCCAAATGTCTATCTACCAGTAAATAGATAAAATGTGGTACACGCATACAATGGGATATTAATACAGTTATGCAAAGAAATGAAGTAGACCAGTGGAATAGAGATTAAAAAAGAATCCGTTGTGTATGAGGTCAAATGACCTTCAACAGGGGCGCCAAGACAATACCATGAGGAAAAGATAGTCTCATCAATAAATGGTGTTGGGAAAACTGAGTGTCCACAGGCAAAAGGAATAAAAGGAGGACTCTTATCTTCTACCACACACAAAAATGAATGCAAAATAGATCAATGATTTAAATATAAGATCTGAAACTATGAAACTCCCAGAAGAAGACATAGGGAAGGGACGACTGGGTGGTTTAGTCAGTAAAGCGTCTGCTATTGGCTCAGGTCGTGATTGATCCCAGGGTCCTGGGATCAAGTCCTGCCTCAGGCTCCTTGCTGAGTGGGAAGCCTGCTTCTCCTTCTGCCTGCCACCCCCCTGCCCCGGCTTGTGCGCTCTCTCTCTCTCTGACAAATAAATAAATACAATCTTAAAAAAAAAAAGAAAAAGAAAACACAAGGGAAACTTTATGACATTAGAATAGGCAATGCTTTCTTGGCTATGACACCAAAAGCACGGGGAGCGAAAACAGAAAATGGGGCCACAGCAAACTTAAAGACTTCTGCAGAGCAAAGAAAACAATCAACAGATGTTGATTCACTCTGTTGATTGACCTGATCATTCCGTTGATTGTTTTCTCCCAGACCGAAGGGGAGAAAGTATTTGCAAGCCCGATTTTAGATAAACGGCTAATATCCAGAATGCATAAAGAACACCCGGGGCACCTGACTGGGTCAGTCCATGGAGCATGTAACTCTTGATCTTGGGGTCATTTGTGAGTTGGAGCCCCACGCTGGGCAAAGAGAGTACTTAAAAAACAAAACAAAACAAAACCAAAAAACCCTCCTACAACTCAGTAATTAAAAAAACAAACTGATTTAAAAATGGGCAAAAGGCTTGTATTTCTCCAAAGAAGATACACAAATGGTTAACAAGCATATGAACAGATGCTCAACATTGCAAATCATCAGGAAAATGCAAATCCAAACTACAGTGAGACACTACCTCAGGCTCATTAGGATGGTCACTGTCAAAATTCCTGAAAATTATAAGTGTTGGCAAGAATGTAGAACAATCGAAATCCTTACACATATTGGTGGGATTATAAAATGGGGCAGCCTCTGTAAGAAACAGTATGAAGTTTCCTTAACAAATTACCACATGATCTAGCAATCTCACTGCTCAGTATTTATCCAAAAAAGTTGAAAACAGGTCCTTGAAGAGATACATGCACACCCACATCCGTTCCGGCATTATTCTCAATAGCCAAGATGTGGAAGCAGCCCAGATGTCCATTGACGTTGGAATCGAGACAATGCGGTGTAGCCATATGATAGAGTATTATTTGGTCTTAAAAAAGAAAGGAGGGGCGCCTGGGTGGCTCAGTGGGTTAAAGCCTCTGCCTTCGGCTTAGGTCATGATCTCAGAGTCCTGGGATCGAGCCCTGCTTTGGGCTCTCTGCTCTGTGGGGAGCCTGCTTCCTCCTCTCTCTCTCTGCCTGCCTCTCCGCCTACTTGTGATCACTGTCAAATAAATAAATAAAAATCTTTAAAAAAAAAAAAAGGAAAGGAATTCTGTCACATGCTGTAACACGGATGAATCTAGAGGACATTATGCTAAGTGAAATAAGCCAGTCCCCAAATAATTCCATTCATATGAGGTATCAAAAATAGCCAACTTCAAAAAATAAAAAATAGCCAACTTCATAAAAATAGAAAGTAGGCATGCCTGGGTGGCTCAGTCGGTTAAGCATCCAACTTCAGCTCAGGTCATGATCTCAGGGTCCTGGGTCTGAGCCCCATGACCAGCTCTGCACTCAGTGGGGAGTCTGCTTCTCCCTCTCCCCCGCCCCTCCCCCTGCTCGTGCTCTCTCCCTCTCTCTCTCAAATTAAGAAAATCTTAAAAACAAAAACCCAAAAAACAGAAAGGAGAAGGGTGGTTGCCAGGGTCTGGGAGGAGGGGAAAATGGGGAGCTGCTATTCCGTGGGTACAGGGTTCAGTCCCGGAAGATGGTTCGTCCTTGGGATCTGCTGTACCACAACGGTAGGTAGTCAACAACAGCGTAGGGGCTTCTGGCTGGCTCACCAGGGGAGCACGGGACTCTATCTTGGGGTTGTGAGTTTGAGCCCCAGGTTGGGTGCAGAGATTACTTAAAAATAAAATCTTGAGAAAACAAAACAAACAAAAAACCAAACTAAAACAACAACAGAAGAGAAACTGGTAGAAACAACAAAACAAACAAGAAAGGATGACGTGTTGACAGGCCACAACATGGAGGAACCCTGAGGACAGGATGCTGACACAGGGGCCAGACACAAAGGACCACATCCTGCAGGAATCCATTTACATGAAATGTCCCGATCAGGCAAATCCAGACAGAAATCAGTAGTTGCCAGGGGCTGGAGTGAGCGGAGAACAAGGAGTCAGGGCTGGTGGGTACTGTTTCTTGTGCGGGTTGGGGAAGAATGATGAAAATGTTCTCCAATTAGATAGTGGTGATGGTTGCACAATTCTGTGACTATATGAAGAAAGCGCTGAATCTTACACTTCAAAAGGGCAAATTTTAGGGGCACCTGGCTGGCTGTTGGTGGAACATGAGACTCTTGATCTCGGTGTTGTAAGTTCCAGATCCTCATTGGGTATGGAGATTACCTAAAAAAAGAAAATCTAATCTCAAATAATAGATAGAAGGGTGAATTTCATGGTATATGAAATGTGCGTGCGTGTGTGTGTGTGTGTGTGTGTGTGTGTGCATTTTTTAGGTAAGCTCTACACCCAGTGTGAGACTTGAACTCACAACTTGACCTTGAACTCCTGGGATCAAGCCCCACATTGGGCTCCTTGCTCAGTGGGGAACTTGCTTCTCCCTTTCCCTCTGCCTGCTTCTCCCCCTGCTTATTCTCTCTCTCTCTCTCTCAAATAAATAAAAATAAAAGACCCCGTTCTCTGATGCCCCCCACCCCGGCCCCCAGCAATTTGGCCCCAGCTCACACGTGCAATCTCACTCTCTGCAGTCTAGTGCCACTGACCTCCTGTGACAGCCACATCAGCCTTCTTCCTACCCTTCATTCCTAAGTGTTGCCATCGTGGCACTGCTCAAAAGCAAAATTAAGCGATTTGTATAAATTCTTGTTAAAATTTTGCCTCTCTCATTAGGTGCTGTGAATGCCAGGGCGGTGTCTGTTTTGTTCACCATTAGAAAGGTGTCTGGCACACAGCGGCACTTTATAAACAGCGTTTAAAGGGGCGCCTTTGTGGCTTAGTCAGTTACGTGTCAGACTCTTGATTTTGGCTCATGGTCTCCGGGTTGTGAGATGGAGCCCTGCGTTGGGCTCCATGCTCAGTGGGAGTCTGTTTGAGATTCCCTCTCCCTCTGCTTCTCCCTGCCCCCACCTAATATGGGCTCTCAGCTAAGGAAGGACGGAAGGAAGGAAGGAAGGAAGGAAGGAAGGAGGGAGGGAAGGAAGGAAGGAAAGAAGGGAGGGAGGAGAGAGGGAGGAAGACTAGGAGTTAATAAACAAGCTGCTGACCAATCCCAGGGGATTTCTGCTATAGACGCACAGGGTAAGGCATAAAGAAGACATCTGATAATCCGAATTAGGGGACACTTGCATATTTAGTCATATGTGATTTGATCTTTGCTGCAAAAGAACATCTTGAAAATTCAGCAGCCTTTCTTTCTACAGAAGCTCCTCTAGAAAGCCAGCCTTCAGGATCTTCTGGGAAGCCAGATTTGCACCATGAACCTGACCCGAAGAGCAGATGGGCTCCTTTGTGTTTGACACCTGCTGAAGACACAGATGGCAGGATAGGGAGGGAGAAAGAGGGTGAAGGGACAAGACAGCAGTTTGATTTCATGGTTGCAAGCATGGGCTCCGAATTCAAATCCTGGTTCGAAGGCTCCCCAGGCTGTGTGAGGCGGTGCCAGTATTTTTAGCCTCTTAAGACCTTCATTTCCTGATCTGTAAAATGGACACAATTATAAAATTTCCCTTACAGAGTGGTTGGGAGGGGTATGAGCGAATATAAGTAAAGCCCTTTATGCTAAGTGAATCTAGTTTCTACTCAGTAAGTGTTAGCTGTTGTCCTTATTCTGCACGCCGAGGTCACACCAGTGTCGTGTGCCTGATAAACAGCCTAGGGGATTTTTCTGGTCTCCATCTTACACTCATTGAAAATTCAGGCCAGAAAAGAGAAAATTTGATCAACGGTATAAGCCTTGCCAACATCTGATTAAGTATTGCTAGGGCCAGCTCTGAGAGGGGATTCGCGTGTATGATCTGGGGGTACCACCCGGGGGCACTTACCTGCAGGGTGTGCTCTGACTGGGATCCCCCAAATTAGCCACTTACACCAGTCCTCCTTACTCTAGGTCTGCTCTGTGAAGTCGCCGTGCACACCAAATTCTCAAATTCTGAACCGTTGCCGGTAGAACAAATACAGGCTTAGGTTCTGAGTCTCTGGTCCCAACACTTTCATCAACCGACCAATACACAACCTTGTTTTATGTGCGTCTCTGCTGAAAGACACCTTATTTCATCGACATAGTTGATTCATTAACCTTGAGTTCATGGAACATCACTGGAACTCAGGCTGGAAGGAAGCCTCATGAGCACTAGGATTTCCCTCCTAAGGCACATGCTAGCCTTTCTGAGTTTGGGAACCCTAGCCCGCTCTTCAGCCCTGCACAGGGGTGGGGGTGGGGGTGGGCATCTCAACAACAAACTCACCAAAAAAAAGCACAAAAAGAGGTGTGAAATATGGCACCAGACAGGTGGGAAAAGGCCGCATGGACAGTATGAGAGATGAAACAAGAAATTGCAACGTACAGATGGGGCACCTGGCCGGCTCCTTCGGGGGAGCATGTGACTCTTGATCTCAGGGTTGTCAGTTCTAGCCCCACTTTGGATGTGGGGATGGCTGAAGAATCAAATCTTTAAAAAAAATAATAATAAAAGAAATCACAACGTGTATTGGGTATTGCTCTGCATAGGTCTGCAAATGACTGAGAAGGCAGCCAGAGCATTGGTTTGGGGTTGGAAATAAAGTATAGTGGGCAGGCTAAAATATGCATTTCCGGGAGGATGAGGATACACTCTCTTTGGAAGAACACCTTCTTGGGAGTTCGCACAGAAGAGGCAGCCGCCTCGTGCTGGTGGCCAAGGTGTCAGGGCTGTTGCAGGGGGAAATGTTGAGTTAAAATCTCCCACTTGCTCATAGCTGAGAGTCTCCCAGCTGATGCAGCTTCTCATATTTCAGGAATTAGGAAGCAAAGGCAGTGTTTTCCATTGTACCTAGAAACCAAAGATTTGTACACATTCTAGGCATGTTACAATTTATTATTGAAGAATTCTTGGTGGCTAGGACATTTCAATCAAGAGATGAAGGCTGAAGAAGTCCTTCTTCCCCAGGACAGGAAGGCACCTCTAATTATCATCCCTATCTTTAGTTTGTAAGGAAAATTGAAAAACTGATGCTAGTATATTTTGGCTCTGGAAAATCCAAATGAGTTGCTCACGTTCCTCTAACGGCAGGCACAGGTTGGGGTCTAATCCTAGCTCAATTATAATCCATGTGTAATCTTGAACAAGTTAATGGGACTCAGTTTTCCTCATCTGAAAAATGGGCATAATAGACATAACATTGTGTGAGGATTACTAATACCTGGCAAGTAGCAAATGTCTTACAAGGTCAAGGAATGCTGGCTGTTAAAAGGAAGAGCAGGTAACCATCATTAAGTCTTTGTTCTGTTCCAGGAATCTTGTGCTGTGTTAAGCAATTCACATTTGCAATTTTAATTTAAGTAGGGCTTTGGAGAGCTATCTCTGGACATCTGATCTAAAGGAGAACCTCTCCCCACCCACTTTTTCTATTGCATAAAGCCCTGATCAGGACTTTCGGTTACTTTATTTAAATTTATATTTTGGTCTGTCCTCACCACTAGGAATGAAAGTCCCCTAAGGGCTTTTATTTTTTAAAGTTATTTTTAAAGATTTAAAAAAAATTTTTTTATTTATTTGACAGACAGAGATCACAAGTAGGCAGAGAGGTGGGCAGAGAGAGAGGGGGAAGCAGGCTCCCTGCTGAGTAGAGAACCTGATGGGGGCTTGATCCCTGAGATCATGACCTGAACTGAAGGCAGAGGCTTAACCTACTGAGCCACTCAGGCGCCCCTAAGGGCTTTTATTCCTCTGGTTCATCTATGTATCTATCCCCAGGCATGCAGTAGGTGCTCTATAAATGCATTAACTTAATGAAAGAATAAACCTCAGAATCAGTGTCTGAGAAGTCCCTGCTGCAGACACAAAGCTGTGCTTCCTCTCATGTCTCACATGGTGACTGGGAGGGCACTAGGGTGGTGGGTGGTGGTCCTGAGAGCAGTATCACCCAATATGGCAGCCACCGGCCGTATGTGGCTACTGAAATGTAACTTCCAAGGAATTAAAGTTAGAAAAAAAAAAGTAAAAATTCAGCTCCTCAGGCATCCTAGGACATTTCAAGCACTCAGGACTCAAGTGTGGTGAACAGGCAGCCCAGATAGAGAGAGAACATCTCTACCATCACAGAAAGTTCTATTGACAGAGCTGATGTGGATCCGGGAGCATTTGGGAACACAACTTGGGGAATACAACTAGCATCTAGTGGGTCGAGGCAGGGCTGCTGCCCAATATTCTACAGGGCCCAGGACAGCGCCACCGTGGAGTCACCTGGCCCAACACATTGGTAGTGCTGAGGCTGAGAAACTTGGTTTACAAGAAGACGCTTGAGTGACAATCTTCTCTGTATGACCAGAATGCTACATTTCCCAGGATTTCAATGGATGAATTCGCAACTAAAAGCCTGGTGAGGACTTCTCAGCGTATGTGGCATGGTGTCCAGTCCCGGGCTTCAATCCCTGGAATTCTTTATTCCATCTTGCAAAGGATATTAAAATCCAGAAACCATTATCTACCTGTGTCTTCAAATGTCCGCACTTCCCTGGGAGTGTAGTGAGACCCACGTAGAAGAAGCCACATCACCAAGGCCAAAAGGGGTCCCCAAAAGCTAGCTCTTCTAGATCAAGGAGGAGACACAACCTATGGCCCTTGGACCAACTCTGTGCATGAGCCAAGAATGGCTGCTACATTTTTAGATGGTTGAGAAGCCCTCAAAAGAAGAAGAATTTTAGGACACATGAGAATTACATCCGTTCAAATTCCGGTGTCCATCAATGAAGTTGTTCAGGAGCCCACAGAACCGTCATTTGCTTTAGCATTTTCTGTGGCTATTTTCCCACGTGGAGGCCGAGTTAGTGGTCTCACCACGGAAACCCTGCGTGTAACCCTCAAAGCCAAAAACCCTCAATCTCCTCCGCCCCGTTCCAGAAAAAGCTTGCTAATTCCTCCTCTGGAGACGAAAGATCTTGGTAGATTTTTCTTTTTCTTCCCCTCAACCCCTTAGATTTTTCTTTTACTTTCTTTCATTTTTTTTTTTTTTAAAGATCATAATTATCCTGATAATTTGCAGGTGTAGACTCAGCCCAAATGACCAAACGGACTTTTTTCTTTGGGAAGCAGAGTGCTGGAGGGGATTAGCTGTCATCCAGGGGCGTTCATGTGAAAGATTCCTCTTAGATGAATTTAGGGAACAAAGACCCCGTGGTCAATGATTTCTGTGGGTATGGAGGTAAAAGACTGGCCGAGTCCTTTTGTCAGTTTTGAGCACAAATCATACAGTTACTGAATACCCCCGGCCACAGTAGTGTTCTATTTAATGCTTAACTCCGTGACCTCACAAAAATAATTGCTGGGAAGCAAATTTACTTAGTCCTCTGCCTTTATTTGCTGACCAAGGGGCTCAGCCGATAGTCATATTGTTTATGGAAATGTGGGAGGGCATAGGGTGTGGGGAGGAGAAAGAACACAATCTGGCCAGAGAAGATGGATGTATTGAAAGGATTCAAGGGATTTTGTCTTTGCTTTATAATTGGAGTCAGGATTTCCCTTCAAGTTACGCATTGCAGATGGGAAACCTCCCTGGGTCCCTCTGCCCCATTAAGCCCTATTCTCACTGGGTTGGCATCTGGCTCTTTAAATCCTTGTCATTTTTATGATTATAATAATTATTACATCTTGCCTAGTGAATGGGCTTTTTCAAATGCTGAGAATGTCTTTAGTCAGAAAGAAAAGGGATTGATTCAAAATGATTAGTTTGCTTTGGGGGCAGTTGTGAATTTGGGTTTCTAAGTCTCTAACGATTTTCACCAGTGCCTGCCTCTCCATTGGCCTTGGAATTCTACTTGCAGAAGTGGAAGAATGCATGTTGGAAGAAAACCCCCAAATAACCTTATTTTGTTCCAAGGACTCTGATTACAGTGGGGATGACCTCAGTGATTTGGGGACTGCCTCAGTGGGCAAGAAAGCAGGGAGATTTTTCAGCCTTTTTATTTGGAAAATCAAAACCTGCATAGGCTGCAGGAGATAGAAAAAAAAGAAATGATATTACCAAAAGCAAAAGTTAGCAACAGGACTTCGCCAGGCCAGATCCTGCTCGCTAAGCCCCTTGAATTCAATACTGCAAATGGCTTCCTTAGTAAAATACTTAACCACCCAATCAGTCAAGCCATCTGATAACTGCTTATCTTCTCTAATGCGATTGAGATTCTGTTTGATGCCCCTTTGCATTCCAATCGCAAAGCTCATCTTAGGTAAGCACCTTGGGGAGAAAAAAAATTCATGAGCCTCAGCTTCTGCATTCATGGAATTTTCTTTTCACAATAGAAGGAAACATGTTAAGCTGGGTGGGGGTGGGGTGGGGGTGTGGAGGTGCTTGAAAATCTTGGAAAGGGAGGGGCACGGGCATTCAGTGTACGTGTAGCGCACACGCCCAGAAAGGTGGAACACTTTATTAGGGCTAAATGGTTGAGAAACAATTAAAAAAAAAAAAAAAAGCCATCTCATGATGCATGAAAATGATACGAAATTACACTTCAATATGCCTTAAGAAAACTTTCCTGGAATGCAGCTTCTAGCCTCTGGAGGTAAAATGGTAAAGCAAAGGAAAGATGGCAGGGAAGGAAAATATGGCAGATGAATTAGCTACTTTGTTCTCCATTTTTAACCCCCCAACTATGCAGGAAAATTTAAAAATTTGTATACGTGAAGATATGCAGAATTTGTGATAATCATAACTTGCTATGTCCCCCACACTCACAGCCCCTGTTATGATCCTCTACAGAATGGGACAGAAGCAGAGTGCCCCTCTCATAAAAGTTAATACATGAGAATAGCTTGGCATATGGTAGATGCTCAAAAAAATCTTAGCTTACTTCTCTCTAATGCAATTTATTTTTTCCATTCTTTTTTAAAATTTAAATTCAATTAATTAAGATATAAAGTATTATTGGTTTCAGAGGTAGAGGTCAGTGATTCATCAGTCTTGTATAACATCCAGTGCTCATCACATCACATGCCCTCCTTACTGTCCATCCCCCAGTTACCTCATCCCCCTACATTCCTCCCCTCCAGCAGCCCTCACTTTGCTTCCTATGATTAAGAGTCTCTTACATTTTGTCTCCCTCTCTGATTTCATCTTGTTTTATTTATTTTTTCCTCTCTTCCCTTAGATCCTCTTCCTTAAATTCCACATACAAATGAGATCATATGATAATTGTCTTTCTCTGATTGACTTATTTCACTTAGCATAATACCCTCTAGTTCCATCCACGTCGTCATTGCAAATGCCAAGACTTCTTTTTTTTTGATGGTTGAGTAATATTCCATGGCATATATATACCACATCTTCTGTATCCATTTATCTGTCTATGGACATCCCGGCTCTTTCCATAGTTTGGCTATTGTGGACACTGATGCTATAAACAATGGGGTACACGTGCCCCTTTGGATCACTACATTTGTATCTTTGAGGTAAATACCCAGTAGTGCAATTGCTGGGTCATAGGGTTTAGCTGTTATTCTTATTAGGTTATCGTTAACAGCAAGTGTTCCTTCACTTGTTTGTCTCCAATTGTTGGGAAGTATGAACTGATATAACCTCATTTGACTGAAAACGGCAGTATCCACCAAATTTCAAATCATTGTGCTCTTTGACCCAGCAATTCAATGAATAGGAACTCATCTAACAGATAACCACGCAGTCTCTGTGTCAAACAGATTATTTCTGTTTGGGGTTCCATGTCATGTGCATGTCGTCTTCTTCTTTTTTTTTTTAAGATCCTTTTCTTTTCTTTTTCTTTCTTTCTTTTCTTTTCTTTTTTTTTTTTTTTTTTTTTGAGAGAGAGAGAGAGAAAGAGAGAGAGCGCACAAGTGAGAGAGGCAGTGGGAGAAGGAGAGAGAAGCCCAAGCAGACTCTGTGCCGAGCACAGAGCCTGATGTAAGGCTGAATCCCACAACTCCAGGATCGTGGCCTCAGCTGAAACTAAGAGTGGAACTCTCAACCAACTCCGCCACCCAGGCACTTCTGCACGTATTATTGTTTCAGTTCTGTGTTATTAAGGACATACACATTTAGGAAATTAACCCCATTTGGTAAATTGACCCCATTTTCATTTTGTAATGTCCCATTTAAACCCTGGTAAATAGTCTTTGTGGTGAAGTCTACTTTGAAATTAGGATAGCTATTCCATTTTACTGTGCTTAGTATTTGTATGATGGATCTCTTTCAATTCTTTACTTGTACTCTGTGTCTTTATATTTGAAGTTGGTTTCTTGGCTCTTGCCGTTTTATGCACTTGACAATCTCTGAATTTTTAATTGGAATATTTAGGTCATTTATACTTATAGTAATTTTTTATATGGTTGGAATTAAGTCTACCATCTTGCTCTTTGTTTGCTATGGTCTCATCTGTTTTATTTTTGTCTTGCTTTCTTTTGGATTAATTGAATTATTTTTTATGATTCCATTTTATCTCCACTGTTGGATAAATAGCTCTATTTTTTTATTTCTTAGTTGTTGCTTGAGGGCTTGTAATATGCATCTTTAACTTATCACTGCTTACCATCAAATGGTATAATACTTCACAAATAATGTAGAAACCTTATCACAAAATGCTTCCAAAGTACTTCTGTGCTATATTTGTCATAAACTGTACTATGACTTATGTTATAGATCCTGAGATGCTTTATTATTTTCACTTTAAGCAATTATCTTGGGGGAAAAAAAACTCAATTGCAGAACAGTTTTAGGCTTACAGAAAGATTGTGAAGATTGTATTGAGGGTCCCCACACTCCACACTCAATTTCCTTTAATATTACCCTCCTACATTTGTATGGTACATTTATTTTTCAATTAATGAACAAATAGAGATTCATTATTATTAATTAACACACATACTTTCCTGATATTTCTTTAGTTTTCACCTAATGTCCTTTGTCCATGTGAGGAACCCATCCAGGCCACCACATGACATTTAGCTGTTCTAAACTTAGACTTCTCTTGGCTGGGACAGACTCACAGACAGTCCCATGTTTGGTGTTTGGTTTTTGTTTGTTTGTTTTTGTTTTTGTTTTGCTGGAACAGTTTTGAGGATTACTGGTCAGGTATTTTGTAGAAAGTCCTCGATTGGGATTTGTCTGATGTTATATATTTGTGGGAGGAAGACCACAGAGGTAAAGCCGGTCTCATTCCATCCCATCAAGGGGACGTCCTATCAACATGACTTATCACTGTTGATGTTAGCTTTGATCCCCTGGCTCATGTTGCATTTGTTAAATTTCTCCACTGTAAAAATTTTTCCTTTCTTTCTACTCTGTACTTCAGGAGCCCTTAATATTTCTAGACATTTTATTTTCTGCCAACCTTAGTTCCATTTTCTTGGAAGAATAGCTTCAGACCGCTCAGAGGTCGTTCCTGCCTATTTGGTGGCCTGAGCAGTAGGAGCTGCGGGTCAATCTTCAGTGGTAGGCTGATCCCTGTGGTCCTCACCAAGGAACCAGTGAAAGGGCACAGAGGGCACCTGCATGCCTTCAGACCACCCTGTGACCTTGGGTTGAGCAGCAGTGAGGTTGGAAGCCAGAGCAGTTCATTTGCTCCTAAATTCCTCCTGGGTCACAGCCTTTCCAGCAGCTGCCTGTTCTTCCTTCTCAATCTCTTTGGATCTCCGCAGAAGCAGACATCAGCCACGGCCTCCTGTGCATGTTCACAGGAGATGGTGCCCCGAACGTGCAGGACTTCCTGGGCCAGGACCCACCACATCAGACCCCCAGAATGAGCTTTCTCTTTGTTGCATGGGATGGCAATGTCCACACAGCATGGAGGAGCGTCTGTGTTCTAGAGAGCAATGATAGGAAGACTCACAAGATATGCTTCTGTGAGAGGCTGGAGGTCAGCCCTGGGATTAGGAAACACCAAAAGTCTTGGCTCCCAGAGGCTCCCTGGGTCTGGCTAGCAAAGGTTCCAGGAGGGAGGCGGTTAGCAAGAGGCCTAGCTCCAGTGGCAGCCACACACTCCAGCTCAGCTGATATACGGCCCTTCCACGCAAGGCCACTTCTTTATTTGGCTCGTGGCCCATTAAACAGTGCTTCCTGCCACAGAGAAATGATGGGCTATGTCAGGCTTATGAAGAGTAGGTATAATGTGCACAAAGTCAGACTGTATTTTATTGGCCATTTAAGGGATCTTTTTGAGGGACATATTTGGAGTGTATGCATTTTTCCCTTCCCAGACGGGCTTCAAAATAAAATCTCCACTTCATATGCAACTTCGCAAACTGCACTGCTATAATTAATGGATATTAAAATAACCCAAAGGAACAGAAGTTTTCCTTTCTTCTATACTGACATATACCCAGACATCTTAACCACTGAGAAGATTTCTTCTCAGTTTCATCTCCTGGAAAACAAAGGTTTTATTTTTTTTTTATTTTTATTTTTTTTAAAGATTTTATTTATTTATTTGACAGAGAGATCACAAGCAGGCAGAGAGGCAGGCAGAGAGAGAGGAGGAAGCAGCCTCCCCTAGAGAGCAGAGAGCCCGATGCGGGGCTCGATCCCAGGACTCTGAGATCATGACCTGAGCCGAAGGCAGCGGCTCAACCCACTGAGCCACCCAGGCGCCCCAACAAAGGTTTTATTTTAAAAACTAAAAAATGGGGACAGAGTTTTATACTTTTTATCTGAGCATTTCCCCTCCTGGGACTTGATTCTGCACAGACACAGCACAGACGTGCCAAGTTTTATATACGAGGGTGTGCTTTGCAGCATTGTCTACAACCGCGAAAAACTGGAAACAAACTCAGTGTCCCAAAGCAGAAAGGATTAAATATATTGCTGTATATCCATATCTAGAAAAATGAAGGGATGGCCAAAAAAATTAAAAAAAAAAAAAAAGGAATGAAGCAGGAAGTTTTTACGTGGATATAAAAAATTATCCAGACCACTGCTGTCCAAAAGAACTTTCTGTAATGATGGACATGTTCTGGGTCCAGCATGGTCGTTACTAGCCACATGTAACACTAGAAATGTGCAAAGTGCAACCAAAGAACTGAAGGTTTGACTTTTTAAAATTTATTTATTTAAATTCAAATAGTCACATGAGGTCCATGGTAATGGACCAGATAACACGTATCTAGAACATATTATTTGAAGAAAATGTTCATTGAAAAATAGTGTAAAGAATATGATTCCCTTAAAAGATAATAAATAATATATGTCACTTTATTTTTTTACAACTTAATTAATTAATTAATTAATATTTAGAGAGGGAGGAGGAGACTGAGAGAGAGAGAAAGGAGAGGCAGAGGGAGAGGGAGAGAGAGAATCCCAAGCAGGCTCCCTGTCCAGTGTGGAGCCTGACTCAGGGCTTGATCCCACAATCCGGAGATGGTGACCTGAGCGGAAATCGAGAGTCAGACGCTCAACTGACTGAGCCACCCAGGTGCTCCAGTATATGTTAATTTATACATTAAAACAAATCTGATCGAAAACCCACCAAATTAGAAGTAATGACTTTCTCTGGGACATGTGGACGTTATACCATCTACTCATACAGTATTTGAATTGTTATATTGGAGATAATTTATTTGGAAATAAAAAAGAAAGAAACCCCACAAAATAAAACCCAGCTTGGATTTCAGGTTATTCTAAGCTCAGTGACCAGGCGGCATGGGTGGAGGACAATTCTGAGAGTATCTGCTGGGATCGATCTGGAGCCCTGAGGAGGAGGATGGGACTGGCAGGATTGAGGCAACACAGCTGGGGCTAAAAGGCTCCCATGAGGGCTCCTGGTAAGTGGGTTTAGAAAACAAAGTTTACAGCTAGTGGCAAGGGGGAGCTGAATTCGGACCTCCTGAGACTCAGCCCTGGCACACTGTCTTCTCACGGTTGTCTCCTCCCTGCTTCTCACCATGACTAGCATCTAATTACCCTCAATAGACATGAAGGGCCATGACAAGCGGACGCAAACACTTCAGCACCAGGAACTTGCCATCCAAATTTAAACATGGTCTTTGCTGGTATCAATATGCAACCAGAGGTCCCCCCCTTTTAAAGATTTTATCCTTAAGTAAACTCTACACCCAACATGGGGCTCGAACTCACAGCCCCGAGATCAAGACTGACATGCTCCCAGCCAGTCAGGCACCCCTCCGTTAAATAAATAAATAAATAAATAAATAAATAAAATTCTTTATTCTTTCTTTATTTCTTATTTAGAGGGCACGTGCAAGCGAGGAGAGGGGCAGAGGAAGAGGGAGAGAGAGAATTTCAAGCAGACTGAGCGCGATGTGGGGCTCAATCTCACAGACCTGAGATCACGACCGGAACCGAAATCAAGAGTCGCACACTTAACCAACCAAGCCACCCAGACGCCCCCACCTTTTTTTTTTTTTTTTTTAAAGAACACTACATATAAAGAAAGGAGGCCGATACTTTCTTTTGCCCTATAATTGCCAGCCCTTCCCTCTCCCTCCCCATATCAAACAAATATGGGGATCAGTATGGTGAGAACGGAGATGGATGCCTTCAGGATAATGCCATTAAGGAAACTGACCATCTGGGACAGAAGTGGAGCTGAGGAGGACACCGACACGCACCTGACTGGGGAGTTTTCCTAACCCTTTAAAGCTAAATTCATTCTCCAAGTTAACTCTGGCAGAGGAGTCCCAGGGCATACTCTGATTGGCTCAAGGTGATCCCCTGTTCGTCTCTGGACCAATCAGGGAGGCAGTGCTGGTAGTAGGAGACTGGAATAGAGTTCTCTAATTGGTGGATGGTGTGGGTGGGGATATACAACAGGACACCTTGATCGTCAGCTTCCCCATCATCCCAGAGGGCCGGGAGTTTCCCAAAGGAAGCCGAGTGGCCATGGAAGGAAAGTCTGGAGCAATCTATTGCACAACTCCAGGGGCCGTCATTCTCAAGAGAGACACACATACATCTCCTTCTTCCTTGCACAAAATTCCAAAAACGCTAGCTACCCAGTGTTAATAGAGTAAAGCTGACTTACCCAATAGGAGGCACCTCAACGTCCGAGTATTTCTAGGCGGTGTGCCTTCCCCTGCTTTCGTCTGGATGTGGCATCTCAGGAGCTGGCAGCCTATGGCCCAACGAAAAATTTATTTACCTCCAAATTATGTATGTCAATCATATAATGCCACACAGTATATAGGGCGGAGGCATAACCACATAACAGTAATCCAGTCATTCTACAGATATGTACTGAGTTCCCAACAGTGTGCAGGACCCTGGTTTTTTATTTTGTTTTAGGTGAACTCCACACCCAACTCGGGGCTTGAACTCACGACCCCAAGATCAAGAGTCGCATGCTCTATGGCCTGAGCCAGCCAGGCTAGCATACTTTTTTTTTTCCCCCTTACCCATTTTTTTTTTCCTTTTTTTTCCAGACTCTTGTTCTTTATCACTCTGGGTCTCAGTGTGCTCATCCTGAAAGGGACACGATTCTTTCTGAGCATCAAGAGCATCACCCATCAGTTATTAACCACAGAACCGGGCACTGAGCACACACTCAATGCACAGTAGCTGTTACTATTCGACTATGGCTGGCATCTTTCATCTAGAGAGCCCGTGAAGTTGAAGTACGCTGCTCGGTGTGTGGGACACCAGAAAATGAAGACACGTTCATGGCCTTCCCCTTCGGGAGCAAGCTGCCTGTCTGGGCAGACAGGAGCCTGATTATTCCACTGATCAGGAATAATTCCAGGAGGTGGAATGACAAAGCCCATCTCCGTTAGCCCCTCTCAAGGTCCTCTTCTTCATTAGCAGACTGTTTTTCTCTCGTGCAGTGTCTTTGGGTTCCCAGAAAACAGCCTGATTGTTTCCCCAACCAAACAGGTGTTATTACATGGTAATTGACCCACTCAAAAAATAGATATTGAGCATCTGCCCTTTGTCTTGCCTGGTCATCAGCAAAATGGGTAGGGGAGGGATCAGGATCGACAAGGAGCTGACATCTGGACAGCAAAGATGGTCAACACACACACAGAAAAAGAAACACAGTATGTTAGGAAGTGAAACGGTTCCAAGGAAGAATACAGCCAAGGTCAGGGGGAGTGTGGGCCTTTTAAAAGGTGTCCGCAAATTCCTTGACCCTCCTCCTGGCAGAGGTGAAGTCGATTCCCTTCCCCTCGAATGTGGGCTGGACTGAGAGCCCACATCCCCCAGACAGAATGTGGTAGAGCCCTGTGATGTCTGTTTCTGAGGATACAGATTCTGCCGGGCCCTCTTTCTACGTCTTGGGATCCGTGCCTCGGAATCCAGCTACCATGCGGAAAGGAAACTTGGGCCACATGGAGTGGTCATGCTGAGGGT
>NW_019154090.1:9618500-9684162 GCF_002288905.1 Enhydra lutris kenyoni | reverse complement strand
TCCAGGTGGCAGACAGCCTGGGAGTGAGAGGCCTGCAGATAATCTCAGGCCTCAGCCTGTTTGTGTCCCAGCTGAGGTCCCAGTCAGTGTGCACAGAGATAAGCCATCCCTGCTGTGCCCTTTCTAATTTCATGGCCCACAGAAACCAAGTGAGGTGAAAAATTATTACTGTTGCTTTAAGCCATCAAGTTTGGGGAAGATCTGTTACACAATAAGAGATCACTAATGCAGAGGCATGAGTGATGGGGTCCAGGTGGCAGACAGCCTGGGAGTGAGAGGCCTGCAGATAATCTCAGGCCTCAGCCTGTTTGTGTCCCAGCTGAGGTCCCAGTCAGTGTGCACAGAGATAAGCCATCCCTGCTGTGCCCTTTCTAATTTCATGGCCCACAGAAACCAAGTGAGGTGAAAAATTATTACTGTTGCTTTAAGCCATCAAGTTTGGGGAAGATCTGTTACACAATAAGAGATCACTAATGCAGAGGCATGAGTGATGGGGTGGAGGGTGTTTGGGGGTAAGGTCAGGGCAGGCCTCTCTGTTGAGGGGACATCTGAGCAGAGACCTGAATCAAGTGGAGAAGGAGCAATGTGGATGTGGGATAAGAGCTTTCAAGGCAGTGAGAAGAGCACATGCAAAGGCCCCGTGGCAGGAATGTACTTGTGGTTCTGGTTGGCACAGCTGGAGAGAGATGGGAGAGAGAGAGTGGTAGGGAATGAAGTCAGAAAGACAGGAAGGGTATTACAGATGGGGTCAGACCAGTGATCAGAATTGAGCAGAGAGTGATGGTGTGATCTGAGCCAGAGTTTAAGACGGTGACTCTGACTGCTGCACAGAAAACAGTCATCAGTGGAGAAGCACGGAAATGGGGATATACTGGGTAAGTGACAGGTAGTGGCTAGGACTGAGCTGGTGGAGGAGGTGAGAAGCTGGGAGACTCTGGATATCTCAAGGCAATGTTGACGGGACTTACCTTTGGGTGCAGGGAATGAGACAAGGCAAGCTGGCAGGTTGACGAGCCTCAGACAGAGCTGGGATCCTGCTCTAGGTCCTCAAAGAGCGGTTCACGGGCTAGCAGTCCCAGCGAGAGCCGTATTACGTGGGTGCTTCCTAGAAATGAAAACTCTTGGGGCGCCTGGGTGGCTCAGTGGGTTAAAGCCTCTGCCTTCAGCTCAGGTCATGGTCTCAGGGTCCTGGGATTGAACCCCACATCGGGCTCTCTGCTCAGCAGGGAGACTGCTTCCCTTCCTCTCTCTCTCTGCCTGCCTCTCTGCCTACTTGTGATCTCTGTCAAATAAATAAAATCTTAAAAAAAAAAAGAAAGAAATGAAAACTCTTAGGTTCCACCACCACCTGGCTTTGACTGAGGTCCCCAGGTGCTCCCGTGCGTACACTTTGACAAACGCTCTTCTAGGCTGGTGCTCACTTTTGGCTGCACGTTGGGAAATGTCTGGAAAGCTTCTAAGAAACGCAGCAACACTTCACTTCTGGGGCCGAGGGGGGTTGGCTCAGCTGGGAGCTTTTTAATGCTCCCCAGGTGATCTGAATTCTTGGATTCTCCTCCAGGTGATTCGAATTCTTGGATTCTCCTCCAAAGCTTTTCAGGGAATTGTGTTGGTTCTACCACTAAAATACACCCTGTGTCTGACCACCTCTCATGCCCCCCAGCACTGCCAGCTTTGTCCCAGGTGCCATCATTTCCTCCCTGGGTGTCGGCATTTAAGAGCCCCTCTAAGAGGCAGTGGAGACAGGGTCCTCTGGGTCCCCAGGCCAGTGACTCTCAAACCTTAATGCTTTTCAGCAAGTGTGAAAATCACTTGCAGGGGTTGGGCAAACACTGTTAGGTGGTACCCCCAGACTTTCTGATTTAGCAAGTCATGGGTGGGCCCCGAGAATTTGCTTTCTTACAGGTGCTGCGGACGCTGCTGGCCGGGGACCACATCTGGAGAACTGTGGCTTTAGTAGCCTTCAGAATCGCTTCGGCAGGAGCTCCTGGGTGGCTCAGTCATTAAGCATTTGCCTTCGGCTCAGGTCGTGATCCCAGGGTCATGGGATCAAGTCCTGTACTGGGCTCCCTGCTCAGTGGGGAGCCTGCTTCTCCATCTGCCTGCCACTCCCCCTGCTTATTCTGTCAAATAAATAAATAAAATCTTAAAAAAAAAAGAATATCTTCGGTAAACACCACTTGTGGGGGGAGTGTGTGGAATGATGGGACGCTATACTCCCTCCCGTCTAAGAACTGACCCAGCAGAGCACTGATTTAATCCATTTCCAGAAACGTTTTCCCCTGGCCCAGATCAGGACAAGTGCTGTGTGAAATGAAGTCATCTCTTCATCTGAGTTGGCCAGGATGGAAAGGGAGCTGGAAGGCGCTGGAAGGACAGGCAGGATTCAGATTAGGTAAATGAGGAGAAGAGGACACAGCTGGCTCTTCCAGGACACTTGGGATCCAAGCTCCAGGGGCAGCATGGGAGCAAAGAAGCTGGCAGGGAGAAGGCTCTAGGGTCCCCAGGTAGGTAACAACCACCCCACTAGGAAGGACCTTGTTTGCTGGGAAATGAGAATAACTATGGCCAAAACAGAAAAGCTCAAACCCAGATAGTTGGCTTTGCCCTTGACCCACACCTTCCAGCCTCACTGGGTTCAAGACACAAGTACACTTACATATGAAATGTACACCAAGCAACCTGCCTAAGGAGGCAGAGGATCCAGGCTGGAAACTGGTTCACTACTTCCTGTTTATAAATTAGGGTAGATTGTGGGGTACCTGGCTGGCTAAGTCGGTAGAGCACGTGACTCTTGATCTTGGGGTTGTGAGTTCGAGCCCCATGCTGGTTGTAGAGATTACTTGAAAATAAAATCTTTAAAAAAAAATAAAAGAACATTTTAAAATAAATAAATCAATCTGGAATTTTAGCAACCATAATAGCACCCATTCTGGAATAACAGCACCCATTCTCACTTGTGTTAACATTTTAAAATTAACTTTTCTTTTTTTGGGGGGGGGGCGGTATACATTTTGATGCGTTTTAACACACATGCCAGTCTGTGTAACCACCACTACAGTCAGAACACACGACAGTCCCATCACCCAAAGAACTACTTTGTGCTCCTGTTCTCCAGTCATACCCTACCCCCCAGCCCTAAGCTGGGATTGGACCTCCGTCTACACTGGGGATAAGTGAACTCGGCTGCAAAGATTGACGACATGTGGGCTAAGAGACCCTGCAGGTCAAGATGGAGACAGTATTTCAGCCTTAATATAAGACTGAGTTAGGACAGCAAATACATGTCCTCTGGTGGTTTGCCTCCTGCCAGCCCCCTGGAATACTGGGTTGAGAAGGGCTCTGAGGCATCTGAGCGACAGTTGAAGGGTGCGGTGATTGATTAGTGATGTCTCTCACCGACACAGGCTAGTGGAGAGGTGGCCCACATGCTGTGGAGTGTTGTTAGCATAAGGGCTGGTTTGCCAAGCACTGAGGGGGTAGGGGTCGGGGGAGAAGGAAGGACAGAGGAAATGAAAGAGACAAGCCCCAAAACCAAAATCAGGCTCCCTTTGTGTTGTGTATTAGATCTGAGATACTCTGCCTTTGGTTTACACTGTTTGTCTTCGTTTAATTGTGCTCAGGAACAACAGAAACCATGACTTCCTTATGAATGCATAAAATCTTGGGGGAGACAGAGAATCAAAGTAGAAGAAGAACCGGGTAACTTATGACCGTCTGGTATTTATGTAAGTGCTTAAAGCCCCAGATTGATTACAATTCGAAGCTATCCCAGAGGGGTTCAAACACAACAATACTGAAAGGAAGCAAGTTAATCATCAAAGAGGAAACTAGGAAACAACTTGATGACCCAACAGTAGGAGACCGTGGTCTGTCCAGAGGAGAGAAGTCTACAAAGGGGCAGCGGGAGGGAAATTTGGGGGCGGACGGAACTCTTCTGTATCCTAATTGTGTGGTGGCTGCACAGCCTTCTTGCAGTGTGTTGAGACTCATAGAACGTAGACACATATAGAGTCGATAATACAATCTAAAATCTATTTCAATAGGATGCTATAGAACTTTGTAAAAATGTGGTCTACACGCCTCTGGGCATTCGCAAGATGACTGACAGCCATACCCAGATGAACATTTGAATTGTATTAGTTCCATATTTACATTAACTCACATTAGAAAAATATATAGTTAGGGGCACCTGGCTGGCTCACTAAGTCAGTAGAGTGTGCAGCTCTTGGACCTTGAGGTTGTGAGTTTGAGTCCTACCTTGGGTATAGAGGTTAAAAATAAAATCTTTTTTTTTTTTTTAATTTATTTGACAGAGAACGAAAGATCACAAGTAGGCAGAGAGGCAGAAGCAGGCTCCCCACTGAGCACAGAGCCCTATGCGGGGCTCGATCCTAGGACCCCAAGATCAGGACCTGAGCTGAAGGCAGAGGCTTAACCCACTGAGCCATCCAGGCACCCCTAAAAATAAAATCTTTAAAAAAATGTATAGCTAGTTTATCAAGCCTATAATTTCAAGAAGACAATTGGTTAAGGTTAGGCTAAGAAAAAGTGTGAGTTGCTTTACAAGTAAATATTAAGTGAATTCTTGTATAGACGTTATACATACATGGCAAAATTTGAGATTGGGGCATGGTTAATAAGGTTGGAGAAACAGTGTTCAAAGACTCTGCCCTCATGGCATTTACCATCTAGCAGAGGCAGAAAAACACTTGAAGGATATGAAAAAAATTTCATGCAGTCACAAAAAATTTGAAAAATGGGATACTGAACATATATTCAGCATGATGTCGTTTTGGCAAAATTGCATAGTCACACGGAGGAAAACAACTTAAAGACATTCAGTGATAACAGCAGCTGTCTCTGAACAATGAGATTATGGGGCAATTTTCATGAAGGTTACTTGCCTCCTCCAATGTACTAATGAATAAATACATATTAATTAGCAACAAGATTGTATTTAAAAGGCTTTTGTTCTCAGATAATCATTTAACCTTGGAGACAAATACTTGTTTTATACCACCATATATACATAAGCATCTAAGAAGAGCCGTATCAACTTGACTACCAACAATATGATTCTGGAAAGATAGTTTTGGGGTTTTTTTTAAGTTCTATTTTTTTTTTTTTTTACGTTTTTATTTAAGTAATCTCCACAGTCAGTGTGGGGCTTGAACTCATGACCCTGAGATTAAGAATCATACTGTCCACTAACTCAGTCAGGTGCCCCTGGAAAAATAGTTTTAAAGATTCATTATGTGCAGTTCTTCTGTCTTGAGAGCACCAAAGATATGCAGCCAAATTATGTGTGTTACCCCCCTTGACACCTTTCCCCTGTGTGTGGTCATGCTACCAAGTAAATAGGCAGTTAGGGTCTTTAATTTTTTTTTAAAGATTTTATTCATTTATTTTAGGGGGGGAGAGAGGCAGAGGAAGAGAGAAAATCACAAGCAGACTCCCCACTGAGCAGAGTCTGACGCAGACCTCAAGTCCATGACCCCAAGATCATGACCTGAGCTGAAATTAAGAGTCAGATGTCCAACTGACTGAGCCACCTAGACACTCCCTTTGTTTCATTTCTTATTCTGTTTTCAAATTTTAGGGCTTGCTTTCTTTTTTTTTTTTTTTTTTTTTTTTTTAAAGATTGTGTTTATTTATTTGACAGAGAGAGAGAGATCACAAGTAGGCAGAGAGAGAGGCAGAGAGAGAGGAAGGGAAGCAGGCTCCCCGCTGAGCAGAGAGCCCGATGTGGGGCTCGATCCCAGGACTCTGGGATCATGACCTGAGCCTAGGGCTTGCTTTCTTAAGAACTGAATTTAAATTTTCATTATGCAAGACACTGACATGGGACCAAAGTAAAAAATTTTCAGAGAAGGTTCTGGCCTGACTTTCTGCTTTCCTCTCCCATTCCTTAATGGTAACCAGTGTTTAAAAATTTTTGGTTTCTTTTTACATCATTTTAAAATATAGCCAAACATGTATATGTATTTGTGTACTGGCCCACCCTTAGATGGATAGTGGCACACGTACCTGACCTACTTCTCCCTGCTGTCCCCTTAGGACAGCAAGCTTTGGCGATCCCTTTGCAGTGCGGTATGGAAACAGAGTCCTCGTTTCTGTGGAGCCTTGTTCTCGTGGAGGTGTCCTGGTTAATGGATCTGGTCCACTGTTGATGACTGGGTCCCTTTTAAAGACGCAAGAAAACCTTCCTGAACCCTCTGGTGGATTTGCTCTCCCGTCTCCCATACCAGAATGATCTCTAGCCCAGAACTGCACCCAGTGCCTAGCAGGACGCACAGGACCACCCAGGGCCCTGGGTCTGCGGAGATGCCAGCCCCCCGTTGGGATGGGGCTACCCAGGAAAGAGGAGGAGGCACAAGCCACTTCCCTCCCGGGCCTCAGTTTCCCTCATGTGCATAAGGAAGGGTTTGAAAGCGATGAGTGTTTCCAAACTCTGGCCCGTGAATCCCCTTGTACAATTACTTACTTAATATTTTCCTTTACGCTATCTTTATATGGACTCATTTTATTTTTTACATTTAGCCTCATTCTTGGAAAGAATATCTGTAAGATGGTCTTCTTGGGGGGCTAAGTGTCTGCCTTCTGCTCGGGTCATGATCATTTTTTTTTTTTTAAGATTTTTATTTATTTATTGAGAGAGCAAGAGAGAGACTAAGAGATAGAGCATGAGTCGGGTGAGATGCAGAGGGAGAAGCAGATGTCCTGAAGAGCAGGAAGCGGGAGGCAGGCTTGATCCCAGAACACTGAGATCATGACCTGAGCCAAAGGCAGACACTTAACCAACTGAGCCACCCAGATGCCCCTAAATAAAATCTTAAAGAAAAAAAAAAAAAAAGGTGTTCTTGGCTTGTTATATATTTCTCTAAAGCCCTTAAAATATATATGTAATTATTTAAATTAAAAATATTCATCAGTAAACTACCTAAAATTATCTCATGTGTACCACTAGTGAGAATGTGTATGACCATTTAGGAATTACTGAAAGAAATAGACTTCAGGATTCCTTTTAATAATCCATTGTCCTTTGATATATTTTTTTTTAATTGAGTGGCAAAAAAAAAAAAAAAGTGCTGAAAACAAAATAAGATTAGGAAAAATATCACTAAAAATGCAATGTGGTATACTGGATTGGACCCTGGCACAGAAAACAGAACAGCAGTGGAAGATGGAGGAAATCATAATGAAGCCCAGACTTGAGTCAATGGTATTTTACCAATGTTAATTTCCCAATTTTGACAAATGGTTCGTTGCATGTAGATGCTAAAATTAGGAGAGATTGAGTGAAGGGTATGGGAGGACCCCCAAAACCGTCTTTGCAATTTTCCTGTAAACTTAAAATCTTGCCCAAGTAAGAAATTTCTTTTAAAAAGGTAAGTTCTGAAGTTGGAATGATCTTTTGGCTTCTCGGTTTCTGTTGCTGCCCTTAACCATGGTCCCTGAAATGATCACATCTGGAATTTCTATAAATAGCCCTTCTATAAATAGCTCTGGGATCAGGCAAGTATTGAAATGTTAAGTTTAGGTGGTTCCAAAACCAGAAAATAGAGATTCTCACATTGAAAGAGGAGATTTTGGCGGTTTTCTCCCCCTTAGCGTTCTCAAAACGTTTTGCAGTGACCTTGAGAGATTCTGCTTCGGGTACCCTGACACTGAGGGCCCGCGAGCCACAGGATGCCAGCGTGAACCAAGCCATGCATATTGATCAGGGGCCAGATAGCCTACTTGTGTTTCCAGAAATATGAGGCGGAAGTACTTCCCAAGGAGAGGATGTAGTCTCTTTGAAATCTGACCCTTTAAAAGTTGGGCTGCTGGACATTAATAAGGAAGAATGAAAAGTGCAGATCAATGAGACTTGCTGAAAATAAAACACACATTAGCATAGAATATTCCCCATAACCCAGATTAATGCCTTTTTTAAACCAAACCAGAGCAGAAAGATATATATCTTTGAGGCTAATTGCCACTAGCAGATTCGCAGAGAAAAAAGGAAGACGGGCTTGGGGGCTGGGAGGGGGCGGCGTGTGGACAAAACCTAAGTTCAGAATTCCAGATTGCTGGAGTGAAATGAAACGACCCCTCGAGTTATGCAGAGAACTTAATCAGCACAGAGCTTGGGGTTATTAAGCATGTATTTGAAATTTAAATATGTTCTGGGGACAATGCCTTTTTACAGCATGGCCGGGAGCTTGCCTAATGGGAGCCCTGTGAGTGTAGGGAGAGGAGGACATGCTCAAACATAAAATCACAGGCTAAGGGCTCCCTCTTAGTGCGGGAAAAGAAGTAAAAAGACTTCTGTGGAATCCCAATCCTTCACCCGACGCACCCCGTTGTCTAGGACTATATTTACTCAATAGGAACTCCCCTCCCCTTTTAAATTTTATTTGTAATTAGCAATTACTCATGGCAGAGCCATTTCAGGACAGTTTCATATCCTTGTCTATCGTGCTCGTTCTAAGAGCTACAATACTGGTATTTCCGTTTGTGCAATATTTTTGGGACTAAAAATACGAACGCAGAAGAATTGGTGGCTTGAGACATTCTCAGATGCAGTAACGTTTCAACTCAAACATGCGCTGGTTTGAAAAGCTTTCTGATGGCGCCGCTCACCTGTTCATAAGCCTTTCGGTGTACGGCACAGTGGGTCAGCAGGTGGAATCTGGAACCGGATCGGCTGGGGCCAAACCCAAGCCTCCTCACTTTGGTGTTGGCCAAGATCCTTAACTCTCTGTACCTCATTTTGTCGTTTGTAAAATGGGGCTAAAGGCAGTGCTTGCCTTGTTGGGTTGTTTTAAGGAAATACAGGTGCAAAACATTGTTATGGATCTCTATGTGTCCCTACATGCTGCATATATCACGTTAGGTATGTAACAGTTTTTACACGTACGTGTGTATATACAGCATGTCGAGGACGATTCTCAGCAAGTGGGAGGTACCGTTGTTTTAGTTTTTCCTTAGCTGGTCACCCTTGAGGCTCCACTGGTCCCCAGAGCTGGTCTGGCCACAGATAAGTGTAAGAGTGTAGGGTGGGGAGGGGTGCCGGTGGGGAGACCACAGAGAAGCGGGGTTGGAGAGAACGGAAGGAAGGCTGGAGGTCCAGGCTTATGGACCCTGCGCTTCTCCTGGAGCCTGGCAAACCCCCGGCCCCAGAGCTGGTCTCTCAGCTCTGCCCCTCCGGAGAGCCGATCCATCCTCCCAACCTCTGATTGCCCGTCCTAAGAATTTATTAAAACCATGACCTTCCCATCGCTCCTACCTGGGAAGACTCGGGCCAGCAGCTCAGATGGGACTCAAACCTTGACCATGGTCCTCGTTTGGCTGGCCCAGCATCTAAGGACAAAACACGGAAGGCCATGTTAACAATATGTCACTCTGAAAACAATGAAATACGGCCGCTAATGAAGCAAGTAATACTACAGAGAACGCAGAACTCCTCCTCTAGCTCTTAGGGTCTCTGGCTGGGCCTGAGAATGAAGTTGAGGCAAGACAGATGAACAGGAGAAAAGCAAATTCTATGTAATAATTCTTTTTCACACGGACAGGGGAGCCTTGGGGACGAGCTCTGCCTTGATCTGCCACACGCGATTGTACCCACGTGATGCTTCTTTTGATAAATGTACGGCGGTTTTCTCACATTAAAAACAAAACAATGCGGTAACTCCCTGCGGAGACGGCGGTGTTAATTACCTTGATTGCGGTCATCGTTTCACATTGCACACGTGTACAAATCACCACGTTGTACGCCGTAAGTGTGCACAATTCTTACTGGTCAGTAAGCCTCAGGAATGCCGGGAAAACAAGATAGCGTGGTGTGGATGCCTATTTGTCACTGAGACAGCCTTCAAAACCCAGTTCCAATGTCATACGCCCATGAAAACATGACTGATATTTCTTTTTTAAAATTATTTTTATTAGGGGTGCCTGGGTGGCTCAGTGGGTTAAAGCCTCTGCCTTCGGCTCAGGTCATGATCCCAGGGTCCTGGGATCGAGCCCCACATTGGGCTCTCTGCTCAGCCAGGAGCCTGCTTCCTCCCCCCTCCCTGACCCCTTTCCCCCACTCCTACCCCCCCTCCCCCGCCTCTGCCGCCTGCCTCTCTGTGTACTTGTGATCTCTGTCAAATAAATAAATGAAAATCTTCAAAAAAATTATTTTTAGGGCACCTGGGTGGCTCAGTTGGTTAAGCGACTGCCTTTGGCTCAGGTCATGATCCTGGAGTCCCGGAATCGAGTCCCGCATCAGGCTCCCAGCTCCACCGGGAGTCTGCTTCTCTCTCTGACCTTCTCCTCGCTCATGCTCTCTCTCACTTTCTAAAAAAAAAAAAAAAAAATTATTTTTACTAACCATGTACTATATATATTATTATAATATATAATATTATAATATTATAGTGTATTATTTGCCCCAGAGGTACAGGTCTGCGAATCATCAGGCTTACACATTTCACAGCACTCACCATAGCTGGTACACTCCCCAGTGTCCATCACCAGGCCACCCTATCCCTACCCACCATCCCCCAGCAACTCCCAGTTCGTTTAGTGAGATTAAGAGTCTCTTATGGTTTGTCTCCCTCCCGATCCCATCTTGTTTCATTTTTCCCTCCCTTCCCCCAACAGCCCCCTGCCCTGCCTCTCAAATTCCTCATATCAGTGAGATCATGTGATAATTGTTTTTCTCTGATTGACTTATTTTGCTCAGCATAACACCCTCTAGTTCCATCTATGTTGTTGCAAATGGCAAGATTTCATTTCTTTTGATGCATGCCTGATCTCTTAAGGGTTGAGGATTTCTTTGTGTAGCTGTCATATCCATCACCACCCTTAACCGCCCCACCTCCGCCATCCGCTCTGCCTTTCTCCAAAGGTGGGATTCTCTGCCATAAAGCTCTAGGGCACCTCCCGGCACACTTGTCTGCGTGTGGAACTCAAACTGTTGTACTCGCCAGCAAACCTGTCTCCCGGCAGGTACTGACCCCAGTCCTTGAGGGCTGGGAAGTTGCCTGCTGTGTTCCTGGCCCCTTGCACAAAGCAGGTATACACTGGGTGCTCAGGAAATGTTTTCCAGTGAACAGATAATGCCTTATGGGAGTATCTCCAGTAAGTTTCCACCTAAAAAAGGTGACATTTGAATTGGGACTTGAAGGAGAAGATGGATCAGATAAACGAGATTTTTTTTTCTTCAGAAAACACTTTTTTAAGGACACAAAGTTTTCCATAATCTGGTTTCTTATTTACAAGAGCTCTATCTATGGATAGATAAGGCTATGGCTGTGGGTGTGGATGTGGGTCTAGATATTGATATGGATGTATCTCAAGAAGCTTTGGGGTTATACTTCTCCGGCAGGAGTATTTCATTATACCTCCCCTATTCATTCGTTTCCTTTCTTTCTTTCTTCCTTTCTCTCAAGGATTTTACTTATTTATTTGACAGAGAGAGACAGCGAGAGGGGGAACACAAGCAAGGGGCGTGGGAGAGGGAGAAGCAGGCTCCCTGCTCAGCCACTCTGGGCTCAATCCCAGGACCCTGGGATCATGACCTGGGCCGAAGGCAGAAGCTTAACAACTGAGCCACGTACTTACCCCTTTTTAAAAATTTTTAGTTTAAATTCCAGTTAGTTAATGCACAGTGTAATATTAGTTTCGGGTGTACAATATAGTGATGCAACACGTCTGTACATCCCGTAGAGCTCATCACAGGCGCACTCCTTAATCCCATCACCTCCTTCCCCACCCCCCATCCATCTCCCTTCTGGTAACTACCAGTTTGTTCTCTATAGTTAAGAGTCTGTTTCTAGGTTTGCTTCTCTCTTTTTCCCTTTGCTCATTTGTTTTCTTTCTTAAATTCCACATATGACTAGAAACGTGGTATTTGTCTATCTCTGACCTTTTCCACTTAGCATTATACTCTCTAGCTCCGTCCACGTTGTTGCAAATGGCTGACTAATATTTCACGACGTACCTCACATCTTCTTTATCCATTCATCTGCCGATGGCCATCTGGGCTCTTTCCGGAATGGGCTATCTAGCAGATAACGCTGCTGTAAACATTGGGGCGCATGCATCCCTTTGAATGAATGTTTTTGTATTTTTTTGGGTAAATACCTACCAGAGCAATTGCTGGGTCGTAGGGTGGTTCTATTTGTAACTTTTTGAGGAACCTCCGTGCTGGTTTCCAGAGGGGCTGCCCCAGTTTGCATTCCCAGCCACAGTGCGACAGAGTCCCCCTTCCTCCGCGTCCTTACCAACACCTGTTGTTTCTTGTGTCTTTGGTTTTAGCTCTTCTCACAGGTGTGTACCTCGCTGTTCTTGCTTATTCTTTTTCTTTCTTTCAGATTTTATTTATTTAGAGAGAAAGCTTGAGTGGCGGGGAGGGCCCAGGGAGGAGGAGAGGGAGCATCTCCAGCGGACTCCCTGCTGAACACACCCAGCCCCACGGTGGGGCTCGATCCCTTGACCCCAAGACCACAACGGGAGCCGAAATCAAGGGTCAGACGATTAAGGAGCCACCCAGGCTCCCCGAGTTCCTGGTTGCACTTTCAAACGGACTGAAAGCCTCCCCGCTCCGTGACTGGACAGCCCGGGATTCCGGCCTCTGTGACCGTCTGGACGAGCACAGCCGCCACGCTCTCGGGGATCCCAGGGACACCAGCCGCCCCGGGTAGTGGAGACGCTGCTCCCGGGCGTCTCCAGAGTCCACCGGGCAACTGCCCGCCCTTCTCACTCCCCGGGTGCCAGAGCCTAGAGCAGAGTCGGCGCTTGTATTGTTGCTGGGTCACAAGTTACCTCGAACTTAGTGTCTTAGAACAATAAACATTTATTATCTCGTCGTTTCTGTAGGTCGGGAATGCGGGAGCGGCTTCTTCGGATGGCTCTGGCCTGTAGTTCCTCGCGAGGTGACCGTCCACATGTGGGCCGGAGGGCCGTCCGCTGAGGCTCTGGCTGGGGCGGGAGGGCCTCCTTCCAGATGACATGACCGCGGGGACCTCTCCACGGGGCTACCCGAGGGCCCTCACGTGGACCGGCCACAGGACTCCGTGAGGATCCTCCCAACAGGGCACCCGTGAGAGAGCTGAGAGTGGCCTGGTAGCCACGGGGACTTTATTTTGTTAAGCAGAATCACTCATTTTACTCACATTTATTGTGGTCACTGATGTGACTGATCTGATTCATTTCATCTCAATTGTTTCTTTCTTTCTTCTTTTTTTTTTATAAATCTTTTTTAAAAAGATTTTATTTATTTATTCATTCATTCATTTTAAAATATTTTTTATTTTATTTATTTTGACAGACAGAGATCACAACTAAGCAGAGAGGCAGGCAGAGGGAGAGAGGGAGAAGCAGGCTCCCTGCTGAGCAGAGAGCCCAATGCAGGGCTGGATCCCAGGATCCTGGGATCATGACCTGAGCCCAAGGCAGAGGCTTTAACCCACTGAGCCACCCAGGTGCCCCATCTCAATTGTTTCTAATATATATATGAAATATGTATATATGTATATATTTCTGTCATTGAGATAAATTCACATACCCTAAAATTCACCCTTTGAAAGTACACACTTCAGTGGGGTTTTTTTTAGTTTCTTTTTTTAGTTTTATTTATTTATTTGACAGAGAGAGAGCACAAGCAGGAGGAGTGGCAGGCAGGCAGAGAGAGAGAGGAGGAAGCAGGCTCCCCACTGAGCAGGGAGCCCTATGTGGGACTCGATCCCAGGATCCTGGGATTGTGACCTAAGCTGAAGGCAGACGCTTCACCGACCGAGCCACCCAGGTGCCCCTTTTTTAGTATATTCACCAAGTTGCAAAATCATCACTACTAATTCCAGACTCATGTCTTTTAAGACCTAGTCTCAGAGGTCAAACACCTTCATTTCTGCAACATGCTATTGGTTAAGAGGCCAGCCGTGTTTGGGGTGGGAGGCAGGGATCATTGGGAGCCATCTGGGAGAATGGCTAGCACAGTGCGTGACAGAATTTGAATGAATGGATGATTTTGTTACCGGAGGGAGATGAATCCAGAGAGTGGAACAGACTGACCCCTCCACCTCGTTAAGCGCGATGGTCAATTAATTCTCAGAGATCATCTTTCTCTCGCCGCCAGCAGCATTCAACATAATACATCCTCCTTGAAACACAGTCTGGACTTCCAGAAGGGAAGGTTTTCTCTCAGTTCCCAAGCCACTCTTTTGTCTCTCATGCTGATTCTCCCTCATCTTCCCGCCATTGTCATGCTGCTGTGCCCAGAGCTCAGTCCTGGGACTCTCTCTTCTCTGTGGACACCCACTCTGTTTGTGGTCTCATCCAGACTCTACCAACTTGTCCATAGCAAAGCAGCAGCTCACCTCTGTCCCTGAATTCCAGGATCAAATAGCTAAGGCCTTCCGGGCACTTTCACTTTAGGCCCCAAGAAGCCTCCAAAGGCAACATGTTCAAAACCAAACTCCTGGGACGCCTGGGTGGCTCAGTCGGTTAAGCGTCTGCCTTTAGCTCAGGTCAAGATCCCAGGATCCTGGGATCAAGACCCTCATCGGGCTCCTTGCTCAGTGGGAGCCTGCTTCCCTCTCTCTCTCTACCTGCCACTCTGCCTGCTTGTGCTCTCTCTCTCTCTCTCTCTCTTTGACAAATAAATAAATAAAATTAAAAAACAAAAAACAACCAAACTCCTGGTGTTCCCCATGCTGTGTCTGCTCTTATAGGATTCTCCAGCTTGGCTCATGGCAATTCCGTCCTGCCACGTGGCAACAAAACAGGGGGCTTGGGGCGCCTGGGTGGCCCAGTAGGTTAAGCGGCTGCCTTTAGCTCAGGTCGTGATCTCAGCGTCCTGGGAATGAGCCCTGCATTGGGCTCCCTGCTCAGTGGGGAGCCTGCTTCTCCCTCTGCTTCTGCTTCCTGCTCCCTCCCACCCCCCACCCCATCTCTCATAAATAAATAAAATCTTTTTCTTTTTTAAATATTTTATTTATTTATTTAACAGACAGAGATCACAAGTAGGCAGAGAGGCAGGCAGAGAGAGGGGGAAACAGGCTCCCTGCTGAGCAGAGAGCCCCATGTGGGGCTTGATCTCAGGACCCTGGGATCATGACCTGAGCCGAAGGCAGAGGCTTTAACCCACTGAGCCACGCAGGTGCCCCTAAATAAATAAAATCTTAAAACAAAACAAAACAAAACAAAACAACCAGGGGACTTCCTTGACTCTTTTTTTTCTCTGTCGTCCCCATGCAACCCACTCATCCATCTCCACCTTCAAACGCCTCAGAATCTGGCCATTCTCTCCCTCCTGCTCAAATCTGGGCACCAAGTGGCTTCCTAGCTGCACTCCTGGGCCTCCTTCTGCCCCTTCCCAATGTCATTCAACACACACAGACAGAGAGGTCCCGTGAAGATGCAGGTTGGTGACATGTCCCATTTGGTCAGTTTGGGGAGAGCCCAATCCCCAGTCTCCCTGGCCATGGCCCTCCTGGCACTGGCCTCTGCTGGCTCCTCCCGCCATATTGGCCTCCCCACTCCACAGGTGCCTGTGGGCCTTGGCACTGGTGGTTCCCTCAGCCAAGGACACGCTCCCCCAGATACCTCCATGCCTCCCTCCCTCCCTCATTCTGTCCTTTCAAAACACCTTCTCGGTGACCTTCACTGACCTCTGGATATACTATGGCAATCCCTACCCACTGATCCTGGTTCCCCTCTCTACTAATTTTGTCCATAGCTCATACTGGTATTTAACAGGTTATTTGCTTTACTGAGATTATTTTGTTTCTCAACCGTGTTTCCCTCCCCCCTCCTCCCCCACTGTGAGGGCCATGAGATCAGGGACTTTGCTTCATTCATGGCTCTATCTCCTGCTAGAGTCATGTCTAGCACCTGGTAGGGCTCAGTCATTATTTGTTGAGTGATTAGTATCTGTCCACTTGACTACCGTCTATTTCACCTTCTAGAATATTCAAAGGAGGGTGCTGTGTCTGTTTTCGCTTAATCTTGTGCCTGGTGCATAATGGCTGTTCAGTACATTTTGTTCGGTGACCCTCCGTGGCCCTCCAAGGGCTTCTCCTTCCCTCTCTGCAGCAGGAGAAGTGTGAGTGGACAATGACCTTGGCCCCAGCAGATTACCTGTAGCCGAGTTCGAGAGCAAGCCTACCGTGGCCACACCTGCCCATTCACCAAAAGAACCAGTGATCTGAATTCTTAGGTAAACATGCCCAAGTTTTAAGTGTTAGCAATGAATTTAACATGTTCAAAAATCAGCTCTGCTTCCTTCGTTAAGTAACCACCCCAGCATGTAACGGCTTAAGACAACCACTGTTTCTGTAGCTCATCCCATCCAGGGCGGCTCAGCTGACCTTTCCAGATCAAATAATCCTTCCAGGCCACACAGGTTAGAATCTACGCTACCGGCAAGCGGAGGGCTTTTGTCCTGAACAGGGAATACGCCTCCATTCCAGAAAAGGTTGGCATGAAATTAAAGTGACAAGGGAAAAAAGAGTCCTGAGCTGCTGGCTAAATTATTCAGCTTAATCTCCAGGAAGTGATTGTCAAAGCATTAGGAAGGTGTCCGTGTGGACACAGCCCAAACAGCCCGGCAGTGCTGGGAACAAATTCATATCGCAGGTGGCATGCCCCAGGGCAGCCAGCTCTGGGCGTAGTAACGACTATATTACATGACTGGGAATAAATAATGATGCATGGAGTGAGCAAGGACTCCCCCCAAACTAAGATGAGCCCACGTATTCCTTTGAACGTATAGTCAGTGACTATGAGGGTCCCAAGTCATTTCCATTTCTTGAGATTCTCTGTATATATACATTCTATACATACACGGAATAATTTATTTACATCCTATATAAACCGCAGAATGTGTAATATATTCTGTATATATAATATATACTCATAGCTATAAATTCATAATAATATGCAATATGTGATGTATAATATATATTCTGTACATATACAGAAAAAATGAAAAGGGTAGCATTACAACTAACCTGTGTCATATACAATACTACAGAACATTTCAAATGTATGCGGTTATAAATTATAAGTTTTAACAGACCTCCCCCCTAAAAAGGGGAAAAAAAGAATCTTAAAAAGCAATGTGAAGGATTTCTGGGGGGCTCAGTCAGTTAAAAGTCAGTTAAGACTCTTGAGTTTTGGCTCAGGTCATGATCTCAGGGTTGTGAGATCGAGCCCCACGTCAGGCTCTGTTCTCAGCGTGGAGTCTGCTTAAGATTCTCTCTCTCACCGGCACCTGGGTGGCTCAGTGGGTTAAGCCTCTGTCTTCGACTCAGGTCATGATCTCGGGGTCCTGGGATCGAGTCCCATGTTGGGCTCTCTGCTCACTTCTCTCTCTGCCTACTTGTGATCTCTCTCTGTGTGTCAAATAAATAAATAAAATCTTACAAAAAAAAATTCTCTCTCTCCCTCTGCACCCCACCCCATCCCTGTGCTCTCCTTCCTCCTCTCTATAAAACAAAACAAAGCATGTGTTCGTCTGTGCTATCTATTGTGGTCCAGTGATGAGACACAAGTTTAAAGTTGTATGAAATCTTCTTGAAGATAGATTATTGAAAAGGACAACTGGCCTGGGCTCTTCAAAAACGTTAATGTCCTGGGAGGGGGCAAAAGTGTAGGGCACAAAAAAATAAAGTGTGGGGTAGGAGTGAGGGGTATTCTGGATTTTACAAGGCCCACAGGACATACAACAGCCGCATGTCACACATGGTCCTTGATTGGATCCTGGCTTGAGTAAAGGCTCTTTTGGGGAAAACTGTGATTGCTTTAAAAAAAACACCTCTCTATTGTTTTAGAGACGCAACCAGAGGGATTTAGAGACAAAAGTCCCAATGCCTATCATTTGAAGTACTTGAGCAAAAAGAAATGATGGGTGAAGCAAAAGGTGGCAAATACGGCAAAATGCCAATCACTCTTACATCCCGACTGTGGCTGCGTGTGTGCACATACATACCACTCTCTGTACTTCTATGCATATTTGCAAATTTTCCTAATAAAAAGTAAAAACCAGGGCGCCTGGGTGGCTTTGTCGGCTGGGCATCTGCCTTTGGCTCAGGTCATGACCCTGGGGTCCTGGAATCGAGCCCCACATCAGACTGCCTGCTCGACAAGAAGCCTGCTTCTCCCTCTCCCTCTGCCTGCTGCTCCCCCTGCTTTTGCTCTCTCTCTGTGCCAAATAAATAAATAAAATCTTAAGAAAAAAAAGTAAAAATCATATATAGAAAGCTTAGGAGCTTGTGAGGACTATAAAGTAATACGTTCGTGTTTGAGATGTCCATTGGTATTCCAAAGGAGGGCTGTTTTGGGGCGAAGAGGGTTACAGGGAACACTATCTGACTTCAGTACACATTTTAGGCCCTTTGTAAATGTGGAGACAGGACGGGATGCCTTCAGCTCCCTGCGATAGCTCCGGGTGGTTATTGTCTTTTTCCCTCCGTTGTTTCACTCTGACAATGATTCCGCCAGGAGCACAGATACTCCCCTGCCCTCAAGGGACCCGCCCAATTTCTCATAAGCCCTCTGTTTATTTTTCAAAATAGGAGAGAGAAGGTGAGTTTGGAGATAAAGGATGAGGCTGATTAACTAGTTAAACCATTTCTGTTAGTTCAAGTGATCAAATTTCACGGTATTATCTGTGATGTGAATCGTTATCTTTCTGGGTGGAGTCTTCCAGAAGGGAGATGAATTAACAGAGTAAAAGTATAACCATAGCTGGTTTTTTTTTTTTTCTTTTTTTACCCCTCTTCCTGCCTTTCTTCCAGGTTTTTTTTTTTTTTAAGATTTTATTTATTTATTTGACACACACAGAGAGAGAGAGAGAGAGAGAGAGATCACAAGGAGGCAGAGAGGCAGGCAGAGGGAGAGGGGGAAGCAGGCTCCCTGCTGAGCAGAGAGCCCGATGCGGGGCTCGATCCCAGGACCCTGAGATCATGACCTGAGCCGAAGGCAGAGGCCTAACCCACTGAGCCACCCAGGCGCCCCTCTTCCAGGTTTTCTATTTGCCCTCTGAAATGTAGTATTTGAACTGGGAAGGGGGCGCCTGGGTGGCTCAGTGGGTTAAGCCTCTGCCTTCGGCTCAGGTCAGGATCTCAGGGTCCTGGGGTCGAGTTCCGCATCAGGTTCTCTGCTCAGCAGGGAGACTGCTTCCGCCCTAACTCTGCCTGCCTCTCTGCTTTCTCTCTCTGTCAAATAAATAAATTAAATCTTAAAAAAAAAAAAAAAAAAAAAAAGGAAAAATGTAAAAAAAAAAAAATGAACTGGGAAGACAGTGTTGGGCGTGAATGCACAGCACACAGACGCCACATGAATTTCCTTTCTGAGGAAAGGACTTTCTGAAGAACCGAAGTCTACGGATACAACATTTTACAGGCTTCTATACAACAAAATACAACCGTACAGAATCAAACATCCCAGCTTTTATCACACAGATCTGGGGCTCCCGGTTATCTAGAACAGCCTTGTCAAATTTCGAAATGCAAACTCAGTCTCTTCAAACACCAAAAAATTCCAGAAAGCTTCCAAGATGGGCCTTATTCTCCCACTCACCAAAACTCACCCATGGCTAGGGGTATTGACAAAGGAACTTCACGCTGACCATTTTAATTCTCAAGGAACTTGAAGAGCCGATGCAGAGGACTGGAATGAAACATTCCAAGAGAAGACCGTGTTGATTAAAAATCTAAATGTCTGACCCATCTCTGCTGATCTGCTTGAAGCCGGCCAGCGGGTCAGCCCCATCAATCAAGAGAGCATCGCCCAACTTAGAGCGATACTGTTCTTAAACACATGCTCTAACGTAAAATTCATACATGACAGAAGCAGAAAGAAATGCATGTCCAGAGTGATTTTTTTTTCCCCCAGTGCAGCTAAAGCCTGGAAGTCGACTGACCTTGTAGGCTCCTGTTACGTAGTAAATACAGAGATTGGCAAACTAAGGCCCATAGGCCAAATCGGGCCCTCCACCTACTTTTGCAGATAAAGTTTTATTGGAACGCAGCCAAACCCATTCTTTTATGTATTTATTGTTTACGGAGGCTGGCACGTTGCAAAGGCAGAATTGAGTAGTTGGGTCGAAGACAATCTGTTCTGTAAAGCCTGAAATATTTACCGTGTGACCTTTTACATATTAATGCCGTGAATGTTGGAATAAGGCAGGCTCAGATCCAGGATCCAGCCCTGCCAAGCCATATACACCTTCAGCACATTCCTTAAGATCTTTAAGTGTTTCTGCTTCTTAAATGAGGCTGATAAGAACGATAATTGCCAAGTTTATAGAGAATTTACCATGTGTCCAGCAATGTTCTAGATGCCTTGAATGTATTAGTTCATTTAAGAACAGCAACAACCCTATGAAAACATGATCGTCCCCATTATAGAGGTAAAGACCCAGAACCAGAGAGAGGTACGGCCACTTGCCTGAGGTCACACACTCAGGAAATAGGGCGACCACCACCTCACCTGGTAATTCTTTTTTTTTTTTTTAAAGATTTTAGTCATTTATTTGATAAGCAGAGATCACAAGTAGGCAGAGAAGCAGGCAGAGAGAGAGGAGGAAGCAGGCTCCCCGCTGAGCAGAGAGCCCGATGTAGGGCTCGATCCCAGGATCCTGGGATCACCACCTTAGCGGAAGGCAGAGGCTTTAACCCACTGAGCCGCCCAGGTGCCCCTCACCTGGCAATTCTGAGTGTGAATGAGGTCAGGCAAGCACGCAGGGTTCTTATCCCAGTGCTGGGATATCGCAAGCCCTCAAGAATTGACAGCCGTGGTTATTACTACGTTTGAATACAAGCCATCAGAAATGAATAAATTAGTTGACCCTGAGCTGACCCTTGAAAACTCGATTTGTGGAGTGTTTATCTAACCGACCTCTTCGCAGGGAGCTGCTCCCATGTCAGAGCCGTGCTTGTTGTTCTGGGGAAGGTGGTAGATAGTGCAGAGTTTGCTTTCCTCAGTCTCTTGATTGCCAGTTTTTCCAACAGGATTTTGATGCTCTAAGATCTTTCAGAAAGTCTCACAACTATTAATTCCATCAAAAATAAGAAGGAGGAAGGGGCGTCTGTGTGGTGCATTTGGTTAAATGTCTGACTTTTGGTTATGGCTCAGGTCACCATCTCAGGGTTGTGGGATCGAGCCTCAGTGTCCCACTCTGCACTCAACACAGAGTCTGCTTAAGACTCTCTCTCTCTCCCTCTGCCCCTCCCCTGTGTGGGCTCTCTCTCTCTCCCTCTAAAATAAATAAATAAAATCTTTATTTAAAAAAATAATAATAAAAATAAGAAGGAGGAGTACCTGGCTGGCTCAGTCAGTGGAACATGTGATTCTGGATTTCAGGGTGTGAGTTCAAGCCCCACACTGGGTATAGAGATCACATAAAAATAAAATCTTTAGGGGCACCTGGGTGGCTCAGTGGGCTACTCCTCTGCCTTCGGCTCAGGTCATGATCTCATGAGCCCCGCATCAGGCTCTCTGCTCGGCAGGGAGCCTGCTTCCCCTGCTCTCTCTGCCTCTCTGCCTCCTTGTGATCACTCTCTGTCAAATAAATGAATAAATAATCTTAAAAAAAAATAAAATCTTTAATAAGAAGGAAGCAGAAGGGGAAGAGGAGGAGGAAGAGGAAGAGGAGGAAAGAGAAGAAATGGTCTCATCATGATGAGACCAGAAGCTCAGTGTACATTTCACAACTGTGGTTTGCTGGTTAGTCATGGATGGTCCTTGTTCATAAACCACAATCAACACACACATATAATGAATTAAACTGGCTTTTGTAGCCCGTTTCCTTTCTCTGAAACCACACCCGAGTCACATTATTTGTTGTAGAAGATACAACAGGAAATAGAAAAACAATCACCCATAATCTCACCATCTTGAAATAACCATCTTTAACAGGCTGGTAGTCTAGTTTACACACACACACATTTCCTGCTATTGCAGAAATTATTTCAACAGGTCACGATGGAAAGCCTTGACATGAACGATAGTAAGCATGGGTAATCTGGCGGGCGGCTGAGAGAAGCCCTCCCCTCTATGCACTATTCCTTTCTACACTCTCATCTTTTTTTCACCAAGCTTGAATCTCTCTTGAGGAAAAGCCCAGTGAACATCAGTTTTTATGTTCAAAGATGTAACAGTTACAGTGAATTCAGAGCAAACTTTTAAAGCACCCATGCCAGTTCCAAATCTCTCTCTTTGGAAGGCAGGGTAGCCAGCACAAACATGTATCAACTCTCTGGTTTTGGAAAGATTCATCATTAACGGAGCCTACCCCATGAGATGGGGTGGTTATTCAGACAGTGTCCACACAGTTTCAAAACGACTTGTCAGTTTGGTAGGAGAAAAAAAAAAAAAAAAAAAAGAATCCCAGTACCAACCATTCAGTCAATTCAGGGGAAAATGATCAGTCAACCATTTGCCATGTAATCCAGACGAAAGGTTGACTAAATAAATCAACTTTTTAATTAGTTGTGCTTATAGTGCATAGACTCTGTGTCAGGCAAGACTTTTGGTAGCAAAACAAAATAGTGAAGATTTTAAAGGAGATATTTCCATGGAATCCTCTTTGGAGCCCACCTAGGGTGGAAAAAAAAACCCACTTTTGTGCATTGATCTTCGTCCATGATTATTGCAAAAGAAGAAATAAAACGTCGATGGGTGTAGGAATCCCTCTGGAAAAAAAAAACAAAGAGGCTGTTGCCTTTTCAACAAAATGCTCAAGTACAACCAAACTGACTCTTCGTGCACAGATCCTGCAAACTCACACCGAAAACCACAGCGAAATGAAACCTAAAGGAAAATCTACTGCGACACCAGCAGGGGCTGTTTTCTTGGCTGTGGGATTATGAGCAATCCTTGCTTTTGTTTTGCTTCTTGGTCTACTCTGATTTTCTTCGAATGATCATGTAGATTATAACCACCTGTGAACAAAAAGTACTAAAGAAAATAAGAAGGAATAAAGTAAAGGCCAAGGAGGTAGACCGGCTCCAAGGTGTTAAAGAGAAGATGAGGTGTGGACCTCCACACCTGGTCTGGTGAGGTCATTGTCCTTCCTTATCTTTAACACCTTCCTTGGCATTATTCTCTGTGTTCAAAGAAAAGGCTCCAGACCAGAGGCCGCACTATCGCTGAGTGAATGGTCACAGAGATAACCAAGCCTCACATCACCACATGGCAGGTCAGGGTGTCTGAAATTCTAACCCTCTGTGTACATACATGGTCACACTTGCTGTATTTGAAAAAAGTTATTGCAGAGAACCAAAATTATACTGTTTATATATTTATCTACCCATCCGTCTATCATCTGTCCATCTCTCCATCTATCATCCATCCATCCATCCAACCATCAAAGATATGACATAACATAGAAGGGAGGACAGTGGATTCTGAAGTCAGACTGCTTTAGTTTGAAACCAGACTCTACATCCTATTAACTCTGTGACCTAGAGTGAGTTATTAGATTTCTTGGATCCCCCTCTGGACTCGTGCATCTATATACTCGGAGTCACTTTTCTTTTCTCATGAAAGGCAGCTCCTGCTTGTAGTGGAGTACTTTTGCCTCCTGCTTCCTGCCTGTAGAGGAGGGGTCAAAGGTGTCTCTTCATTTTGTACCGTCTCTGCTCATTTCAGTCCAAGCTGAAGAATGCCAATACATTTCTTTTAACATTTATGTGGGCTGCCTATGAATTCAGGAGTGGGTTCGTGGGGTGAACTTAACAGATAAGTAGTTGGCCAGGGTGGCAGTCCTCTGAAGGCTTGGCTAGGGCTGGAGGACCTGTTTTCAAAATGGCGGCTCCACATGGTTGACAAGTGGGTCCTGCGTGTTGGTGGGAGGACTTAGTTCCTCACCATGTGGGCATCTTCATAGAACTGGTTACCGTCCTCATGGCATGGCAGCCAGCTTCCCTCAGAGCAGGCGATCCAAGAGAGAGAGAGCCATGCAGAAGCTACAATGCCTCCTATGACCTTATCAGGGAATTCACACACTGTCATGTCCTCTGTCTTCTATTGGTTCCACAAGGGCATTAACATGAAGAAGCGAGGATCATCAGAGGCCGTCTGGTGGCTGACTACTACAGGACTCTTTCAGCATAAGCCTGAGACAGGTTTTTTAAAACCTTTTGTAAGATTTTTTTTTTTAAAGTAATCTCTACACCCAACATGGGGCTCGAACTTACAACCGTGAGAGCAAGAGTCACGTGTTCTACCTACTGAGCCAGCCAGGTGCCCTGAGATAGATTTTTTAAAAATGTCATTTGAGGTCTTGACATTTTCTCTAGGTTTGATTCCTGCTTGATCCCATAAACATTTATTTAGGACCAACCACGGACCAGGCACATTGTGAGATGCTGAACATATAAACACGAACAAAATCTGGTGTTCGTGTTTCAGGTAGGTGAAGTCACCATGGACCCCATCTGCATCTAAGACACTTTCGCACAATACTGTAAGTGCCATGATTAGGTCATGCACAAGATGCGTTGTTGGACTAAGACAGAGGGCCCAGAGCCAGGCCTGGGGTGGGCTTGTAACGGAGATCGGGAATGGTTTCTGAAAGAAAAGAATCAGTACTGTCATTTGTTGGCATTTATCGCGAACCAAGTCTCAAGCTAGATTTAAACGCATCATCTCAGAGAACCCTCCCGAAAGCCCATGCGAAGCGCATGGCTATTGTCACTACATTATGTGCTTGGTTACTGCCTGTCCCTGCCTGTCACCCCTCCTCCCACTACAGTACTTGCTTCAGCTGGACAGTGGCTTCTGCCAGTTTTCCATCCTCTGCATTTAGAAGGGTTCCTGGCACATAAGTAGCCCTTGACACTTCTGAGTCAAACCACTGACTACCCATTCCACCGAGGACAAAACAAAGGCTTAGAGGTGACTTCCCCAAGATCACACAAACAGGGAGTGGCTGAGGCAGAATTCCAACCCATGCTCATATCCATGGTAACAAACTCCCCGCCCCCAACACAGCCTGTGCCCTGGAGGGATGGACAGGTCAGTGGGGAAGCCTTAGGGACAGGCACTAAGGCAAGGTAACTCGGTGCAGTATACGCGCTATGAACAGATGTGTTCGGTGTCAGAGTGGAGAGAGGACTAGCTTGGAAACTGGTTGGCAGGAGGGGGTTGGCCAGCAAAGACTCTCTGGGCAACGGATCTGGGGCTGTGGGTTTCGATCATGGTCCTCCTGATAGGGATGCTCTAACTTTCTTCTGGCAGGATTTAGAAATCCCAAGTTCACGTCCTCCCTGAAGCTGAGTAGGATGGACCACTGACCTGCTTAGGGACATAGCTCTTCAGTCCAGGGGTCCCTACTCCTCCCCCACGGCTCTCTTCTCTCCACTCCGCGTTCCCAGTGCCCACCACCATGGGCCGGGGATTCCCACCCATTGTCACTGGTGCTCCGTGTCCTGTTTGGTTATTGACCACATGATTACATGACCACAAAAACTGCCTGCAGAGAACTGAAAAACGGTTGCCACTCACAAGCGTGAGATGCAGAGAGAAAGCGCTGGAAAGGGCCCAGGCGCACCGGGTTAATTCACAGGACGGCATCAAGAGGAAGGCCTTATCTTTAGCCATCATGCTTCAGCCGGAGTTGCTTCTGCGAAATGGTAGCGATGAGTCAGGGCAAAAGTAGGACCCCCTTGGATGGTGTGGGCACATGCCGCGGCAGCCTGCTCTCTCCCTGGGCGTCTGGTGGGCAGGGATGGCCCCTCGCTTCTGTCGAAGTTCATGTTTGACAAATGTGACTAACTGGGTCTCCTTAAATCACAGAAAGTCAGACCTCCATAGCGGCTTTAATTTGGGGTTGAGGTCATCAGTGCCTACGTGGTCTCTGATAGCTGGCAGGGCCATCTCGCGAGCCTAGAGAAAAGGGGTTGCTTCTTTACAGAGCTCTGTTTTCTCAGGATGACTGTAATGATTTCAGAAATGCAAACGTGCATAGATATAGAGGAAGTCAGCCAGTATCACCACGTGGGATGACCAGTAACACCTGTATGTTCCCTTCTCTGCTGTTTCTCAGTGCGCGTGCCCGTCAGATCCGCGGGGTGTAGCGGTTAAAGCAAGGCTCTGGGCCAGGCACTTGCAACTTTTTGTGGAACCCTTGCAACTTGGACCCCTTTGAAAGTCTGGTGAAACCCATCGACCCCTTCTCAGAGTTCTGTTTCTAAATGCATAGATTAAAACACAAAGGAAATCAATCACATTGGAAAGCAATTATCAAGATATTTTTAAAGATTCTGTGACACAGTAATTTGTGTGCTGCTTTGTTCATTCAACACCTAGTGGTGAGTCTAAGAACTATTTCAAGTTCAAAGTGGTGATAGCTCCAGATGTCTGCGGCAACAGGTATGGGAAACATCTCTGAGGCCCACTGGTGACAGTCATATAGGTGTCATTCTTGCCAACATGGCTCATTGCCTACATTCACGTTCTGCAGAAGGCGGGTGCTTCACCCACAGAGCCACCCAGGTGCCCCTAATTTAAATCCTAGAGTTAAAAAAAGTGGGTGCTGGGAGTCAGTCGAACACACCCCAGGTTCAAACCCCTGTTGGGGTCTTACTCAAGCTGAGTAGTAGTCCTGGTGATAAGAACGATCAAAGTCATTTTTTATTGAGCAGTTCCTGTTGGCCAAGTGTGTGTGGGATCTCAGGAAGGTGGGGGGGGGGGCTTTTTTTTTTTTTTTTAAAGAGAGAGTGTGCATGTGTGCATGAGCAGAGGGAGGGACAGAGGGAGAGGGAGAGAGAATCTCCAGCAGACTCCTTGCTGAGCTCGAAGCCCCACATGGGGCTCGATTCCCTCACCCCGAGATCATGACCCCAGTGAAATCAAGAGTCAGACGCTTACTGGACTGAGTCACCCAGGTGCCCCACGTGGGCTCTATTTTTATCCGCATTTTACAGATGAGGAAGCAGGCCCGGAGAGGTTAAGTAGCAGGCACGAGGTCACACAGCTAGCAAATGGCAGGGTTAGATTTGAATATGGCACCAACTGGTGAGCCAGAACCCTGCTCGACTAGCTCTTTCCCTCCAAACTCTCCTCCACATTAAGGGTTTGCTTTCCTTGCCAAAACCTCATTCCATTAACCTTTCCAAAGGCCTTGGGCCAAAAGGATAAAGAAAGAGTAATTCTACTTCCGGGAAATAATCCTCAGAAATAACCAGAGATAGGGACGAAGATGGATGTTCAAACGTGTGTAGCACATTATGTACAGCACTTAAAAAAGAACGGTGAGAACTAGAAATGAACATTTTACATTTCTTATGAGAAAATATGATGCAATCATCAACACAGTGTTGTTAAAAACTTACTGTAAGAGGATGGGTAAAAGTCTGTATATATATGGCATTAGCCTCTTTTTGGAAATAAAATAAATATGTGCACCTTTGTGTGTAGCAGGAGTCTGCTGGCCACATCAGGCCTCCCTGTTGGTTTTGTTACTGCCAATGAGCTGAGAATGGTTTTTACATTTTAATTGTGAAGTTAAAAAAAAAATAAAAAGACTATCCAGTTTTTTAGCAGGAATGGTTGCTTGAGGCAAAGCCAAAACTGAAAATATTTACTATCTGATCCTTTACAGAAAAAAATTGCTGACTCCTGCTACATACCAAACAGAAAACTCTTTTAATATAAAACAGTGTGTTATACTGGAATGATCCAAAATAATCTCCCCATCTCAGGTCAGGTGAGAAGCAACCTTCTTTCCATCTGCTGCCTTAATTGCCCTTTGCCACGTAATGTAACATAGACACAGGTCTGGGGCTGGGGACACGCACATTTTTGTGGACCTGGTGGGCTACAGAGAGCTGTGTTTCCACATTAGGGTGTAGATTCTTTACAGACAATATTTTATTTAATCCTGTAAGGATCCTGAGGCTCAGACAGGTCAAGCGATCTGCCCAGGATCACGCAGCCCCAAGTGTCAGGGTTTGGGTTGGAGTCGCAGTCTGCGGGGCTTCTGAGTCTGTGGGTTTCCAACCAGGCTAAGCTTGACTCTCTCTGACATGTGCCAAGCGATCTCTTCCACTTACTGGCTGCGCTAGGAAGGGTACAGGAACTTCAGTTAATTCTGTTGCTCAGCCTTATAAATTCAGGAGCAGAGAAAAGTAAAGGCAGGACAGGTTCCTTAAAGATTTTTTAAAGAATTTATTTATTAGATTGAGAGCGAGAGAGAGAGAGCATGAAAACAGGGAGGAGCAGACTCCCCACCAAGCAGAGAGCCGGATGCAGGACGGGATCCTGGGACTCCAGGACCATAACCTGAACCAACGGCGGCCACTTAACCAACTGAGCCACCCAGGCACTCCGTAAGAAACTTCTTTACAAAGGCCGGGTTTCAATCGACCTTAGGCAACTATGTCAGCTTTTGGAGCCTCAGCCAGCTTCCCAGGGGTTAATGAACCAGCTCCACGTTTCACCACGAGTGTTCGAGTCACTCATACAGCAAAAATCTGTTGCCCCTCTATGTACTAGACTCGATTCTAGAACTTTCTAAAGCACCCCAGCAAAGCAGGATAAGATCAATTCATTGGAACTGTGCACATAATTTTGCCACTAAGTTATTTTAATAATAAAAGTAACGGCCAAAGTTATGAAGGGTTGACTGTGTAACAGGCACAGAGCTATGGACTTTGCAAATAGGGACAGTTCCGAATCACGATTCATTCTAACAGCTGGACTTCAAAAGAAACTGCAAACTTCCCTTATTCGAGTGTGGATACGTCCTTGATGAAACCCCAAATTAAGAGTCAAATAGCTCATGATCATAAGAAGAACCACCAGGCTTACGGCGGGGCGAGAGGCTCCTAGTGGGACACTAATTCTCCCCATTTCCCGTCCTGGAGTCGAGCCTTTGATCTTCCAGTCACAGATGACAGGGCTGCCCGTGGTCATCAGCAATTGCTAAAGTGCATTTCTGTCTCTTTGAGGATGGAGGTGTGCAGACACCGAGAGCCCCCTTGCTCACAATCAGATTTTGTAAGTGTTGGACTATGAATTTTGAAGGCCCCGTTTCATTTGGATTAATCTGTTTTTTGGAAGTAAAAGCTGTTGGCTTCTGCTCTGTGCTCACTGCACAAGGGGAGAGGGTTCCGGGAATGTTGATGACCCAGTGTTTCTCCGGGGAACAACTTTTGCTTAAAACTTGTGGAGTCGCTCCTTGTTTCCAGTCTGGGTACTGCTGGGACTCACTATTTGACCTGTGTTACCTCTCAGATGAATTTATGACCAAAAAGAAAGAAAGAATAAAGTCAAGAGAGAAAGAATGAGAGAGAGAGAGAGAGAGATCGAAACAATGGAATTTTAGAAGTTTCTGGAACCTGCTAACAGAGTGGAGATGAAATGAGAAAGAGCTGAGATTAATACCCCCAAATTTTGGGAAAACTATCCCAATCCTTTAGGGCAGCCTCTCCATTTGGGGTGGTGGTGAAAACCAGCATGAATGCTGTTAATTCCGAAACTCTTAGAAAATGGGTTCGTGGACACCTGGGTGGCTCAGTTGGTTAAGCCCCTGCCTTCTGCTCAGGTCATGATCCCAGGGTCCTGGGATTTAGTCCCACATCGGGCTCCCTATTCAGCGGGAGTCTGCTTCTCCTTCTACCCTTCCCCCCTGCTTGTGATCTCTCTCCCACTTTGTATCAAATAAATAAATAAACTCCTAAAAGAAAATGGGTTCTATCTACCTGATGGACCACCCATCCATTCATCCATCCATCCATGCATGCATCATCTATCTAAAGAAATGGCGACGTTAGCTAAAAGCAGGAAGAATAGCCAGTACCCTAACTAACTTGGCAGTAAGACCTTCCAATATGAACAAGACACCTGGCTTTCGACATGGTAACTTGATACCTAGCATGGAAGCCTACAAAACCAGACCAGGGTGTGTAAAAGAGATGTGCAAGGACGCTCACCACCTCACTGGGAGAAAGACTGGCAACAACCTCATCATTAATTGGGCCATTGGTAATTTTTCTCCGCCACGTAACTGCCTACTTCCTCAACTTTCCCTGTAGAACAAGGATATTCAGAATACTTATCGGTTGATGATGGGAACAAAATGAGTTCATGGTCAGACAGGGTTTAGAATCAGGTGGGCACACATTGCATGCTCAATAATTTTAGCTATTATTATTACCAAATAATAAAAAACAACACTTTTTTTTTAAAAAGAGTGAATTATAAACCTATTACTGAGGTATCTATATTTATGGTTCAGAAAAAGAACCTCACAAATGATATAATATGTAGAATATGGTGAATCACATTCGTGCTTTTCAACCAAGATCACGTCTCACTTAGGTTTGTTTATAGATAGAACATTTCAGGAACCGTACACAGGAACCGGTGATCCACAAAAATACTTCTGTCCAGGCTCTAGAGAGTTAATGCTAAAACACAGCAGAGAAATGTGTCTGTGTCCTTTTGAAGACATCTGTTGTTTGCCAACACCTCTCATTTATGGCTTATGGCATATATAGGGATGGAACAATTTGAGTCACAACTGTGTAATATGGCCTCGTTTTAAACTAGTAGGTTTAATTAATGGCTTGAACCACTAAGAAGCACTAATAATAATATATATGTGTCTATATATATTTTAAAAATATTTTTCTATTTAAGATTTTTTTCATTTATTTGACAGAGAGGAAGACAGAGTACAAACAGGGGCAGCAGCAGGAAGAGGGAGAGACAGAAGCAGACTCCCCACTGAGCAGGGAGCCCCATGCGGGACTCGGTCCTGGGACCCAGGGATCATAACCTCAGCGGAAGGCAGACGCTTTACTGACTGAGCCACCCAGGCGCCCCTAATAATAATATATTTTAAGAAAAAAAAATAGGGAGAATTGCTGGCCAAATAAATAAATTAAAATTTAAGTTTGAAAATGATCGATGAATCATGAAAATGTCTAAAACATAAATTTGCGGAATAAGAAACTATGGACCCTTGAAGTGCATTTAAAAAAAAAAAAATTTTATGGGACTCGATCCCAGGACATCGGGATCACCACCCGAGCCGAAGGCAGACGCCTAACCGACTGAGCCACCCAAGCATCTCCTTGAAGTGCATTTTAAACAAGCTTCCATGTCCAACCCCAGGTACACATTAATGCTAGAAAATCAAAGGAAATGTTTTTGTATGAGAAATGGAACGACGGATTACAAGTTGATAGGAGTTCAGCAACTACTGCTTGAATGCCTTGTTTTATACAAATGCCCGAACAGCAAAAATGCGAAGACCGTCCTGTGTAAGCTGAGCTCCGCACGGTTTGCAGGTGCTACCAGCTCATCCTTGTTCGGCATTCACTATTCTTTATTTGTATAAAATCTGGGTCCGTTTACAAACACAACGAAGTCTGGGTCCATCAGGCTGCCTACAGTTTCCATAGAAATTTCCGTAGAAATCTCTCTCCCGGACCAGATTCGGCTCCTTTTCTGAAGTGTCATTCGAATGTTGTTCATTGTGAAGTTGTCTAATGAAAAACCGCCTGTGGCGGGGACTACAAGCCATTTGGCTCCCTCCTGGTCAGGGGAGGAAAGGAATAACACTGAGCAAGGCTGAAGGTTTTTATTATCACATCGTAAAAGAGCAAATGGCATCTGTCAATAATACAAAGGGACTCAGGGCCCTGGAAAGGGAAGCTGGGTGGGGGGAGGCTGTCGAGTGACAAAATGGATTTTTATTAACCTCCCCGCTCCAAAATCTCTTTTCCCATTTTCTTTGGCCTCATTCACTTTGCAACAGAATAATGCTGTGAAAAACACCCCAACAGGAAGCTGATAACCCTTGGCGACCGCAGGGCTGCCTGCTTACCTCGAAAAGCTGCAGAGACCGAATCCCAGCCAGAGCTTCGAGCGGCGAGCAGGTAGATAGCGGCGCACGTGCACTTTCACCCAGGGCCCCGCCTGCATCTTCTTCTTAGCTTTCCAAGAATAACACAGCCCGTGTGCCTCGGCGTTCATTCTCAACAAGTTTTCATATTTGGGTCATAAACATCTTTTCACGACGCTGGTAAAATAGCCCAGGTGTTTATGAGCTGCGAGAAGTACTTATGCCAAACGCAGAAAGAACAGAAATGGGACCGTTCCCATCAAAGCCGGACTAAGATGCGCTGGTGTGGGGGAAGGGAAGCCTGGCTGTCGGCGGGGCGGGGGCGCAGAATGCTTTCACGGGAAGTTGTTAAGGGGGAGGTCTCATAAAAATGTTTAGTAAATGTTAACAGTAATTCAGGCCTGAGCAGGTGTGAGAGCGGCACACACGGCCAGGGCCATGGGAAGATGAACGAGGGGCTGTGCGGGTCTAGAAGGAAGGGTTTCCTCTCCTTTGTGCCAGGGAAGGGCAGGGACCCCGCAGCTCAGGTTCTGACCTTCTGACAATGGGGGCACATCCTGGTTTCCAAAGAAGTTTAGAGCCTGGGCATAATTTGGTTATTACTTACAAGGGAAGTCAATAGGTACAATATAAAGTGGTTTTATCCTAAACATTTGCACACTGCAACAGGTCTAAATCGGTTCTGACAGGGCAAGATGCCCACGATTTTTTAAAAAGGCAACGTTAAATATATTATACAGATCAGAGAATCCTTTCTGTTACTGCTTCAAAGATCAGCAGACATACAGAGAAAATAACCTGGGGGAAATAACCACAAATACACTGGGTTTGAATATTCTTTGTTTTCTATTTCTGGGTTGATTGCATCTTTAAAATTTTTTATTTATTTACTTATTTATTTAAAAAATTTTTAAAAATTTTATTTATTTTATCATTTGAGAAAGAGCACAAGACCCTGGGATCATGACCCCAGCTGAAGGCAGACGCTTAACCGTCTGAGCCATCCAGGCATCCCTGACTGAGTTTTTTGAAAAATTTTTTATTTTTGTGACATTTTTATCTCTTCATGGCCTTTGGAAAAAACACGATCAGGGCACCTGGTTGACACAGCTGGTTAAGTGTCTGACTTTTTTTTTTTTTAATATTTTATTTATTTATTTGGCAGACAGAGATCACAATTAGGCAGAGAGGCAGGCAGAGAGAGAGGAAGGGAAGCAGCCTCCCTGCTGAGCAGAGAACCCGATCCCAGGACCCTGGGATCATGATCTGAGCCGAAGGCAGAGGCTTTAACCCACTGAGCCACCCAGACGCCCTAAGTGTCTGACTCTTGATTCCTGCTCAGGTCATGATCTCAGGTCTGCGTTCAGCAGGGAGTCTGCCTAAGGATTCGGTCTCCCTCTCCCCCTGCCCCTCCCCCTGCCATGTGCTTGCTCTCTCTCTCTAAAATAAATAAATAAATCTTTTAAAAAACCTAAACATTAAAAAATATATACTTTTTATTTTAAGTAATCTCTACACCCAACATGGGGCTCTAACTCATAACCCCGGGACCAAGGGTCGCATGCTCCTCTGACTGAGCCAGACAGGTGTCCGGATTAGATTTTTACAAAGGCCATGAGGGATAAAAATGTCATTGACGGACACATAAAGACATATTAAAAAACAAAAATGAGTGCATGTAAAAAACTGGTGAACTCTGAGTAAGGTCTGTAGTCTCTAACCGTATTACGCCAGTGTCAGTTTCCTGGTTTTGATCAATGATCTGTAGTTACGTGGGATGTTGCCATTGGAGGAAAACTAGGGGATGGGACCTTTTTGTACGATTTTTACACCTCTTGTGATCTATAATTACGTCAAAATAAAAAATTTAGGAGGGCATCTCTTAGTTTGTAAGGGAAAAAAATAAATACACACAAAGTGATTTGTAAAATAGACGACCACGCCATGCTATTGACATGGAAAGACGCCGCTGGACGGAAGAGCAGAATGTAGACCCAGGATGTATCCAGCCAAACGAAACTCATATGCTCAGCATAACGTGTGATTGGAGGCTGCCAGAACGCTAAGAGTGATTCTCTTTAGACGGAAGCCACTCGTTTTGAGGGGGACTTCTTGTGACTTAATTTTTTGTTTTTAAAGTAGGCTCCGTGCTCAGCGCAAAGCCCCATGTAGGGCTGGAACTCACAACTGTGAGATCAAGACCGGAGTGGAGATCAAGAGTTAGACACTTAACCCACGGGGCCACCCAGGTGCCCATTTGGAACTTAATTTTTTTTTTTTTAAGATTTTATTTATTTATTTGTTAGAGAGAGGGAGAGAGAGCATGAGCACAGGCAGACAGAATGGCAGGCAGAGGCAGAGGGAGAAGCAGGCTCCCCGCTGAGCAAGGAGCCCGATGTGGGACTCGATCCCAGGACGCTGGGATCATGACCTGAGCCGAAGGCAGCCGCTTAACCAACTGAGCCACCCAGGCGTCCCTGGAACTTAATTTTTAACCCGCTGAGCCACCCAGGCGCCCCTGGAACTTAATTAAAAAAAAAAAAAATGTGACCATACATTACTGCTAATGGTACTTGTTATTTTATTCATCCTGCTTTTCTAAGGTTTATTTTTTCTCCAAACTTAGACACACATACATGGACATACATATATGTGTATCTGTACTTATTTTTTGCCCTAGACAAGTTCTTCACTCGCTGCTTTTTAAAAAAAGATTTTATTTATTCATTTGAGAGAGAGACAGAGAGAGAGAGAGAGCATGTGCACAAGCAGGGGGAAGGGGCAGAGAGAGAGAAAGAGGCAGGCTCTCCGCTGAGCAGGGAGCCCGATACGGGGCTGGATCCCCGGACCTTGGGATCATGACCCAGGCTGAAGGCAGATGCTTGACTGACTGAGCCACCCAGGGGCCCATCACTGCTTTTACTCTTTTCAGTAAATATCACAAAGCCCTTTCATCTGTGAGAATGGAAAGAGACTATCTCATAGGTTGGCACTGGCTGTAAGCACTCTAAGGGAAAGCTTGGCCTGGTGTACTGATCTCTAAGGAGAAGGGTATTTAAAGACGCTGTGGACCTACTGCGTGCAAGATGTGCTACATCCTTTATCTTACTTACTCCTCAAAACAACCCAAAGGCATAGATATTTTTCGATCACCTTTTAGCTGATGAGTAAGTGGAGGTAATACGAGGCTGAACCTATATTTGAAAAATACATGGCTAGTAATTTAGGGAGGTGGGATTTGAACCCAGGGAGCGTAGCTTGGGTGTCTGTGCTCTCAAGCACTCTTTATACTGCTTCAGGATGGAAACTGAAGACATCATCACCATCACTGAAATGATTTATAGTGAATATACTCTTTTGGATTGATAACCAGTAACATGACCAATAAATAATGAAGGAGTCAGCACTGCATATGGAGAATGCAATGAATAACTTAGTACTGACTATTGTAATCAGAATATTCTATAAGAAAAGCAGCCAGATCAAGAGAACAACCGTGCCCCTACAGTGGGGCTGTGTGCACAGGGAGAAGTCAGGGTCGGGGTGGAGGGGCCAACGGAAGCTGGCAGGTCCTCGTTGGAAACAGAGCTCTGGCAAGACAGGTGGGCAAGGGGAGAAGTCTCCTGGGGTCGCTCGGGAGGAAAGAGGAGTAGAGTAGGGGGAAGAAATTTATAGAGCTTGGCGGAGGAGGAGGCTCCAAAGAAATGATAGGGACTGTGGTAGGCTGAGTAATACCCATCCCTAAGAAGTCCACATCCGAGTCCCTGAAACTTGTCGATATGTTACCCTACATGACGAAAGGGGCTTTGCAGATGTGCTTAAATTAAGGACCTTGAGATTCAAAAGGCATCCTGATTGCGCTGGTGGATCCAACATAATCACCGGGGGCGGGGTGGGGGGGGGCTTATAAGAAGGAGGCAGCAGGTCAAAGAAGGAAATAAGAGATGTAACAACAGAAGCAGGAAGTTGGGTGATGAGAGGAAGGTTCTAGGAGCCAGGGATGTTGGTGCCCTCTGGAAGCTAGAAAAGGCAAAGGACTGATCTATCTTTTCTTTCTTTCGTTCTTTCTTTCTCTTTCTTTTCCTTCCTTCCCTCCTTCCTTCCAAGATTTATTTATTTATTTTGAGAGAAAGAGCAGGGAGGAGCACAGGAAGGGGGAGAATCTCAAGCAGGCTCCCTGCTGAGCACAGAGCCCAATTTAGGGCTTCATCTCACAACCCTGAGATCATGACCTGAGCCAAAATCAAGAGTTGGACGCTTAACCGACTGAGCCAGCCAAGTGTCCCCTTCTCTGCTATTTTAATGACACAATCCAATTTATAAAGCCTGCAACAATGTAAGGACAAAAATTGGGATTTTTTTTTTTTTTTTTTTTTTTGTAGACAGGACAGGGCAAAATAAATGTAAATGTAGAGTTCTTTTCTTTTTTAAAAGAAGCTGTAATCACACAAGTAATACATACTCGTGCAGACAAAATTTGAAATACAGATAAAAGGAAAAAAAAACCCTAATTCACTTCTTAGAAGATGAAAGAGATACCTACTGTTTTTTTTTTTTAAATATTTTTAAAATTTTATTTATTGATTTGTCAGAGAGAGGTAGTAGAAGCAGGGGGAGTGGCAGGTAGAGAAGCAGGCTCCCCCTTGGGCAGGGAGCCCGATGTGGGACTCAATCCCAGAATGCTGGGATCATGACCTGAGCCGAAGGCAGACACTTAAGTGACTGAGCCACCCTGGCATCCCAAGATACCTAGTGTTGGTATAAATTGTCAATTTATTTCCCATGCCTGAGCATACTTATATATTTTTGCAAAATAGTTGATTGCACTATATAAACTATGTGGTCACTGTGTTGTGCATTAAACTATCATAAACATCTTTCACAGCAATAAATAAATTTCCCTAAAAGCGTCTCTCAAAGTGGTTTCAAAGAATGTTAACAGGTATTGAGAGAAGCTCTAGGGCGGGATTACATTGAAACCTTGGGTTAGAGGAAATTAAGAGACACCTGCTGTAAGACCTCTCAGCTGCTTTGATATGATAGACACAATGTATAGATCTAAGATGGCTACATGATACAATGTTTCTCTAAGCTGTCTTACCACAGAACCCTTCCTCCCTCCCCCTGAAATGTACAGAGAATTAACCACTTTATTTTAGTTTAAAGATTTTATTTATTTATTTGTTAGAGACAGACATAGTAAGAGAGGGAACACAAGCAAGGGGAGTGGGAGAGGGAGAAGCAGGCTTCCTGCCCAGCAGGGAGCCCGATGCAGGTCTTGATCTCAGCACCCTGGGATCATGATCTTAGCAGAAGGCAGGCACTTAACGGCTGAGCAACCCAGGCACTCCAAAAATTAACGATTTTAAAGTGAACAATTGAGTGGTATTTACTACATTCACAATGCTGTGTAACCCTCATCTGTATTTAGTTCCAGAACATTATTTTATTAATGAATTCATGAATTGACGTATTTTTAAAGATTTTATTTTCAAGTAGTCTCTACACCTGACATGGAGCCCGAACGCACAATCCTGAGATACAAAGTCAAGTGTTCCATTGACAGCCAGGTGGGAACCCCCCTAGAACGTCTGCATCGATCCAAAATAAAACCCTGTGTTCATTAAACAGCTGAGTTCTCCTTATCCTGGGATCACGAGCTCCTGGCTCCTCCTGGTGTTTGTTGAATGAATAAATAAAGATATGGTTTCAGACTACAATAACAACTCTTTCGACTTTGATCTGTAGGGCTACCTATTCACAAGAGCACGCAATCCAGGGACACAGATGCACACTGAACGGTAATCCAAGAGTGTTATCGTCTCTCAAGCCCTCGAGCAAAAAAGAGTCCATTCAAATCTGATTTGTAACTCCATAGCTGCTCAACCCAACAGTGTAGGCGCCCACATTATTTAAGCATAAGAAGTGAGTATTTTTTTCCCCCAAAGCATTCCAGCAAATCAGAACCCCTTGAAGGAGCACTGCTTTTCATTCAACACACTGATCATCCTCACCACCTAAATGGCTAGAAAATAGTTATGTTGTATCTTTCTGAAAAAGATACTTTGGGAACAAACAAGAACAGTGAAATACCACTATCTATGCAGGGAGGGGGGGCAAGGAGGTGAGGTCTTCCCCCTCTATAGCAGGAAGTCAAGACGTGAAATTCTACAGCTGACACTCCACAACCAGGGGTGTAAATCTGACACTCAAATTTCAGAGGTAAGAACTGGAACAATTACAACCAGGAAAAATGAAAGTGCTTTTTCTTGGAGACCCAGACCTGGGGGCAAGGCAGCCTTGTTTTTCATTATTAACTTTATGCAGCTGATCACTTTTTAACCACCAGCAAGGAATTCTTCCCCTTAAAATGGTTATTTATTTATTAAGTTTTATGTATTTAAGTAATCTCTACACCCAACATGGGGCTCGAACTCACAACCCCAAGATTTAGAGTCACGTGCTCTTCTGAGTGAGCCAGCCGGGGACCCCTAAAAGTGTTTTTTAGGTGAAGGGGATTAAGAAGTACCAACTTCCAGGGATCCCTGGGTGGCTCAGTTGGTTAAGCCACTGCCTTTGGCTCAGGTCCTGATCCCAGGATCCTGGGATCGAGCCCCACATCGGGCTCCTTCCTCAGCGGGGGGCCTGCTTCTCTCTCTGCCTCTATCTGCCACTCTGCTTGTGTGCTCGCTCGCTTGCTCTCTCTCTCTCTGACAAATAAATAAAATCTTAAAAAAAAAAAAAAAGAAGTACCAACTTCCAGTTATAAAAGAAATAAGTCACTGGGACGTAAAGCGCAACATAAGGAATATAGTCAATAATATTGTAATAACTTTATATGGTGATGCATTACGGTAACAAGACTTACGGTGGTGAGCATTTTGTAGTGTATATAAATGTGGAGTCATTATGCTGTACACCTGGAATTAACGATATTGTAAGTCCACTATACTTTAATTTTAAAAATAAAGATTTTATTTTATTTTTTAGACGTTTTATCTATTTGTTTGAAAGAGAGCATGAGAGAGAGAGATAAAGAGAGAGAACATGAGCAGGGCCAGGGGCGTGGGGGGAAGGAGAAGCAGACTCCCTGCTGAGCAGGAAGCCTGATGCAGGATTTGACCCCTGGACCCTCAGATCATGACCTGGGCTGAAGGCAATTGCTTAACCAACTGAGCCACCCAGGGGCCCTAAAATTGTTTTTTTAAAGCATTAGGTGCTTTGGGATGATAACAGGGATACCAGATAAGTTTGTGTTAGAAAAGTATACGAGGGGTGCCTGGCTGGCTCAGTAGGTAGAACATATGACTCTTGGTCTCAGTGTTGTGGGTTCGAGCCCCACGTTGGGTGCAGAAATTACTTAAAAATAAAATCTTGGGGCGCCTGGGTGGCTCAGTCCTTAAGTGTCTGCCTTTGGCCCAGGTCATGATCCCAGGGTCCTGGGATCAGGCCCCATGTCCGGCTCCCTGCTCCATGGGAGGCCTGCTTCTCCCTCTCTCATTCTCCCTGCTTGTGTTCCCTCTCTCGCTGTGTCTCTCTGTGGGGTAAATAAGTAAAATCTTAAATAAATAAATAATAAATAAAATAAAATAAAATCTTAAGGGAAAAAAAGGTATATGAAATCTGGCAAAGTTGAGCTCCAGAGTAAAGACAAGAGAGCATAAAATATCTCCAGAACGACACACAAGAAAGGACAGGACTGGGAGAAAATGTACGGCCAGAGCGGAAAAGTGAAAAGGAACTTCACCATATACACCCTTTCATAGGTTTTACACTTTGGAAGAGGAGAATATATCACTTGTTAAAAAAAAGAACCAGGGGCACCTGGGTGGCTCAGTGGGTTGAGGCCTCTGCCTTCGGCTCAGGTCATGATCTCAGGGTCCTGGAATCGAGCCCCACATAGGGCTCTCTGCTCAGTGGGGAGCCTGCTTCCTCCTCTCTCTCTGCCTGCCTCTCTGCCTACTTGTGATCTCTGTCTGTCAAATACAAACATAAAATCTTAAAAAAAAAAAAAAAAAAAAGAACCATTTTGGGGAAGAGAAAACAACACCAGGGGCCAGTGTTTACATTTATTTGCATTTATTTATCACATTTATTTATTACATTTCTATTGTTATAAATGTATTAAAATGAATAAAAGTTTACAAAGAATTGTAAGTAAATTATTCAAAACCAGGGTGGCCAAATGTCACCCACATAGAGGAAAGGTATGAAGTTCACTTTACTATCATGCAATTACAATTTTTCCAAAATGAAAGGTTGAGGGAAAATATTATAAAATTAAAATAAAATAGGCAGACACCTCTTTTTTGCGGTCCTACCCACCCTTTTCTTGCAATGTAGTCAATAAACGTCTATCTCCTTAAAAAAAATTAAATTACAATGATAAACACCCGAGAAGCTTAAAAAATTCCTGTGCTTAGGCCACGTCCTGGAACAATAAAATCAGAAAATCTGGGAGTGGCTATTAGTATTTAAAAGTTTTTTTTTCCTCAGATGATTTCACTGTACAGCAAGGTTAAAACCAGTGCTCTGGAGAATCTCAAAAGGTCCATTTTGCTTTAACTTTTTATAATCTTTAGAGTGATTTCCTGTCTCAGCAAAGTAATCTCTAAGACACTGGCAGTGACTTCTGACGTATTTTCTGAATAACTCCACTTTAAAGGAATGAGAACAAATAATACAATGATAATAGCAGAAGCAGGTAAGTATCCTTACGAGGAAACAAATAGTTTGCTTGCTGAGAAGCCACTTGAAGCTCACAGGTTTGGGCTGAAGGAAACCAGTGATACCCTGTGTTTTTATTTTCTTTTTTATTTTTAAAAAATATTTTATTTATTTATTTGACAGACAGAGATCACAAGTAGGCAGAGAGAGGGAGGGTAAGTAGGTTCCACGCCAAGCAGAGAGCCCGATGCGGGACTCGATCCCAGGACCCTGGGATCATGACCCCAGCCGAAGGCAGAGGCTTTAACCCACTGAGCCACCCAGGCGCCCCCCTGTGTTTTTTTTAATCTTTTATTTGACCTACTGAGTTTAATAAAGTTCCCTTCTCACCCTGCTGCATACTCAGAGCCTTCGCAGAAAGCCATAGTTCAACTCCACAGGGAGAAGAGAAGTTTCTAGAGTTCTCAGTATCTTGAAGGAGCTGGGACGTTAGGATAGCTTAGCGACGAATCACAGGAAACCCAATTCAACAGAGCTTAAACAATACGCCATTGATGAATCATCTATTAAGGACTTTGGCACTAGGCTGCCTGGGGGGGGGGGTGATTTGGTTAGGGAATCTGGGAGCCAGGTTTTTTTCTCTTCTTCCCACTTTCCCATTTCTAGCTGGTTTTCCTCTGTCTCCTATCCAGACCCCAAGGTGGCCACAGAGTTCCGGGAGTCCTAGGGAGATGGTGATGTCTGTAAGCCACAAAAAAAGTCCTGACCTTGTCCCTCTCTTAAGGGTGAAGAAAACCTTCCCTGAAGCCCTCTCGGTAGGCTCCCCTTTATAGCTGTTGGCCAAAATCGTATCATCTACCTATTCCTAAGGCAATGACTTGGCAAAAAAAAATGAGACTAATATGGTGGGCTCACATCCACTGGAGGACTGTGTACATACACACACACACAACCACACACACACATCCAGAGTGATATAAATGACTTTTTATTCCAAGGTATTCTCTTTATTTTTTAATTTTAAGTAAACTCTACAGTCTAATACGGGGCTCGGACTTCTGATCCGGAGAACAAGCGTTGCATGCTTTACCGACTGAGCCAGCCAATACCAATACCAATGGCTTTTAAACAGAAGAGAAATGGAACATAAACTATACTGAGATACTGGTTTTCACTCCTTAGACGACAGATGGTCCCAAAGCTTGCTCATGTGCGGCACTGCAAAGGTGGGTGAGACAGCCACTCTCACAGGCATCACATTTACAAACACAGTATTACCCTTTGAACCAGTAACTCTACTTCTGGGAGTGTGACACACAGAAATACTTAACACAAGTGTAAATCCCTAATCCCTTATGGGAAAAGTGTCCTGATACAATGTTTTATGTAACTGAAATATTGCAAACACCGTAAATATCTATCAAAAGGAGAATGGCAGAACAAAATCATGGTCATCTGGACGGGAGTGAAGGGATTCTATGTGCTGATGTGAAACGAGCATCAGGGTATGTGGTTTATAGGGAAGCCGGGGTGGCTCAGTCAGTGAAGTGTCTGACTCTTGATTTCTGCTCAGGTCATGATCTCAGGGTCGTGAGATCGAGCCCTGCATCAGGCTCTGCCCTGTGCGTGTGGATCGTGCTTAAGATGGTCCATCTCCTCTCCCTTTGGCCCTCCCCACCTGCCTCACACTCTCTTTCTCTAAAAAAAAGGACAAAACAAAAAAAAAAACCCCACAAAGATATATTTTTTATATGTACAGAAATTGGAGTATAAGCTACAATTTGTATATTAAAGAGAAGAAAAAATACATACTTCTATTAGATTATATAGGCATAAAGTATCTCCAGGAGCTCAAACAAGAGATGGGTAGAACTGATGTTTCTGGGGGTGCTAGGCCATGGGGAGGCTTCATTCTCTTCTGTACCTTGTGTACCTTTTGGTTTTGACCTGTGTGAATTTTTAACCTATTCAAAACAATTCAGTTTATGCACACCCCACACAGATCATACTTGGTATTCTTAGTGCACATTCATTGAAATGTAAATGTACCATAAAATGACAAACGAGGACAGTGACCAGCCATCATCCCATGCCAGCTGGTTTGCACACGGTGTCTCGATGGTCACCAAATCGGTTATGGTGTCAGAGGTGGCTTTAGGGGAACTTCACAGCATGCTTTCCCGTTCGACCCTCCCACAAGCCGCTCTGAATACATCTAAGTTTAAGTATAAAGAGAGACCTCATCAGGTAGAGCCTTTAATACCCACTCCCTCTCCACGACGGGACCGCCACCCTAATTCCCTTCCACATAAAACTCAGGCATGGCTGCCAGCACCTTAATCATGATCCCTTTTGCGCAGATGAAGAACGTGGGGCTCTGATCAGCCCTGAGGTGAGGCCAACATCCTACAGATCGTGGCAGAGGGTGTCTGCACCTGGGTGTGTGTGATCTCAAAGGCCAGGATTTCTCAAAGATGCCCTTGAAATCTGTTATGGAACGACATCTGATTTTCTTTAAGAAAACATAACTGAGGCTCAGTCGTTAAGGGTCTGCCTTCAGCTTGGGTCCTGATCCCAGGGTCCTAGGATCGAGTTCTGTGTTAGGCTCCTTGTTCTGCGGCAAGGCAGCTTCTCCCTTTCCAACTCCCCCTGCTTGTGCTCCCTCTCTTGCTGTGTCTCTCTCTGTCAAATAAATAAATAAATCTTAAAAAAACAAAACAAAACAAAACACTGATTTCACAAAGAGAATTGAGGGAAAGGTGGGGTCAAAATACAGAAAACTCTTCTTGTCTAGCTTTTTGGGAACTCAGTCATTTCTCCTGTACGAGGCTCGCCTTGAGGACAGTAGCAACCACAAAATATAATGAAAATAAGACGTTCTAGAGTAGAGTGATCATTTCAAAGTTTACTCTCCTGTGCCAGCATTTTGGAAACTGGCCTGTATATGTGGACACGCGCACACGCGCTCACACATACACACATACACACACACACACAGACATAGATACACATACACACACACACAGGTGGACTTTTTCCCTTTGTGTTTGGATTTACATGGAAGTTAAAAATGAGAATTGTGGAGGAAATTAGTGACATTTGGTAAGAGTATTAAGGAAGCTTCATGTTTAGAAAATCATGCCGTGGGGGCACCCGGCTGGCTGAGTCGGCAGAGCACGGGGCTCTTGATCTTGGGGTTGTAGTTTCGAGCACCATGTTGGGTGTACAGATTCCTTAAAAATAAAATCTTTTTAGAAAAATCATTCTGGGGGCACCTGAGTGGCTCAGTGGGTTAAGCCTCTGCCTTTGGCTCAGGTCATGATCTCAGGGTCCTGGGATCGAGCCCCGCATCACCTCTCTGCTCAGCTGGAAGCCTGCTTCCTCCTCTCTCTCTGCCTGCCTCTCTGCCTACTTGTGATCTCTGTCAAATAAATAAATAAAATTTAAAAATAAAATCATTCTGGGGCACCTGGGTGGCTCAGTAGGTTAAGCCTCTGCCTTCGGCTCAGGTCATGATCCCAGGGTCCTGGGATCGAGCACCGCGTCGGGCTCTCTGCTCAGCGGGGAGCCTGCTTCCCCCCTCTCTCTGCCTGCCTCTCTGCCTACTTGTGATCTCTGTCTGTGAAATAAATAAATAAATAAAATAAATAAAAAATAAAAAAATCATTCTGTGATTTGACCATAGCCTCGGTCTCTGAAACTGGTGGGAGGAGAGAGCCCTGGGCACTCAGGAATTTCTATGTCTCTGCTTTAACAGGAAAGTATTCCTTGCCCTTTTCTCTCCATCATCTGGTGATCAAAGACTGTAGAAAGCCTTTAGAAACAAAGGGAGCAACAGAAAAAGCTCATGGCTAAAAGTAATTAAAAGGCTTCATCCTTAAGCGTAAATGCATTTTTTGTTCTCAGTATTTAAATCTCTCAAGAAGTGTAAGTCAGACTTGCCCATCAAGGTTTATTTCTTTTGTGGCAAAGAATTAAAGCCCTTTCTTCCTTTTTATTTAGATTTTTAATCTTTGTCAAGAGGGAAAATTAAACAAGGTGAGGAAAGCCAAGATTTGTGATGTAATAGTATATCTTTCCTTCAGCTTTTCTGTGGAAATTTATCCATGAGCACATAAAGCTGTCCTTATTCAAGAAAATGGATAAATTCACTTGAAATGATTACGAGTGCATTCTCTCCCATCCTATAAGCAAGAAACCCCCAATTTTTCATGATAAAATATCAATAATAAAGTTAATGCAGGCTCACTGAAGAAAACTTGAAAAATATAGGACATTGTGACTTAAAAACCTACCTAGAATCCCACCTTCCAGAGATAATCACAGTGAATGTTTTGGTTTGCTTTCTTTCAGTTTTTCTTTTTTTTTTTTTTCATCATGGGGAGGGAATGAGGGGAATTTTCAAGAATTTATTAATCAAGTCTCTATGGTTGGGAGTATATTTGGGTTGAGAAGCAAAGTATATTATAAAATGAAAATCCTCACTTATTCAGTCCCTGTCTTTTTTTTTTTAATTAATTTATTTATTTGAGAGAGAGAGATCACAAGTAGGCAGAGCGGCAGGCAGAGAGAGGGGTAAAACAGGCTCCCCGCCGAGCAGAGAGCCCCATGTGGGGCTCGATCCCAGGACCCTGAGATCATGACCCCAGCTGAAGGCAGAGGCTTAACTCATTTACCCACCCAGGCGCCCCTTCAGTCCCTGTCTTAGGTCAGATGGAGCCTTGCCTGTAGTTTATTAGGGAGTAAACTTGGGCCCCACACCTGCCCAGGGGGAGGGAGAACTTGACTGGCTATCGTTGCACAAGTAGCCTAGCTGGGGTGCCCGGGTGGCTCCGTTGGTCAGGTGTCCCACTCTTGGTTTCGGCTCAGGTTATGATCTCAGGGTGGTGGGATGGAGCCCTGCAGGGAATCTACCTGAGACTCTCTCTTCCTCTCCTTTTGCCCCTCCCCTTGGTTGCAAGTGTGCGCACGCGCCTGCACCCCCTCTTTTTCTAAAATCTTTTAAAAACAGGGACGCCTGGGTGGCTCAATGGGTTAAGCCTCTGCCTTCGGCTCAGGTCATGGTCTCAGGGTCCTGGGATTGAGCCCCACGTCAGGCTGTCTGCTCAGCGGGGAGCCTGCCCCCCCACCTCTCTGCCTACTTGTGATCTCTGTCAAACTAAAAAAAAATCTTTAAAATCTTTAAAAACGAACCAAGGTTTAGTCACTGGCAGAGTAAAAATGTAGATCTTACAAAGAATGCAAGATTTCATGAAGTCTGTGAAAGTGACGCCGGGAGCCATTCCAGTTACAAGCAGAGCCATTTCAAGGTGATGATCTGGCCGCGTGGGACACAGAAGACAAAAACCAAGAAGGACAATGAAGACAAGCTTTTTCTTCAATAAATACATTGCAAGAATTAAGGAAGAGCTAGAGGGAGAACCAATGGAATAAAATAAGTTAAAGGTTAAAATTGCAACTTCTTGGACTTCATTTGGATCCCTATGTCAAATAAACAAACTGTAAAAAATAATGACATTTATGAGACAGAAATTTAAACACTGATTGTTGGACGTTTGATGACATTAAGGAATTACTGTATAATACTGGTGTAGTAGTTCTGTAAAAGTAATAGTCCTCCTCTCGGAGAGATATGTAGTAAAATGTGTACAGATTAAAGTACTATGGCATCTGGAGGTTTGTTAGTAATGGGGGGCTGGCGTGGAAACTGGGTGGGGATGGAATAAGAGTGACGTGAGCTGGTATTATTAAAGCTGGGTACACACGGCTCCATATACTCGTCTGTCTACTTTTGCATATATATGAAATATTTTTCCATAATAGTTTTTTTTTTTTAAAGAGAAGGAGTGCAGTTTCAACCTGAAAAGATCACCAGAGTCCCATAGGAAAACTAATGATGCCACTGAATATTGTTATTATTATTATTAATTTTTAATGATCTTATTTATTTGACAGAGAGAGACAGAGAGAGAGGGAACACAAGCAAGGGGAGTGGGAGAGGGAGAAGCAGGCTTTCCGATGAGCAGAGCCCGAATTGGGGCTCGATCCCAATGACCTGAGCCAAAGGAAGAAGCTTAACGACTTAGCCACGCAGGCGCCCCTGAATATTATTTAAAAAATTTTTTTTTTCAAAACTGACTTTCTTTATGACCCAGCACAAAGCTGAATGTCAAGAGAATATCCTACAAACTAACCCACAATTCCATCAGGAAAAGTAGCCAACCCCCAAAACAAATGAGCACATGCTTTATTCATTCTTAAGGATGTCCTCAGAATGAATGCAGAGCTGTCACTAGGACCTGCGTGTGGTTAAAAATAACATTAAGTCACGTATTTTTATAGCCTTGACATTCCTTTTTAAGATAAAGCCCCAATTAATATCCCCCTTTATATATCAGAGAATTTTGTCACCATTCAGAGTGGATTCATTTGAACAGATCCTGAGAGCTTTTTCCCCCTTCTCTGCTTTTAAAAATAGAAATATAAAATCTAAATATAAAAACCACAACTTTTCGGGGCACCTGTGTGGCTCAGTGGGTTAAAGCCTCTGCCTTCGCTCAGGTCATGATCCCAGGGTCCTGAGATCGAGCCCCGCATCAGGCTCCCTGCTCAGCGGGGAGCCTGCTTCTGCCTCTCTCTCTCTGCCTGCCTCTCTGCCTACTTGTGATCTCTGTCTGTCGAATAAATAAATAAAATCTTTACAAAAATAAATAAAAACCACAACTCTTGATGCCTATTTCTTTCTCGTACAAAAGTAGAGAAAACCAAAACCGTTCTTCTTGGGTTGACCAGAAAACGCCACTTCTCCAGCTGGGACTTCTTGCTGAGCTTTACTAAGCTTAATCCACACGGGTTTTCATTTTATTGCGGGGGTTTTACTGTGAAGGCACAAGAGTCATTGCCAGGATTTCCACAAAGTCAATTCCCTGGAACTCTCTCTCGCTTCTGTCTTCCTGGGACCCAACACACTTAAGGGGACGCAGCGCAGTGATGGTTAAAAGCCCGGGCGGGGGGAGGATGGTGATTTAGCAGGATTTCTTCCTCCGGCAGACGGTGTGTTTGCCGAGAGGTGATACTACATTCCATTTATTCCTGCCGAATGCGGACACCCAGCCTTGGACACAAAATCATCTTTCTTTCCTCCCCCACTTTCTATGCTCCTCCACCCGGCTCTGCATTCGGAAAGCAATGGACGAGCTAATGTATGGGAAGAGAATCTTTTGTGCTCCTTATAATGACCAATTTTTCCTTTGGGCTCACCAAAGCTGCGCAAACAAGAGCTCCATTGTCCCTTTCAGAAGGGAATAATAGAAAACTTAAATGAAATCTGGAGGCCATTTGACCTCCTAGGAAACACGGAGGTAAATGTGCAGCTTGAAGCTGGGGGTCTGTTAACATGGGACGTGTTATGCACACTCATATCTCCAGAGGGAAACATGAGCACTTCTGACGCCCACGGAAGTTGCGGAATAGCGATTTCCTTATTTCAGGATTCTCACTGTGAGCCAGATCAAGAACCCACCAGGTATACTTTATCCACAGCGAAGATTAAAGTAATAACAATGACCGTCATAATAAACCGAGCATAACGACAACTACCATTTACTGAATGCTTGATGTTTAACCCCCACTACGACCTTGTGAGGTGGGCATAACTGCCGTGCCCATTCTATAGAGGGACAGACTGTGGCTCAGAGAGAGAAAGTAGCTTCTCTAGGAAGTCTTAAGGCTGGTTTTCAAATCTAGATTATTTTGGAAGTTTCTTTCTTTCTTTCTTCTCCTTCTCCTTCTTCTTCTTAAGATTTTATTTATTTGACAGAGAGAGAGAGAGCACAAGCAGGGGGTGCTGCAGAGCGAGACGGAGAAGCAGGCTCCCTGCTGAGTAGGCAGCCTGATGTGGGACTCGATCCCAGGACCCTGGGATCATGACCTGAGCCAAAGGCAGATGCTTAATTGACTAAGACATCTAGGTGCCCTATCTATCTATCTATCTATCTATCATCTATTTTTCTTTCCTTTCTTTCCCTCTCTCTTTCTTTCTTTCTTCAAGATTACTTATTTATTTATTTATCTGACAGAGAGAGAGAACAAGAGAGGGAACACAAAAGGGAGAGTGGGAGAGGGAGAAGCAAGCCCTCCCCTGAGCAGGGAGCCCGATGTGGGGTTGAGCCCAGGACCCTGGGATCATGACCTGAGCTGAAGGCAGATGCTTAATGACTGAGCCCCACCCCCACCCAGGCACCCCTTTCTTTTTTTTTTTCGAGATAAGAGAGCCTGACGGGGGAGAGGCAGGGAGAGGAAGAGAGAGAACCTCAAGCAGGCTCCACGCTCAGTGGAGAGCCCAACGCGGGCTCCATCTCCCAACCCTGAAACCATGACCTGAACTGAAATCTAGAGTCGGATGCTTAACCAGCTAGAAGTTTCTTTCTTTCTTTAGATTTTATTTATTTATTTGACAGACAGAGATCACAAGTAGTCAGAGAGGCAGGCAGAGAGAGGAAGGGAAGCAGGCTCTCCGCTGAGCAGAGAGCCCGATACGGGGCTTGATCCTAGGACCCTGAGATCATGACTTGAGCCGAACGCAGAGGCTTAACCCACTGAGTCACCCAGGCACCCCTGGAAGTTTCTTTCTTTCTTTCTTTCTTTTTTTTTAAGATTTTATTTATTTATTTGACAGAGAGATCACAAGGAAGCAGAGAGGCAGGCAGAGAGAGAGGAGGAAGCAGGCACCCCGTTGAGCAGAGATCCCAATGTGGGGCTTGATCCCAGGACCCTGAGACCATGACCTGAGCTGAAGGCAGAGGCTTTAACCCACTGAGCCACCCAGGTGCCCCTGGAAGTTTCTTTCTTAAACAGTGTGCAATTTCTCTTCTCTCTCATAGAGTCTTTTTTTTTTTTTATGTTGAAAGATTTACCATGTATTTAATTACATAATAAATATTACTGCAAAATAGAAACTGGAACACGTTGAATCATCTTAAGCTCTCCAGTGGCTTCGGACGGCCACACCCTGGGTGACGGGCCACTCGGCTCAGAGCCTGGCTATGGGGAGATGCTCCAGGAGAGGGTGAAGGGCTTGGAGGAATAAAACGGGGCCAAGCTAAGCCAAACACAGAGCCACACCCGATGCAGAGACACACGCTGTGGGTGACTGGTGGATTGGAGACGATCCCCGGGGCAACCCCAGAGGCCATGAGCTGAGGACAGTCAGTCCACATATGGGAAGGTGTCTGGGTCCCTGAGTCAACCCCATCTAGGAACACTGGGATGGAACGGGGGCAAACTGACTTCACAGAAAACCCATGAACTGGTAAGCCCTGGCCATTTGGGACTGAGTTCTCCTGAGCTCTTCTGATTATAATCCAGGACTTGTGGTTCTTTGGGATAAAGGTGCCCTTTAGGGCATTGGTCCTGTGCCCTTGTCCAAATATTGACCAAACACAGAAGAGAGAGGGAGTCTTAGAAAGAGATCCACAGGATACTGGCAGGCAGGACAGCCTTCCTCGTGGCAGAAAATTTCAAGCAGAAACTCGAAATCAGGAGAGTGAGCCTCACTCTTCTGCTCCGACACACTCGTGTGCAGAGAGGGGGGCGTGATACTGCTTTGACCCTCCAGGTTTACAGCTCCAGGCTTCAAGCAACACTTCCGCTGTCCAAATACCCTGCACAGGTAACATCACTTGCTATCTGTGCCATGAGCAAGCAGTTACAAAGCCCTGTTTTCTAGAACCTGGCTGGCCTCCCTTCCCCCCCAGTGCTCCTGATGGCCTCCCCTGGTTGCCAGGCATGTGTTAGTGAGAGAGACAGGGTACCCATCGGGTTCCGTGTGGACAGGTGTGTCCTGGAAGACACTGGCCACCGGAGGCAGAGTGGCAGTGCCTGTGGGACCAGGGAGGGCCTGCGACCTGCCACCAAAACATCCTCCCGGTTGATCCTGGAACAGCTGTGGGATGTTCTGCTGATGTCTGAAGACATGAGTCCCATGTCTCTTGGGTGTCCCTGGGACATCCTGCTTAACTGCTATGGAGGCTTACAGTAAAGAGCTGACATTCTTTGAGCGAGAAAGGGCTAGTTCAAGGCTGTTCAGCCCCGGCTGAGGTCTATGGAGGAGTCGGGAGAAAACGACCCCAACGGCACGGCCCGTGGGGCCTCAGCACCCCTGCGGCGGAGACCAGTGCTCCCAGGCTAGGAGCCCTGTGCTTGGGGGCACTTAGGACACATCTGAACAGGTGGTCACTGGAGAACATGGTAGACTTTCTTGGAAGAGGACAAAAAGGTGAGGCCCCTCAACTTTCATGTCAGGGCTGATGATGACTCTTCTCCAAGGACGGATACGGTCCCCCGGACATACATCAGAAGCCCACCAGTCCCAAGCGGCCGATGCAGAAAGCATCTTGAAAACGTCTTGGAATAATGGATGGTTGGAATGAAAACACTCATCCTCGACAAGGTTAGAACTCCTCTCCCGAGAAACAGAGGGACGGAAGCACAGGGACAGAAACGGGAGGAATAAGGGGGGTGTGCGGGCCACTCCACTGTGAGAATCTGCCAGATCCTGAGCCATAAAGGGAGTCGATTTAAATTCTCAAGACGGAACCAGACGGAAGACCGTGGCCCGGTCCAGTCTCTGCGAGGAAGATCACCTGGAGGCTGGTCACCTGGAAGGGGAGGACACGAGTGAAGCAGGAGCCCGGTCCACCCGTCACACATTCATCAGAAGAGCCTCATTTTTGCCGCTAACTTAAAAGCGTCCATTAGAAGGCACGACGAAGACAAAGAAGAGATCTCCAGGAAGTCGTGTGAAGCAGATCAAATGAATGAAGAGCTCACAGGACCCACACCCCGTCTCCAAACGGAGTGAGCGTCTTTGCGGTCTGCAAATTCACAGCTTGAGAACCTGAGACGCAGAAGCCTGAAACTTCACCCTGCGGGGACAGATGACATCAAGGGCAGGTGACGTGGCTTCTGAGAAAACCACCCGGGCAGGAAGCACGCTGCCTGGAAACGGAGAAGAAACGGCCCAAAGCGTGTCGACGCGTGAACTCTCCGCATCAGATGTGCAACGTCTGCAAGTCGGTGGCCGGAACCACGGATGAGGAATTTCACAGAACCACCTTCTGCTCTCAGAGTGAGATCTTCTCCGAGAAGACTCAGGAGAGGTGGAGGGCAGTTCTGCCAATGGCGAGAAAGCCTAGGGAGATTACACAGGAGAAGGACCAGACGGCGGCCGGCCAACGTCCAGTTCAAGTTCGGCACTCCCGCAGCGGAGCTTTGGGTCCTGCTGGTCCACGAACAGCCCGCAGGGACCTGGAAGGACCGGGGGCCGGGACACCCACGGCCACAACAAGACACATGCCTGTGTCTTCCCTCTAGGAAAGTAATTTTGATTTCTCTCTTTCCAGTCTCAGTACTGGTACTGAAATGGTGCTATCATGGCTCATATCCAAGTTCTATAGCCTCATAATGCCTAGGGGGTATTTTTCAAATACAGGTTTACTCACTATAATTCTTATGAATACGTTATTGTCACATCATTGGCTCCTCTAAAATTAAATGGTACAAGTATTGTGTTTTAATTTCAGTAAAAAGTCTGCTTTTACTTAAAGCATCATTGAAGTTTGTCCTGGATGGATACTTTGAAACAATAAAAGTGACTTCTATGTTGCTGTGAGATGTTAGAAATTGGTAAAGGTGATTTCCTAAAGTTTAATTGTTTTATTAAGAAATGCATAAGAGAGGGATGCCTGGGTGGCTCGCTGGTTAAGCATCTGCCTTGGGCTCAGGTCATGATCCCAGGGTCCTGGGATTGAGCCCCGAATCAGGCTCCCTGCTCAGCTGGAAGCCTGCTTCTCCCTCTCCCGCTCTCAGAGTGAGCTCCCTCTTCCCCTGCTTGTGTTCCCTCTCTCACTGCCTCTCTCTCTCCGTCAAATAAATACATAAAATCTTAAAAAAAAAAAAAAAAAGAAAGAAAAGAAAAGAAAGAAATGCATAAGAGAAAACTCCACAGAAACACATCTAAACTGGGGAGCCCGGCTGGCTCAGTCAGTGGAACATGAAACTCTTGATCTTGGGTTGTGATTTCAGGCCCCACATTGGGTATAGAGATTACTTAAATTAAAAACAAACAAACATCTAAATGACAAAAACCCCTCCAACGGCTTCCCTTTCTCTTGGCACCAATGAGGCCTTCTCCAATCTGGCTCTGACCACCCTGGGCTTCCTTGTGGAGCCCCACCTCTGGTGTGTTTCCTCCCCAGGGCGTCTACACTGGTAGTTCTTTCTTTCTTTTTTTTTTTTTTAATGATTTTTATTTATTTATTTGACAGAGAGAGATCACAAGTAGGCAGAGAGGCAGGCAGAGAGAGAGAGGAGGAAGCAGGCTCCCCGCTGAGCAGAGAGCCTGACGCGGGACTCGATCCCAGAACCCTGAGATCATGACCTGAGCCGAAGGCAGAGGCCCAACCCACTGAGCCACCCAGGAGCCCTACACTGGTAGTTCTTGCCATTTGTCTTCCTCAAGATGGGATTGAGCCCCGCATAGGGCTCTCTGCTCAGCGGGGAGCCTGCTTCCTCCTCTCTCTCTGCCTGCCTCTCTGCCTACTTGTGATCTCTGTCTGTCAAATAAATAAATCTTTAAAAAAAAGTATGTGTTACACTAGTATATTTGTGTATATATATACATATACACACAGACGTAATGTAACACATGTAACATATTACATGCAATATGTATATTCCTCTTCCCCAAGAGAGTTACAGTGCTTTTTCGAAGCAAAAGATTCTGCTGTGTAAGACAGGAATCTAATTTGCCTACTTTGAAAGGAAGCACAGTTTCACCACCAAGTAAGCATTCTGTAAAATGCTAGCCATTATTATTATTCCTAGATGGATAGTACAGAAGGGCATTTGATTAAACACTTGTAGGCTTGGGTCAGAGGAGTTACAGGTACAAGCAAGAGGCTCCAACTACTTCCGTGGATGCTTAAATGTATCTGAACCCACCAAACCCTCATATCAGCCTCTATATACTACTGTTGTTCCCATTGCATGGATGGGAAAACTGAGGCGGGGGAGAGGTTCCACAGCCTGTCCAAGAATCATGTAACCAGCGAGTTGGTGAAGACAGCACGAGAAGCCAGGTGGCCTGTCTCTGGTGCACCGGCGCCAAACCAAAGTTCTCAGAGTGGTTCCTCCGATAAGTAGGGCATCACCTTGGAACCTGTTATAAATGCAATTTCTTGGGTCACACCCCAGATTTACAAAATCTGAAGCTATGTGGGTGGATTTCAGGAATCTGGGGTTTAAAATTCTCTCTGCGTGATTCTGATGCTCAAGTTGGGAATTATTGCCATAGTCCTTCCTGAGGGCATTGATTTTGAATCTAAGATGTCTTACAGCTTGAGACCAACTACTCGCTTAGATACTATGCAGGCTAAACACAGCTCACAGAGGCCACGGGCCAGCTCTCCAGCAGGGTAGCTGCGGGGGAGGGGTCACGGTGAGAAGCAAATGGGAGAACCTGGGACGATATGAACTGCCCCTCCCCCATGTACCTCTCTCCCTTCAGGTCAATGAGGCTACTTTCAAAATATGTTGGTCCCAGGTTACCCTCCTGGGAGAAAGGACACTGTCTTCCTCTTTCGACTCTGTTTGATGGTAGTCATTACAGGGAGGAGAATGTCACTCAGTGGGTCTGTAACACGTGGGAGGCAGACATTTCCCATCATGTTCTCATCTACAACCCTATGGGGTTGGGACTGTTAGTATCCCCAGTTAACAGACAGGGACACTGAGGCTTAGCAAGGTAAACATGCTTGAAGTCATACAGCTGGTAAGTAGATGGTAGGATTTAGACACGAACCCAAGACTGATTGGTTGAAAAGTCTGGGTTCTTGACATTGCATCTTGATGTCTGTTAAGTGCCCTATTAGTCTTGGTGTCCTATTAGTCTCTGACCTTGACTCTAAGCTCATTCTAAATTCGCATACAAGCCAGTGAGCCAACTATCCACCAAATAGTTCTTGACTTGGAAATAGACCCTCAAGTCCAAGTATGCTTTTGGGGTTGGTGGTTAGTCAGTCTTCTAGCTGTTTAAAAATAATTCTCTTTATACAAAGTCAAGTGAAAAAAACAAACACAGAAAACAAAATATAGACCAGTTTGAACAGTAGGCTACCATTTGTGGGAGGAAAAAAAAATTTTGTGTGTGTATATATACTTATTTTACTTTCTTTTATACTTATACTTATTTTATTTATACTTTATTATATATGTGTATACATATATATAGTACATAAATACTTTTCCTTGAATATGTTTAAAATACATCTAGGAAGAGGGGTGCTTGAGTGGCTCAGTTGGTTAAGCTGCGGACTCTTGGTTTCAGCTCAGGTCTTGATCTCAGGGTCCTGGGATAGACCCCATGCTGGGCTCCCTGCTCAGCAGCAAGTCTGGTTAAGGATTCTCTTTCCCTGACTGGCCCTCTGCCCCATGCCCTCAACCATGCACATGATCTTTCTCTAAAATAAATGAATCAATCTTGGAACAAAAGTGTATATAGGAAGACACACATAAAAATAGTAACAGTGATTAACCCTGGGGAGGGAAAACTCAATTCTGGAAGGCAGGGTTTAGAAGGGAATTTTTTGTTTGTTTGTTTTTTGTTTTTTGTTTGTTTGTTTAAAGACTTTATTTATTTGAAAGGGAGAGTGCATGAGTGGAGGCAGGAGGAGAGAAGGAGCAGAGAGAGAGGCAGAAGCAGACTCCCCTCTGAGCAGGGAGCCTGAGGTGGGGCTTGGTCCCAGGACCCTGAGACCGTAACCAGAGCTGAAGGCAGACTAACCAAGTCGCCCAGGTGCCCTGGGAATTTTTTTTTTTTTTGAGCCATTTCCAGGCTTGGACTTTTATGTGGGTATATATCCATGATATATACCCATGGATATATACCCATGAAAAGTTAAATGACAAGGATGTGAAATAATTTTATACTCTTTCAGGAATATTCTTTTTAAAAAAATCAGTGAGTAAAATGTTATCACCAGCCTATAACTGGCAATTGTGATTTTTTTAAGGAGAAAATATTTACTTGCCCACAGCAAATAGTTTAACTAGTATGAAAAAATGTAAATACCTAACCTCTCCCCTCCTTTCCTCACCCCTTCCATACCTTGGAGATAACTCTTACTAATGATCCATCGGTCTGCCCAGCTGCTAACCGTGCATGCATGGTTTACACAGCACACACAGATTTACAATTTGCCTTTCCTGTCGCAAAATCATCTTATTCATATTGTGGTATTTCATTGTTTGCAAATACCATAATTTTTTAAAGAAAACTTTAATGCATATTTAGACACATCTAGTCTTTCCCACTACAAATAATGCCTCAGTGTTGATCTCTAGTACATGGAGGTAGGATTTAGACCACTCTCATTTTTTAAAAAAAGTTTATTTATTTACTTAGAGAGTGTAAGCAGTGGGAGGGGCAGAGGGAGAGAGAGAGAACGTCAAGCAGACTCTCGGCTGAGTGCAGAGCTTGATCTCAAGACCCCTGAGCTCATGACCTGAGCCAAAATCAAGAGTCAATGCTTGGGGCGCCTGGGTGGCTCAGTGGGTTAAAGCCTCTGCCTTCGGCTTGGTTCATGATCCCAGGTTCCTGGGATTGAGCCCTGCATCGGGCTCTCTGCTCAGCAGGGAGCCTGCTTCCTCCTCTCTCTCTCTCTGCCTGCCTCTCTGCCTACTTGCGATCTCTGTCAAATAAATAAATAAAGTTTAAAAAAAAAAAAAAAAAGAGTCGATGCTGAGGCCACTGAGTCCCCCAGAAGCCCTAGACCACTCTCATTTTTATGATGAATTGATTTAGCAGACTTGGGCAAAGTTTCTTTACTAAACAGGAGGGCTAGTAATACCTTTTTAGAACTCTAATGAGAATCACACAGACAGAGTGAAGACCCAGCTAACTTCTACAAAGATCAGTGTGCAAAAACTGAGTCTGGATGGCTCAGTTGGTTGAGTATCTGCTTTCGGCTCAGGTCATGAGCTCAGGTCCTGGGATTGAGCCCCAAGTTGGGCTCCCTGCTCAGTGGGGAGCCTGCTTCTCCCTCTCTGAGTTCTGCCTGCTTGTGCTCGCTTGCCTGCTCAAATAAATAAAATCTAAAACAAAACAGACAAACAAAAAATCCAAAAATGACTTCAGTCAAGGTCATTTTTCAGTCAACTATAGAACAAAGCTTAGGAACCCAAGCACCAAAGTGAAGTCAAATGCCCTCAGAATGGGTACACGTATTACAATTCTCTGCCGTGTTAAATCTAAAGAGAAAGTAAGAGACTCATTGACTTCTCATTTATTTCAGACTTACGCACATAGATGTGTAACTTCTCTCAGCTATTAGAAGAAATAATCTGGGGAACAGAGAAAATGAAACAAAAGTGATGTGCGGAAAGAACAGAAAGGATGCGCACACGGAGATAGATGTGTGAGGATGTTTATTGCCTCATTGTTTGCAATAAGGAAAAACTGGAAGAGACTTAAAAAGCCACCAAAAGGGAAGTGGCTTTTTTTTTTTTTTTTAAGATTTTATTTATTTGACAGAGAGAGAGAGGGATCACAGTAGGCAGAGAGGCAGGCGGAGAGAGAGGAGGAAGCAGGCTCACTGCCAAGCAGAGAGCCCGATGCGGCACTCGATCCCAGGACCCTGGGATCATGACCTGAGCCGAAGGCAGAGGCCTAACCCACTGAGCCACCCAGGTGCCCCGGGAAGTGGCTTTTTGATGTACAATGTACATCACAGTGTGTACCATCGATCCATGGGCTACTATGTATAAATGGAAAAGAACGTGGCTGATTTATGTATGCCAAGTTGGAAAGATCTGCAAATCGAACTGCTAAGTGCAAGGAAAGAAGCCCCTGTATGGCATGGGAATATTAATTTTACTTTATTTATTTGAGAGAGAGAGAGATCACAAGTAGGCAGAGAGGCAGGCGGGAAGGAGGGGGGCGGTGAGCAGGCTCCCCGCTGAGCAGACAGCCCCATGTGGGGCTCGATCCCAGGACCCTGAGATCATGACCTGAGCCCAAGGCAGAGGCTTAACCCACTGAGCCACCCAGGCGCCCAAGAGTATTAATTTTTTAGAAAAACAACCACAGGAGGGGCACCTGGCTGGCTCAGTCAGAGGAGCATGCGACTCGTGACCTCAGTGTTGTGAGTTCGAGCCCCAGGTTGGGTGTACGATTACTTTAAAATGGAATGGAATGGAATAGAAACAACCACACTAATTATATGTGTGCATTTACGCATATATTTCAGCAGCTTTGAGTCTCTACGCATGTAAATTCCTATCAGAGATACAGGGACACACACTGGAGGGAGGAGGGAGCCACCTAACATTAGAGGCAGAGGAAAACGGAAGGGACTTTTAGATTTACTTTACAAAGGATTACAGCACTGGCTTCTTCTACAAGTATGTGCGTCTCCTGTGTTCCTAAGCCCATTTTCACATGCAGAGGAAGCACCGAAATCCAATACCCTCGATGCAAATATATTTCACTCTTCAAAAAAAAAAAAAATCGTGGGGGTGATTCAAAATTCATCCTTAATCATAACAGCGAGCCAGCCCGTTTGCGGCTCATTCATTTTCTCCCAGAAAACAGTGAATGGACACAGCAGGATGTAAATGCTTACGTCTGGAGAAGATGAACTTTTACACTAGGTCTGTCTTTGCAGCTTTCTCAAGTGTGGACCTTACCAATTTCTTTGACCTGCCTTTTTCTTCCCCCCATTCCAGTGCATGGCGGTGACAAGGCATTGAATTACCAGTTTGTTACTAATGCCATAGGCTTTATTATTCCTTTGAACAGAAGCCGGGCTTAAAAAGAAAAGTTTTTCTTAATAAGTAGCTGTTCATCCTTTGATATGCACATCTGGATCTGTCTTATCTGCGGCATGCTAATGCTGCTTCCTGCAGATAATGATAAAAGAACAACTCAAAATAACAAAAAAGGAATAAAATGCGCCAGATGCCTAAAAATTAAGGAGGACAATGCATATAAAAGTAACTGGTTTTTCAATTCCGGAGAATAAACTCGATCAACAATTGAAGTAATCATTTTAGTGGTCAACTAATGCAAGAAATTTTTTTAAGGGATTAGGAAGGGGGAAAAAAAAAGCAAATATCAGCTGACAACCGCCGCCACATTCTGTTAGAAATTAAGAGGGAAATAAACCTACCTACGCTATAAATCACTTAGGAGTTTAATCATGCTTCTGCCCCGCTATGTGGTTTTTTCTCCCCCCGCCTTTTTCCTCATTTGGTTATATTAATTAAAGGCCAAACAGAAAGATTTTGATTCACAGATTTTTTTTTTAAGAATTATAAAATATTTCAAACATATAGAAAAGTAGCAAGAATAATGGAAAGAGCATCCGTGTACTCACCATCTGGGTTTAACCACTTTTCCACTTTTCCTTCTTGTTTATTTTTACGAACACATTTCCTTCATTTTAAGAAGAAACCCTTCCAAGGGTGATTTTTCTTAATTTTGACATCATCTGTGTTCATTGCAAGAAGGTGCTTTTTTTTTTTTTAATTAAAATATGATTTCCTCGGTAATTCTCCAAGAAGCCTTCTTCCTGTCCTCCGTGTGTAAATGGGCTTGATATTTTGGAAGTTAGGTTAGTGTTCAGGAAGAAAGAGCAGCGTTGTGATGTATTCAATAAACATGTATGATTTATCGGTATTATATATAGTTACGGTCTAGGTGATATTCGTTTGACTTATTTTGAAAAGGATGGTTTACTGGCTTTGTCAGTTCACGCTCCTTGCATCTGTCCCATGGCTGACTGTAACCGATTCGTTAACAGGCAAATAAACACTCCCGCTTTACAGAATTGCTCCATAAGCTGGGAGCTGGGGGCTGTGAGGAGGGGATTGGGCAAAGGTAGCCTCTGCCTCTCCAGCTCAGCTGAAGACTGTGGTTGGGACCCATTCTTAGCCTAAGCAGAGAACGTTCTTGAATTGTTTCCACATTAGCATGCAGCAAGCATGGGAAAATGATAAACTCCTATTACCACTGTCATGGCAACTGAAAAAAATGGCTGCTTTGGGGGAGCAAGGTCCACAGGAGAAGAAAAGCAAAGACCCCATCTCTTTCTTCTGTTTGACATCTGTTGTTTAACATACAAAATTGTATTATCATGACGCAAGCTGCACGGCCGGGACTAAAGCCGGCCTCGAATTGTGAAAACCACACTCCCCCACTGCCACTGCCCGCTCTTTACCAGAAGACTATATAATTGGACCCTGAACATGTTCACTGAAGGCTGTAAATTCCCCTTCCGTTTCATCGCAGGTACAAAGTGTGAAAGGCCTTGAGAAGGTGGAACTCCGGGGAGGGGGAAGGGTCCTCTGGAGGGGCGGGGGCGGGGGCGGGGCCGGGGGGAGAGGGGGCTGAGGACAGATTATAAATTATAAAGTAAAAATACTCCATTTACTTTTTAAATGAGTCATTGCTCTTTCCTCCCCCCTTCTCCCTCCCACCCCAGACATTTTGGAATTTTCTAAGACAGCCGCCTTAGGAGAACTTGTGGACAGGAGAAGCCAGGATATAGGCGGGAACGGTAAACACAGGTGCCTTTGCTAAAGCTTTGACGTGGTTCCAGCAGGTCGGTGAGGAAAAGGCTGGGAGGGAGGGCACCTCAATGCTAAAGCTGGAACTTTCTGCCACCCTTGTCCACAGTTTTTAATTAAGTGCTTGTATCGTTCAGAACCTGTAAAAATACCCTTGTGTTTCGAATGAGGCTACTCAGGGCTGATACTCAGAAAAATTCCATGTTACCCAAACATCTCATTGAAGCAAATCTTTTGTTCTTATAAATGTATATGTGCATATTTTATACATTTTAATATGCATGCATATATGTATTTTAATTCATGATAACACACATTTAATATACATCCCTACTGAAATGCATATGTGTATATTTTAATGAGGATGTTCAAATGAAGCAACTTTTCAACATCTTGCTCCCCAGCCCCTCCCATAGTTGTGTAAACAGAACAACCAGGTACCATTTTGGGTTGTGCTCATAACACAGCCTTGAAACAGCTGGTAAAGGTTCGTTGGCGCCGTCCTCAATGGACTAACTTGAAATTTTCATTAAGAGTGCGTTAAAGCGGGGCACCTGGGTGGCTCAGTGGGTTAAAGCCTCTGCCTTCGGCTCGGGTCATGATCCCAGGGACCTGGGATCGAGCCCCGTATCGGGATCTCTGCTTGGCAGGGAGCCTGCTTCCTCCTCTCTCTCTGCCTGCCTCTCTGCCTACTTGTGATTTCTCTCTGTCAAATAAATAAATAAAATCTTAAAAAAAAAAAAAGTGCGTTAAAGCTCATTGGCGGGAGAAAATCAAGTAAGAGCTTATAAAAGAAAGCACACTCATAGCATTTCCCTCGGGCGTCTGCTAAGTTGGCATCGGAAGGAGATAAGACAAAAGAGCCTGTCCATAAACCAGGCCACGTTTGCGTGTGGGCAGCTCAAAGCTTCCGCACAGTTTCACAAAGATCCTGACAAGTGTGCAGGCTTGAGAGGGTGTGCGGAAGCCAGAGACATCTAAAAGGTCAGAACTGCTGTGTTTGTTTTTCCAAATTGTCAGAGTAAAGTTACAATGTGCCACCTGGGTAAGCCCACTAGCTAAGGGCCCGGTAACGGACACAGTAGGCACAGGGATGGTGGGGGGCGGTGTGTGCACTGGAAACACTGGAGGAATTCGCTTGGGGGAGGGGAGCAGCCAGGAGTAGGACTGCCGGTGGGTCACGCCCTAACTAAGCACCCAAGGCTGCTGAGTGCTTAACAGGGCGACCGTCTTATGTTTAATCCTCACGTCCTCTCTTGGAGGTAGGTGTTATTAGTCCCAGAATAATAACAGAGGTGGGGGATGGTACCATGCCAGGCCCCCCCCCCCCCCCCCCCCCCCCCGCCCCCGTGCTTTACTTCACAGATATTTCAGTATCAGGTCATTTCTGCCCCTGTTTTCAGCTTCCAGTTAATTCCATCAGCATAATCTTTGTTAGAGGCTGGGAGTTTTACATTTGCAATTCTAGATTTTTCTTTTTGCTGGGTTTCCGGCAGCCCACTGCCAGTTTTTTTTTTTTTTTTTAAGCGTATCTACTGCACATCAAATGAGTCAAGCCCAAGAGGGGCCCTAGGATGTTTCCTGAGAATGGGGGTGAGGAGGTCCCCGTGGGGTTTCTCTCTTTGCAGTGTAAGAGTCTGAAAGGCATAACTTTCTGCAGGGGCGGGGGTGGTGATGGTGAGAGTGTCCTCTGAGCCCACCTTTCCAAATCGGATCTCTACTTTGTCTTTTCACTGAATGTTGGGGGGGTCCAATGTGCTTCCTGACAGTCCTCCAACATAGTCATTTCCAAACCTGACTGTGCATCGAATCACCCGTAAGTGTTTGAAACATGGTGATTCCTCAGGCTTTGCTTCTGATTTATAGGATCAGACCCTGAAGATCTACAAACTATACTGACTACAAAAGGGCGCTCACTAGAGTCAAAGATCAGAACGAACTATGAACACGTCAAAACACGTAGGAACTGAGTATCATGAGAATCACATTGAATGGGGAGCAGGTCGCCTCTCAGTGTGGACGTGTTGAGAGAGCCCCAGCCTGTGGCCATCCCCAGCCCTCTTCAATGCGTGGATCTGATAGCATTTCCTTGCGCCTTTATCATCTGCTTCTCTCCCCAGAATGTCAGCTCCCTGACAGTGGGAGCCTTCTCCATGCTCTTCAAGGTCAAGTCATAGCGCCTAGGTCAATGTCTGCACCTTGGAGGTACTTGTTGGTTTGTGCTGGGTGGCTGTCCGAGTGAATGAACTGTTGGACTGATAGAAGTCGATAGGAGGTTCCCTGGTCCTTTTCTAATCTGACCCCCTTACAGTACAGATGCTGAAACACAGCCCCGAGAAAGAGACCTGGCTGGCCAAGGTCTCAGCCCACTTGCCACAGTGGCCACTGTCAGCAACTTTCTGCTCCTAGGACACCTGAGGATTTTTTTTTTTTTAAATATATATTCAAAGATGTGTGCTACAGCATTGTTAATGGTAGCAAAAAATGGAAACAAAAGGAATCACTACTGGCCCATTCACAGAATACTATACAGACGTCAAATAAAATAAAATAAACCCATAAGCATTGGATGGAAGGAATTTCCATTAAGTATTGTTGACTGATAAGAGTAAAATGCACTAAAAAGTAAAATAATACCCTGCTTTGGTAAGGCAAGCAGTGATAAATGATCCCTGCCTAGGATTACTTGTACCTGGATAAAAATATACAATGAGGAGCACCTGAGTGGCTCAGTGGATTAAAGCCTCTGCCTTCGGCTCAGGTCATGATCCCAGGGTTCTGGGATGGAGCCCCACATCGGGCTCTCTGCTCAGCAGGGAGCCTGCTTCCTCCTCTCTCTCTGCCTGCCTCTCTGCCTACTTGTGATCTCTGTCTGTCAAATAAATAAATAAAATCTTTAAAAAAAATATACAATGACACGAATTTAGCTGTGAAGACAGGTTATGCATGGGGGCTGGGTGGGGGGAGAAGCAAGAATATTAGGGGGTGGGGGGAAGTTGGCAGAAATCAAGGAAAAAAAAAGAAAAATGACCGCGGTATTTAAAAAAACATGTATGATATGTTGATGTTTATGTATTTGTGAAAATTACATAATTATGCACCAAGGTATATAAACAGAAGTTGCTTTTTTTTAAAGAGTTTATTTATTTATTTGACAGACAGAGATCACAAGTAGGCAGAGAGGCAGGCACAGAGAGGGGGTGGAAGCAGGCTCCCCACTGAGCAGAGAGCCCGATGCGGGGCTTGATCCCAGGACCCTGGAATCATGACCTGAGCCCAAGGCAGAGGCTTTAAGCCACTGAGCCACCCAGGCGCCCCAGAAGTTGCTTTTAAAAAACCGTGGGACGGGGGCGCCTGGGTGGCTCAGCAGGTTAAAGACTCTGCCTTCGGCTCAGGTCATGATCCCAGGGTCCTGGGATTGAGCCCCACTTTGGGCTCTCTGTGAAGCAGGGAGCCTGCTTCCCTTCCTCTCTCTCTGCCTGCCTCTCTGTCTATTTGTGATCTCTGTCTGTCAAAATAAATAAAATAAAATAAAATAAAATAAACTGTGGGACGCAGTGGAAGTGGTGTAAGGAAAATACACAGCATTGGGTGTAGTCTTGAGGAAGGAGAGATTGAAAATAAATGAGCTAACATTTAATTTAGGAACTCCGTAGAAAAAGCAACAGAATAAATGCAAAGAACAATGGAAGTAAAAGGAAACCACTCTCTCTGGTGTTTTTAACAATAGAAATGACCTCAAGTTAATATGCAACATTAAGAGTTGTTTATTATGGGTGAAGGGTATGGGGATGTTTGTTGTGCGGGTTTTTCCTACTTTACGGTATTTGTAACTTTCCTGTTAGAAAAAAGTGTGTCAAAAGACAAATTCAGAAAAGCCATTCTGTTCTAGAAGCAGGAGGAGGCTTGGCTCCTGAGCAGAATAATGGCAATGCTCCTTGTCCATCCTGCCGGCGGCTGCGTCCCAAGGCGGGACTTCTCATTGGTGGAGAATAAAAACGAACCACCGACACCTGATTTTGATTCTCCTCTGCCTGACTGCACGTCTCTTCCTACTGCCCCCTTATGGAAGGCATTTGTCAGAATCTCCGTGGTTGAGAGCATCAGATCGCACTCTGTGCTGCCAGGGACTAGCTAGGGGTTCCCTTCAGGATGAAAGGGGAGAAGGCAGATGGAACGCTCAGGGCAGTGCCTGGCTTTGGAGAAGGGAAACTTCCTTCTTCTTATCTCTCAGTTTTTGTTTGTTGTTGTTTGTTTGTTTTTTGTTTCTTGTTTGGATCAGTAGCCTCCACGCCCAGTGTGGGACTTGAACTCAGGACCTTGAGATCAAGAGTTGCCTGGTCTCCCAACTGAGCCAGCCAGGCACCCCATTTCTTATCTCTTTGGATTCGACTCCCATACTTGAGTCATTAATTCTGAAATCTGTCTCCATTCCCAGTCTGTTATGCAGGCTTTGTTCTGCATAGTTCTGTAATCCAGTATACTACCTGCCCTTACCCTCAAACCGTGCAACTCTTTATGAGCCAGACTGTGGGTGCCCAGCCTGGGAAAGGCACGTTCACACCTGTCTTCCTCATAGCCTCCAGTGGCAAAGGTAGATACTGACTCAAGTGGAGTTCAGGGACAAGGTCTTGGGCTAGTATGTTCTCCATCTTTCAAGCTAGCTCACTGGGTGCAAATGACAATTTCTCTGAGACTCCGTCTCCTCCTGCATAAAACCAGGATCACAGACTGGGTATATTTCAAGTGTACAGTGCATGTCTTTCCCATTGGGCACAGTCTTTGAAGATTTCCTTCACCACAGGTTTCTTAGAGCCTTGAACAGTGCCTGGGACATATACATATTCTCTAAATATTTGTTGAGTTAATTAATTTTGTCTTTTGGTTCAACATTAGAATTCAAAAGAACCTTCCCTTACTTCCACCTAAGAGGAGATACATTTAGGGGCTTATCTAAAGAGTCTACCTAGAGAGGCACCTGGCTGACTAAGTCTGCAGAACACGTGATTCTTGATCTTGGGGTTGTAAGTTCAAGTCCTACGTTGGGTGAAGAGATTACTTAACTGAATGAAATCTCTTTTAAAAAAATGAAGAAAGAATATAAGTAGACCTAGGAGTTTGGGTTGTAGAGAACTCATACCTTCCACTTTAACTCGATGTCATCCATTCTCCAGAGAGTTCTATCAAGTCCCAAACAAGTCCCTCTGTCCATACTTCTAGAACTTTTAAAGGCTCGGCCTTGCTTTTTCTTTTTCTTTCCTTTTTTTTTTTTTTAAGATTTTATTTCTTTATTTGACAGAGAGAGATCACAAGTAGTCAGAGAGACAGGCAGAGAGAGAGAGAGAGGGAAGCAGGCTCCCTGCCGAGCAGAGACCCTGATGCAGGACTCAATCCCAGGACCCTGAGATCATGACCCGAGCCGAAGGCAGAGGCTTAACCCACTGAGCCACCCAGGCGCCCCTTCCTTTTTCTTTAAAGGGGAGAATGAAAATGAAGCTGTTTAGTTTACACAATACCACGCCTTTACACATG
>NW_019154090.1:9605014-9618490 GCF_002288905.1 Enhydra lutris kenyoni | reverse complement strand
TTTATTTATTTATTTATTTATTTATTTATTTATTTATTTATTTATTTATTTTAGGGGCATCTGGGTGGCTCAGATGATTAAGCATCTGCCTTTGGCTCAGGTCCTGGGATCTGGTTGGGCTCCCACCTCAGCGGGGCATCTGCTTCCCTCTCTCCTTCTGCCTCTCCCCTTGCCTGTGCTCTCTCTGTCTCTGTCTCTCTCAAATGAGTAAATAAAATCTTTAAAAAAAATATTTATTTATTTGGGAGAGAGACTGTGGGGGTGGGGCACAGGAAGAGGGAGAGAGAGAATCTCAAGCAGACTCCCCACTGAGCACGCAGCCCTATGTGGAGCTTGATGGCAGGACCCTGAGATCATGACCTGAGCTGAGATCAGGAGTAAGGACACTCAACCGACTGAGTCAAACAAGCGCCCCTACACATTTTTATTTTTGCTATTGTTGGATACTGACATTAAGTTATTACCCTAGACCTCACTGCACATGTCCCCTCCTGGGAGCCCTTTCCCGAATCCCTGTATAAGTTAGTTTCCTCGGAAGTCACTCTCTATCCCATCTCTGTTTATTTCCTTCCTGGAACTTTGAAATCTGAAAGTATCGTTTTGATTGTACTTCTTTTTATTGCTTTCTCCCTACGGGTCTATGAGAGCTCTTGTCTGGTCTTGTTCACCACTGCATCTCTGGTCCTAGTTCAGAGCCTGCCACAGGGTAGGAATATAAAAAATATTTATAGAAGAAAGAGTGTGTGGCTTTTTTGAACAGCTAAAGCCAGGGGTGCCTGGTGGCTCCGTCTGTTAAGTGTCTGACTTTGGCTCAGATCATGATCCCAGAGTCCGGGATGGAGCCCTGCATCAGACTTCCTGCTCAGTGGGGAGTCTGCTTTTCCCTTTGGCCCTCAACCCTCTCTCATGCTGTCTCTCCCTCTCTTGCAAATAAATAAATAAAACCTAAAAAAAAAAAAAAGCTAAAGCCGGTTTAGACATTTATTGAACATTAGACTTTTTTTTTTTTTAATCTTCACAGTAATAGGCAGGTGTTTTATCAGATAACCCTCCTCCTTCATTTGGCTCTTTTTTTTTTTTTTAAAGGATTTTATTTATTTATCTGACAGAGAGATAGAGAGGGACCACAAACAGGGGGAGGGGCAGAGGCAGAGGGAGAAGTGGACTCCCCACCAAGCAGGGAGCCTGATGCAGGGATCGATCCCAGGACCCTTGGATCATGACCTGAGCCGAAGGCAGCTGCTTAACTGACTGAGTCACCCAGGCGCCCCTTCATTTGGCTTTTTATCCCTTTTAAACTGGAGATTTTTTAATCCATTCAACAAGTGTTTGCTGATCACTTGTTATGTGCCAGTGACTGTTCCAGAAAACCTGCTCAGGGAATGAAGACAGAACTCTAGGTCTGCAGTTTTTTGTTTTTTGTTTTTTTTTTAAAGATTTTATTTATTTATTTGACAGACAGAGATCACAAGTAGGTAGAGAGGCAGGCAGAGAGAGAGGAAGGGAAGCAGGCTCCCTGCTGAGCAAAGAGCCCGACGCGGGACTCGATCCCAGGACCCTGAGATCATGACCTGAGCCGAAGGCAGCGGCTTAACCCACTGAGCCACCCAGGCGCCCCTAGGTCTGCAGTTTTGCTGGAGGTGGGCTGGGGTGACTAAGGCAGGACCAAATGTGAAATCTGGCTTCACAGAGAGAAAATTATCTTCTCATAGTGTCAAAGTAGTGGTAATGATCAGAGCCAACATTCACAGGATGTTTACTCTGCGCCGGGCGCTAAATTAGTTGCCTTACGTGAGTTACAGATTTAATCATCAGGAAAAACATAGCAGGTAGTTACTATAAAGTGCAGTAACCTCTAGGAGCATTTCACCTCCCTGAATCCTATATATGTGTGTGGAGAGAAAATAGAAAAGGCAGAATGGTTCACGTGACATGGGCAGTCAAGTGCACCAAGTCCAGGGAATAGAGGACGATGCTCTCCCTGGTCCTGAGTTTTGTCTGGTCCCTCCCTGCTATCCTATCATAGTGGAAAGGATGTTCAAGGTTAGGCTTTTTTTTTTTTTTTTTAAGGTTAATTTCTGATCATACTTGATGTCCGCCCCCTGTACTCTGGATTTTAGGACTCCTTTGAGAATGAAGGCTTAGAGGGGCTAAATGTCTTCTATGCAAAAATTATATGTCTGCAAAAGCAGATTAACCATGATGGGGACCCAGACTCTGATTTGACTATATCTCTTAAATTTAATACACCCCCACCATGTTACATTTCCTTGACACAGGTGCATGCTATGAGCATTTTACTGCTTCATTTATTATCTGTTCTATGGATCATTTCCTCCAAACAACAGAGCTAGTGAACTCTAGGAGAGGTTTGCTAAAGATCGCAGTGAAGAGTCTTTCACTGGAGGCCTATTTTAAAAAAATTTATTTGACAGAGAGAGAGCAGCACACAAACAGGGGGAGTGGCAGGGAGAGGGAGAATCAGGCTACCCACTGAGCAGGGAGCTCAGGGAGTGGGGCTTGATCCCAGGACGGTGGGATCATGACCTGAGCCAAAGGCAGATGCTTAACCAACTGAGCCACCCAGGAGCCCTATACAATAGGTTTTAGACGGACTTAGATGTGTTGCATGTTCTGTTTGGAGACGGGGAAAGAAATCTGGACGTTTATTCCAAACCCAGGATTCTGTGTCTATCTCACTGTGACATAAACTTTTTTTTTTTAAGATTTTATTTATTTATTTGAGAGAGAGAGAGATCGCAAAGAGAGAGGGGGAAGCAGGCTCCCTGCTGAGCAGAGAGCCCAATGCGGGGCTCAATCCCAGGACCCTGGGATCATGACCTGAGCTGAAGGCAGAGGCTTTAACCCACTGAGCCACCCAGGCACCCCACGTAAACTTTCTTGATCATAGAAATCACTTGCTAACAAACAAACAAAAAAATAAACACATCATCAAACAAAAAAACATGGTGCCTGGCACATAGTAGGTACTCTGTAAATATCTGTTGAATAAATGATTGAAATAAAAGAAATAGATTGAAATTAAATAAAAGAAAAGATTGAAATAAAGAGTTACAATTGTTTTTTGTTTGTTTATTTGTTTAAGTGGGCTGATCCAGTGTGGAGTCCAGCATGGGGTCTGAACTCATGACCCTGGGATCAAGACCTGAGATCAAGGTCTTGATCAAGGATCAGCTGAACCAACTGAGCCACCCAGGTGCCCCACAGTCCTATACTTTTTAATGTATGTTTGTATAATCATAGGGAAAATATTTAAAGGTGTTTAACAAACTGTTTAAAATGGTCCTCTTTGGGGAGAATGGAATTATTTCTGCTCTTAAAGTTCTTGAATTTTAATAATTGAATAATAAAACTCTGGTTTTAATAGTTAATTTTAACAATTTAATAACAATAATGGTTAATAATTTGATACTTTTAATGATGGAGTAAACAGAATAATTTAAATAATTTGAAAAACAAAATAATTTTTGAAAAACAAAAAAAAATGATCTTCTTTTTTTCTACAGCTATCTGCCAACTGAGTTTGTTTTCTTTTTTAAATACACCTGCAAGTATTCATCAAATGCCAGTACCAGGCATTCTTGGAACACGAAGAAGCCCATTTCTGCCCTGGAGACACACTTTGGCCAAAGACGTATGCTATTCCTGTGTGAAAACTTAACAATATGGGATTGAAATCACAGCTCAAGATGACAACAGAAAGGAAATCTGGATTACTGCCAGGGAGGGATGGGGGGAACGTCATCCAGGTGGTCTATGGGGAGAGGCCTAGGAGGGACCAGGGAGGGAGACAGGGATTAAAAAGGCTTAGTCCAATAATCCAGTAGAAAAATGAGCAGAATACCCCAGAAAAGGAAATTCAGGTAAGTCTTAGACATATGAAGACACCCAGCCTCACCACAGCGAGAGAAGGACAAACGGAAACCACGATGTGGGATCATTTCCCATCTCTTGCATGGGCAGAGGAGGAGCCAGTGTTGGTGGGTCCTGTGAGCCTGAGGCTGTGGGAAGCTGGCCTACCTCCCATGCCGCCGGCAGGAGGGACTGTCAACTAGTGAGGTCTCCTGGGAAGATAACTTGGCAGCAAAACCCAAATTAAATAGGCACATACCCTTGAACGGAGAAATTTCAGTCCTGGGGTTATTCTCTAGTGTACTTGCTCGTGGCCAACCTGACATCTGCACAGAGCTAGTCATTATGGCATTCTTGGGAGAGCAAAGATTGGACGAAGAAAAGCAAACTAAATGTCCATTACAGGGGACTGTCTCTGTCAATTACAGTAAGAGGCACCAGGGGGATAATTTGTAGCCACTGAAAAAAAATGTCTAACATGTATTGAACATGCCATACATTGTTAAAGTCTCGTGTACTTCTTAACTCATTTAAATGTTTTATTTATTTATTTGAGAGAAAGAGAGAGAAAGGGAGAGAGTGCAAGTGGGGGGAGGAGTGGAGGGAGAGAGAGAGAGACTCTCAAGCTGACTCCTCGCTGAGCGTGGAGCCCATCGCAGGGCTTGGTCTCACAACCCTGAGATCGTGACTTGAAATCAGGAGTCGGATACTTAACTGACTGAGCCACCCAGGTGCCCCCTTGACTCACTTCATCTTCTCAACAACCCTCTGGAGTAGGTTTTGCTTTGTTTTGTTTTGTAAGTTTTTAGTTAAATTCCAGTTAGTTAAGATACAGGAGTAGGATTTGGGTATTATTACCCCTGCTCACAGATGCGGAAACAGAGACACAGAAATCCAGTAACTTCCCCAGTGGTACACAACTAGTAACTAAGAGAGTTAGTGTTACGTGAATAAAATCAAGGTATAGAACAGTCAATAGAGCACACTCATGTTTTTGTGGAAAAGGGTAAAAAACAATACGTAGGGGTATGTGTGTCTGTCAAGGTATGTTTGTGTATACTGCTATGTACATTTATGCTTTTATTTGTTTCGAACGTCTCTGGAAGGAGACAAGACAATCGAAGAATCTATTAACTGTGACTGCCTCTGGGGAGGAAAGCTGTTTCCAGAAGACAGAGTAAGAAGTGGGGTTTACTTTATACTGTACAGAATCTTATACCCGTTGAGGTTTTGTAATATGTATTTGCAATATCTATTCAACAACTTTAGAATCTTCAACTAAAAAAACTTTTTGGGGGGGGTGGGCGCCTGGGTGGCTCAGTGGGTTGAACAGCTGCCTTCGACTCAGGTCATGATCCCAGTATCCTGGGATTGAGTCCCGCATAGGGCTCCCCGCTCAGGCGGAGCCTGCTTCTCCCTCTGCCTGCTGCTCCCCTTGCTGGTGTATGTGCTTGCTCTCTGCCTTTGACAAACAAATAAATACAATCTTTAAAAGGAAAAAAAAAAAAAACCTTTTTTTTTTTTTAAAGATTATATTATTTATTTGACAGACAGAGGTCACAAGCAGGCAGAGAGGCAGGCAGAGAGAGAGCGCAGGGGAAACAGGCTCCCTGCTGAGCAGAGAGCCCGATGAGGGGCTCGATCCCAGGACCCTGAGATCATGACCTGAGCTGAAGGCAGAGCCACCCGGGCGCCCCCAAAAAACTTTTTTTTCTAATGGAAGTAAGGAGAAGGAGGTGGAAGTCCTTCCTACAGGTTCTCTCTTGACCTTGTCCTGTCCATTATGGTAACTGCCAGGGACACATGGCTAGTCAGCGCTTGAAATGTGATCAGTCTGGGTTGGGATGTGCTGTACATGTGAAGCATACACCAGATTTCAAAGAATGAATATGAAAAAAGAAAAGAGTGTAAAATATCAAATTAATATTTTTTTGTATTGATAACATGTTAAGCTATATCCGGTTACATAAAATATATTATTATAATTAATCTCACCTGTTTCTTTTTACCTTTTTTAAAAGAGAGCTTCTAGAAAGTTTAAAATTACACATGTGGCTCCCATTATATTTCTCCTGGGCAGCCTGGGTCTGAAGGTCTCTTAAGGTCTATTGATAACACAAATGCTGTAGGCATTTACATTTGAAAGGGGCTTTCCTAGAATCTGCCTCCTGGAATCTTCTTCGCACAACTCTGGCAAGGTAGAAATTATTATTACTGTTCCCCAGTTACGGAGGAGGAAGTAAAGTGCTCATTCAGAGTCTTTTATGTGTTCTTTCAAGTGTATTTTTATCCCAGAACACCGAGCATCTGGGAGGGATGAGGAGGGCTGCATCGTTAAATGCAGCAGGGGGGGGGGGGGGGGGGGGGGGGGGGGCTATTCCGTTTAGTATCTTTGTAGGAGCCGCAGATAAATCCCTCTGGTTAGTGACTCGTGATGGAAATGACGCTTCTTAAGTTACATGGGTCCTGTTTTGTACTCGTTTATCAGGTGGTAGTTTTTCAATTTTTACAATCAAGACCTTTTCTTATATCCAAACTGATTGCCATTTCAGGACTGGGTAGGGGTGCTGGAGAACACGGTTTCACCAGAGCTGTTGGGGGGAACATTTCTGGTTTTTTGCTTCCATTTCCAGACCACCAAGTTAAGCTCATGTTGGCCATCTTTTGTTCACAAACCGGCTCAGGCTTCATTTTCATGGAGGCAATGGCTGAGGTGGCTCGCGATGGTTTTCTTTGGTTTGGTTTCGTCTTTGAATGAATGTAGGGTTCATAGTAGGAGGCTGTATCTCTCCCACATGCTCTACCTTCCCTCAGGATAGCTCGGTGAGGGCAGCAAGAAGAAAGATGTCTAATGTGGGAAAATCCAGCCACGGAGAAGTTGATTGTCATGGCCGGAGCTGCGTGACCGTGAAATTTGAGTTGGGAATACATCCCCAAAAGCGATGTATTCAGGGAGTGAACGATGTAGGCGAAGGCTGAAGTTGTTACAATCCCAATAGGGGACATTCACAATGGAGGTAGATTTTGTGCTGAGGATCAAAGTCGGCATTCAGGGTGACCGTTGCATATATGAATGTCATCCTTTTATGTATCACAACAGAAGAGAAAACGCTTTCAATCACCCTATGGCACACTATTGATTATAGGGGTGTCCTGATGTCAGAGAGGTGAAAAAGTGGGCAAAAAGGTTTGAATTATGATCGGTGAAACCCAGGGTCAAAATTACGTGTGAAATCCCTTAAGGAAGAACCCAGTTTGAGGATGGACAGCTCTGAACAAACAGTTGTCTCTTTGAACAGGCGCTGGGAGAGCTGGTTACAGGTGTGGAGAAGACAGCCCCATTACGGTGCATTTTTAGACACCTGGGCCCTGGAGGGGAGCTGCTGAGCCCTGAAAACGAGGCACAGCCAGAGGCTCTCCCCCCAGAGTTACACCAGGACCCCTTGAGCATGTGCCTGTGGAATCATGTACGCTTGTCACCTTATTCTCTGTCTTTAATTTTCTCAGCTCCTCTGGTAGAATTTTCCCATAAGTGTAATGTTCATATAATGCAAGTATTTAGTCTCTGCCGGCAACTCTATTAAATACTTTTTACACGGATTAAATCATTTAAAGCTCACCATACGCCTGTCTGTGGTGGCTATCACAGCCCTCGGTTTACAGGTGGGAAACTGAATGAAGCACAGAGAGGTCAAGCAAGAAACCAAAAGTTACACAGGAGAGGATTAGTGAGTAGATGGAACAGGCTAGTGCTTGATGCTCCATTTAAGGAAGATAGTATTCAGTGTCAATACCAGTTAGTCAAAGTCCAAAAGGCAAAAACTAAGAAAAAATATCTTCTGTCTACAGTCCTTCACAAACAGTAGAAGAATGTCGGCAAACTTTAGGAAAGGGACAATGACATTTGAGATGTTTTAAGGTAACCAAACCTGAATGGCCAACTTTCAGCAGCCTGGAGGAAACATATTTTTCTTTACTTGGGCAATAATTCCTTGATTGAGTTTCAGAAGGTCATTACTATCTCAACAATAAACTTACTCTATAGTTAGAGATGACATAAACAAGATGATTTGCAAATAAACCATTGAGATTCTAAGATAACAATCCCAAGACTTAAAACACAGATTATATAAAAGATATCCAGGAAGGAATTTATAGTTGGGACCTCGTGATAACAGTTGTGTTTGTTGGCTCAGCAGAAATGAACTAGGGGTAATTTTAAGGATATGTTTTTTTTGGGAGTTTGGTTTAATTCTGTGGTCACAGTAAAAAGAATACTAAATGCGATATACTAAATACTAAATATACTAAATACTAAATATGATAAATACTAAATACTAAATACCAAATGCGATCTTCCCTTTGCAATCGCAAGAAATAAATCTAAAAAGAGCAATTACTTATGCAGCTCTTTATTTTCCCTTGACAAATGATTATTTTTTTCTAAAACACAACTGGAATCCATTTGTATCAGACTGAGTGCATTCATGTTTAAAACCCGAAGAACTGGGGCATCTGGGTGGCTCAGTGGGTTAAGCCTCTGCCTTCAGCTCAGGTCATGATCCCAGGGTCCTGGAATCGAGCCCTGCATCGGGCTCTCTGCTCAGCGGGGAGCCTGCTTCCCCCTCTCTCTCTGCCTGCCTCTCTGCCTACTTGTGATCTCTGTCTGTCAAATGCATACATAAAATCTTTTAAAAAAACTTTAAAAAAATTAAAAAAAAAAACCAAAAATCTAAAGAACTGTGCCTATTGTGAGCGTACATTTGCCAGCCACTGTGTTAAGTTCTTTACAAATATTAGCTCCCTGACTCCTTCCAGTAAACCGGGGAAGGTGGGTAGGTCAGATACAGTCCTATCTTTATTTCATGGATGGCAGATTAGGCTCAGAGAAGCTAAGCAACTTTCCCAAAGTCACACAGCTAATAAGTGATAAAGCTGGAATTTGAACTCAAATCCGTAATTCAGTCTCTCCATGCACTTTGAAAGACAGTAAAAAAAAATATGGAAAATTTAAAAACCAAGAAATTGTCTCCTGTTATGGATTATACTGTGTCTACTAAGGCACAGGTCAGTCACACAAATGCCTCAAGACTGCTGTACGATCATATGCCTCATGTAAAGTTGAAGGCACTTGCATTTCTCACTCTGTCAAGTGAGTCAGGAGAGGGAAACACTATGACTATCCCTGCATTAGAATGTTTTCAACTGTAAGTACCAGCCAGTGGTCTAAACTTGGCTCAAATAACAAGAGTATGTTTTACTTTAGTTAGCAAGAATCTGCTCGAGGACTGGTTCAGGAGATCATCTGTACCATCTAGAAACCAGCCTTCTCCCTCCTTCTAGCCCATCATCCATCAGATTGGCTTGGTCTGTGAGTGAGTGTCCTCATGGTCACAGGATAGCTGCTGAAGCCCCAGCCCTTCCTCCCATAACAGGTCAAAGGCAGGGAAGGAGGCATCTATCCTTGAGCATCCATCTTTAAAATGGAGGAAAACCTTTCTGCAGAGCCCCCTTGTAGTGTCCCCCTTTTATCTCTGTGTAGTGTTACCCTTTTAACTCTGCGGCCAAGACTAGGTTCCATGCCCACTTCTAGAACTATCTCTGGCAAAAGGGCTTGATGGATGGCTGTAAACATTGTGGAGGCTTACTTTCCTTGAGTATCCACCTCCAGATGCCTGAATAAAACTCTCGATTTGATAGCAAGCAAGAAAGGGGAAAAGGCAGCTGGGTAGGTAAGAACTTCAGCCACAGTACTCTTTCCGGAAAACATCACTTGTGATGCTGGACGATAGCCACTCACTTGAGAAGTCCCTAGACTCTCCCCGTGTCTTCACATTTCAGGCTTTACAGTTGCCTTGCTGCTGTCAGTGAGATAAGGTGAGACGCTAACCTGCCAGGCGGAATTGTTCCATTACAAAAATATGCCTGGTGATGAAGATGTCCCCTTACAGATAGTTCAATTAGTGAGACAAGCAGGGTGTATTTTAACTATTAACTCAATGGGGGTTACTAAAGATGGAAAGAGATAAATTTAAAGAGCCGTAAGCTTGACAAAGAAAAGGGCATGAAATCAATTTGTATGTAAATTGCTCCCAGTTAGAAGTTTCTAGAAGGTGAGAGTTGCACAGAACACCTTTTCTTCTGGTTTAAAATTCCTCCCAAGACCATCCTCCCTGTTTAAATTCAGCTGAACACTGATGTCAGGAGTGGAGAGTTTAAATGTGAGAAAAAGAAATGCCACCTTTCTGACTGGTTTCCAGGGAACGAAGAGAAAAGTACGCTGGGTCCCATCTGTCATTACTCACTAGTTGTCTTTCCAAGATGGGCTGTGGCCCCACAGTCCGCACCACCGTACTGGGGGAGAAGCAATACTACACAACAAAGAACTGAATGGGTGGTGTTAGCATCCAGTTGGTGGCTTAAGGCAATCCTTCCCGAGAGACGTGATGTTGGCTTAGTTTTGGAGAGGAGCTGATTGATGGGTCGTGAGGTGGGTGGAAGTGATGGGGAGAGCAACAGCTGACATTTCCAGAACATCTGCTCCAAGCGGGCATTGTGCAGAAGAGTACTTCAGTGTATAAAACTGGAATCACACATTGGGTTGCTATGAATCCAGCGACCCAATGAGGTGAACCCCTGAGTTAGGCCCATTTTACAGATAAGGATGTTGAGATTTAGAGAGGTTAGGGGCGCCTAGCTGGTTCAGTCAGGTCACTTCCACTTAGGTCATGATCTGAGGGTCCTGGGATCGAGCCCTGCGATGGGCTCCCTGCTCAGTGGGGAGTCCGACTCTCCCTCTCCCTCTGCCACACTCCTCCCCGACTCATGCTCTCTTTCTCTCTCAAATAAATAAATAAATAAATAAAATCTTAAGGAAAAAAAAATAAAGAAATTTAGAGAGGCTCATTAATAATACTGGGAGTCCGAACACGTAAGCCTTAGTTCTGGCCCTACTACTCATAAGCTATAAAACTGTAGGGGGTTGAATTGTGATTCCCCCAAAAGATAGGTCCAAGTCCTAAGCCCCCGGAACCTGTCCGTGTGACCTTATTGGAAAAAAGATCTTAGCATACATAGTAAAGTCAAGGGTCTCGAGATGAGATGATCCTGGATTACCTGGATGGGCCCTAGATGTGAGGACAAAAGTCCTTAAGAGAAGCAAAGACGAGGCTTCCTGGCTGGCTCAGCTGGTAGAGCCCGTGCTCTCAGGTTCATGAGTTCAAGCCCCACGTTGGGTGTAGAGATGATGTAAAAATAAAATCCTAAAAAAAAAAGAAAGAGAAGGCAGAGATACAGAGATGAAGACGGTGAGAAGACGGCAGCTTAGGTCGGAGGGCTGCGTCGGGAGCAGGAAGAGGCGGGAAGGAGCCTCCCCTCGAGCTTGTGGCGGGAGCCTCACCCTGCGTCCACCCCAATTTGGGCTTCTGTCCCCACAACTGTGAGCACGTAAATTGCCGTGGCTTTACACCGTCCGGTTTGTGGTCATCTGTGCGGCCGCCGATGACACGGATGGAGGCAAGGCCCCCAGGCGAACGCTCCGGGCGCTGTTCCTCATGGCAACACTCTAGGTTGGAACCGCAGCAGCGGTTCTCGGTTCGAGGCCACGAACGTGGGCCGATCTGTGCACAGGGAGTCGGGGGAGGGCATGTGGACCAGAGATCCACAACCGTCCTGGGCACTTTACTCCCCGGGGAATCCTGGCAATGGCTGCAGACATTTTTGGTTTTCACAGCTGGGCGAGAAGGAAGGAGGGCTTCGTGGGTGGAGGCCAGGGATGCTGCTAAGCCCGGCGGTCACACGGGACACCCGGTGGTGCACATGACAGCCCACAACAGAGAATCAAGCCACCCAGGGTGTCATTGGTGCTGACATTGAGAAACACTGATGTCTACTGGGCGAAAGTGCTTTTACAAGCAACGTCTTCCTAAATTTTCATAGCTGGCCTCTAGACAGGTCTACTGGTAGTAGTCTTCCTGTTTCACAGACAAGTAAACTGAGGCTAAGAGAAGTGAATTGATTTCCCCAAGGCCGTAGAGCTAGGGGCTGGCAGCCCTGCTGTTTGAGATTTTTGCTCTGGTCTTTGCAAAATACATATATTTATATTTATTCAGTTTATCCTGATATTGCCTTTCCCCCCGTCATTTTTGGTGTTACAATACCCAATTTTATTTTGTTATTTCTTTAAAGATTCTATTTACTTATTTGACACAGAAAGAGAGATCACAAGTTGGCAGAGAGGCAGGCAGAGAGAGGGAGAAGCAGGCTCCCCGCTGAGCTGAGAGCCCGATGCGGGGCTCGATCCCAGGACCCTGAGATCATGACCTGAGCGAAGGCAGAAGTTTTAACCCACTGAGCCACCCAGGCTCCCCACAATACCCATTTTTAAAAAGATTTTATTTATTCAAGAGAGTGAGAGCACAAGCAGGAGGAGCAGCAGGCAGACGGAGAAGCAGGCTCCCCATGGAGCAAGGAGTCCAATGCAGGGCTCGATCCCAGGACCCCAGGATCATGACCTGAGCCAAAGGCAGACCAACTGAGCCACCAGGCCTCTCTACAATATCTGTTTTTAAGTGGAATGATGGTGTTGATAGATGCTACTCTTTTTTCTTTTTTCTTTTTGAGAGTTGAAGGGGAGGGGCAAAGGGAGAGGGAAAGAAACTCAGGCAGGCTCCACACCCAGTGCAGAGCTCCACGTGGGGCTCAAACTCGCAACCCTGAGATCATGACCCGAGTCAAAATCAAGAGTCACACGCTCAACTGACTGGGCCACCCAGGTGCCCCAGACAGATGCCACTCTTTTGATTCAACATCCTTTTGGCTTGTGCAATAAACAGCTAGAAATTCCATATCTTACAAAACATATTTTCTTGGGAAATTATAATGATCTAAGACACCTGAAATTCTGGGGGAACTGCCCAAAGAGGTCGTCTGTCCAGTTTCTTCCGGTTCTAACTCAGAAAGTGTGTTTCTGCGTAGCTGGACCTACACGATCCTCTAGGACATGGGAACTCTATGCGCATTTATCGGACATCAGTTAGGACCCACCAGGATGACGTCTATTTTCACCATCACCTACTTGGAGGACGAAATGAATATAGTATAAAGAAGAGACAAAGATGGCTTTTTGGTAGCAGGTGTCAAGAAAATCACCTTCAAATTCTGATTTTGGCTCCTTCGTGTATTTGTTTCCTCATTCATTCATTCATTCATTCACAACCATTTTGGAGCTCATGTCTGTGTGCACAGGGTCAGCACTGCGTTAAGCAGGTCCTGCCATTGTGACCTGTTCCCTGAAGTGCAGGAAGAAAAGGTATAACAACATACTCTCATTGCAGAATTTAAAAAATAATATAAAATAAAATAGAGTTAACTCACACATTGTTGAAGGTCCTGGCAAAGACAGGATTTAAACCCAGTCTAATTCCCGAGTCCGCACTTTTAGCCACTGTTCTAAACTACCTCTCTCTAGAGAAGGAATTGTAACATAAGATAATAATAGCTGCTTTCAGTTTTTTACCTTTTCATATTGCCAAGAACATGCTTTGTTGCATCCAATTGTCAGGGCAGCTTGATGGAAAGGTACTGGTTTCTTTTTTTTTTTTA
>NW_019154090.1:9417525-9604914 GCF_002288905.1 Enhydra lutris kenyoni | reverse complement strand
TTTTTTTTTTTTTTTTTAAGATTTTATTTATGTATTTGACAAACAGAGATCACAGGTAGGCAGAGAGGCAGGCAGAGAGAGAGGAGGAAGCAGGCTCCCTGCTGAGCAGAGAGCCAGATGTGGGGCTCTATCCGAGGACTCTGGGATCATGACCTGAGCTGAAGGCAGGGGCTTTAACCCACTGAGCCACCCAGGCGTCCCAAGGTACTTGTTTCTTGATTCACGTTTTGCAGAGGAGAAGACTAAGGGTTAGAGAAGTCACGTGATTGCTCCTGACCACACAGCTCTGAAAAGGCATGAGCACGGCTGTCAGTGAGCTGAGTTTAGATTTCTTTTGTTTTTTTAAGATGAAAAAAAATTGTTTTTAAGATTTTATTTATTTATCTGAGAGAGAGAGAGAAAGAGAGTGCATGGAAAGTGGCAGAAGGGGAGAGGGAGAAGCAGACTCCTTGCTGAGCAGGGAACTTGAGGTGCGACTTGATTCCAGCACCCAGAGATCATGATCTGAGCAGACGCTTAACTGACTGAGCCACCCAGGTGCCCCAGAGATTTGTATTTTTAAGTAATGTCTACACCCAATGTGGGGATCGAATTGACGACCCCACGATCAAGAGTTGCATGCCCCTCCGGCTGAGCCAGCCAGGTGCTCCAGCGGGCTGGGTTTAAATCCTGGCCTGGTCACTCTCTGGCCGTGCGATCTTGGGCAAGTTACTTAAACTTTCTGAGCTTCAGTTTCCGCAAAATGCTGTAGAAGAATTCCGACTTGTGGCTCTGGTGAGATTAGGTTAGAATAGGCTCGGACAAACTGTGGTCCTTGGGCCAAGTATGCTCTACATCTGTTTTCATATGGCTGTGAGCTAAGAATGGTTTTTGCATCTTTAAATGGATGGGGAAAAAAGAATCAAAAGAAGAATAGTATTTCATAACCCATGAAAATTATATGAAATCCAAATTTCAGTGTCCGTTAAGTCTTGCTGGCACAGAGCCTACCCATTCCTTTACATGTTGCCTTTGGTCGCTTTCATGCTGATAGCAGATCAAGCATTTGCCACACAGACTGTATGGCTTGCAAAACTTACAGTATTTACTCTTCCCAAAGTCGGCTGACCCTTGGATTAGATGACAAATATAAAGTCCATACTGGGTACTCAATAACCATTATTATAAACAGCAACAAAAAGAATGATATACTGATTGAAATGTCCTATAGATCTGAAGTCAGTGTTGAAAATGAGAGTGAATTTTGGTAGGATTTGTCATTACTAGGAGAGAGAGAGCAGTTCCCCATTGAGTGATGCAAAAGCCCAAAGATACGGGAATGAATACTTATTTATTAAGTAGAAATCTACTCTACTGTAGAGAGAGTACACTACACTGTTACCCCTTATCGCCTGCAGATAGGTACATTTTGACTCTTGTTGTAAGGATTTCTATAGACTTTATATTTTTTTAAAGACTGTATTTCCTTACTGTCTACCCCCAGATGAAAAGAAACCTCAATGTCTAACAATGCAACAATAATTAAATGAGCTTGGGTACATTGATATTAAGTAAAATCATATTCACCTTGTGCAAACGAGCATGAAGAAAATTTGCAGCAGCATGGGAACGTGATTATAATAAAATGGTAATTGACAAAATATGATCTACATTTTGTAGAAATAGAAAAATATATTTGTATGTATATATATAAATGTTATGTATCTTATATAACATTAGAAATACCCCCCATAAGGTTAACGGAAATTAAGAAAGACTATAAGTAAAAACACAAAATCAGAATTGTTTCATATACAGTAAAATTCAATAGGCTATGCTGCTAGTTTTCTATAATTTTTAAAAAGTTTTTATTGATTGGTTAAGTCATCTCTACGCTGAATGTGGGGTTTGAACTCACGACCCCGAGATCAAGGGTCACATGCTCTTTGGTCTGAGCCAGACCAGAGCCCTAGTTTTGCTATTATAATTTTTTAAAAATTGAAAATTACATCCTTGTTGGTCCCCTATCTTAGGTCAGTTTATTATTTAAAATGATACATCTACATATTTCACTTTCAGAAAAGTTTGTTCATTGTTTAAGACAATACAGCCTTAACTAGAAATTTAAAAGTATGCTCACATCCCACAGCCTCCACATTTTTTTAATACTACCTTTTTTTCTTCCACAGTTACAACCAGCTTAAACTTACCATGTGTGTATTTTCAAAGAAATCTAACCGGTGCTACGGGTTTCACAAGTATTACCCCACACGGGAAGCAAGAGGAATGTTTTCTAAGTAGCCAGTGGTTACACTTCGGAACTAAATCAAACCTGTTTTTCCAGCTTATAAGTAACCTTTTAATTATGCAAATAAAAGTACTACCTAAAAGTTAGGTCAGGAGAGGAAAGTCTGAGTAATTAATCCCAGTAAACAGAATGTTATCTTTTTATGTGAGCGTGCATTTCACCAACCAGGTGACATGAAAGTTAAAACCAGTTGAGCTTATCAGACCACATGATTGAAGACCTTACCATCCAACTGAACTAAACCATAAAAGATTTTGTGCTTCTATACTTATCGGTCGGCATCCTGAGTTGAGCCTACATACTCTAAACCTCGAGGTAAAAACATTCGTGTTCATCAGCGTTCATAGAGAACTCTGATCTCCTAATGCCTCTGTTTTCAGTCTAATCATGGGTTACTGCTTAAATGAATACTTACACGTCTGTGCATTAAAATCTTAACGGTTGTTAAACAGTTGAGTAGTAGGATTTCGGGTGATTTTTCTAGTTTCCTTTCCTCTATTTTTCTAATTTTCTTCTATGAACATGTACTAAACATGTACTTATAGTAGACTAAATAAAAACATAAAAACAAAATACTTACCATGTCATTTAATGCATTCAGCTAGTCAGAATGGCTCCTTGTCGTACTCCCTCACATCTTCCTCTCTTTAGAAGCAAGAGGCTGAGAGCTCATTGGTGGATGAACCATGAATAGAAAGGCATTTTTGCAAAGTACAAAATCTGAAAAAAAAAAAAACAAACAAACCCAATATGCTAATAATCTTATGGGTATGCAAGGCGTTTTCCTTTCCTGGGTGTATCACAACAGGTGGGAAAACCACAGCTTTGCCTATAGCTGGATACGTGCCCATTGGCAGTCTCTTTGCACAGTTTGGGTCTCAACTCTGCCCTTATGTTGAGAAAACATAAGGCATAAACAACGTGGGTGGCTGTGTGCCAATAAAAATGGGTTTAGGGGCGCCTGGCTGGCTCCGCTGGCAGAGGGTACAACTCTTGATCTCAGGGTTGTGAGTTTGAGCGTTACGTTAGTATAGAGATTATTTAAAAATAAAATCTTTAAAGAAAAGAAAAAATGTGTTTATGGACCCTGAAATTTAAATTTTCTATGATTCTCATGTGTCATGAAGTATTCTTCTTTTTAAAAAAGATTTATTTATTTGAGAGAGAGAGAGAGACCACAAGCAAGGAGGGGCAGAGGGAGAGAGAGAACCCCAAGCAGGCTCCACGCTCAGCTTGGAGTCTGACGTGGGGCCTGATCTCTCAACCCTGAGACCACAACCTGAGCCGAGGCCAAGAATCTGAGGCCCAACCAGCTGTGGCACCCAGGCGCCTTACTATTATTCTTCTTTCGATTTTTCCCAACCATTTAAAAATGGAAAAAACAGGGATGCCTGGGTGGCTCCGTTGGTGAAACCTCTGCCTTTGGCTCCATTCGTGATCCCAGAGTCCTGGGATTAAGTCCCGCATCCAACTCCTTGCTCGGCAGGGAGCCTGCTTCTCCCTCTGCCTCTGCCTGTTCGGCCTGCAGCTCTCTGTGCTTCTGCTCTCTCTCTGACAGATAAATAAATAAAAATCTTAAAAAAAAAAAAAAAAAGGAAAAACCATGCTTAACTTGTATGTCATATTCTGGAGTTCTGTATGTCACGATTCTGGAGTTCTCTACTAAAAGACGTAAAAAGGCAGAAGGCAATTCGAGGGGAAGGACCTCCAATCCAGTATTTCCCACTGGGCTCCTTTGTAACAGTTGCCAACAATCACAGCTGGTAACTTGTCTGAGTAGCTATTTTACTTAATATTTTATATTTGACTTAACATACATATAATAATTTAACTCATGTTCTTTTACTTAAACAAATTTATTTTATTTTATTTTTTAAAGATTTTATTTATTTATTTGACAGAGATCACAAGTAGGCAGAGAGGCAGGCAGAGAGAGGAGGAAGCAGGCTCCCTGCTGAGCAGAGAGCCGGATGCGGGGCTTGATCCCAGGACCCTGGGATCATGACCTGAGCTGAAGGCAGAGGCTTTACCCCACTGAGCCACCCAGGTGCCCCCACAAATTTATTTTAAAAGGAAATTTTGTATATCTCTACCACGAACAGAGAACTCAGTATCACTTATGATAAAGGAAAGCTAATGGTACAAATACATTAAAGACCATTACACTGTGGTTAGGTAGTGCTCTAACCTGCTAAGGGCTCTCTGCCCCTGAGGCCTGCCACCTCTTTGTTAACCAGGGGGAATCACTAAGTGTGAATCCTGTGAAGGATGTATTAGCACCAAACACAGACTTTCTCCTTAATGTAATCAGACAGACAGAAGGTGAACCCTCTTATTCGTGAACGCTATGTCCACGTGCCACTGAAATTATCCAGCATAGAAATGAAAATCATCTCTGGGCCAATCCCTTGGGCCCATTCTTCACTTGGGGAAAGCTAACATTGTTGAAGTTTCTCAAAGCACATTCCACGGTGATGGGCATTATATAGATCCCCAAATCAGCCAAGACTTAGATTTATGTATTGAAGAACAGGTTTACTTTTTTCTTTTTATTTTTTTAAAAGATTTTATTTATTTATTTGACAGAGAGAGAGAGATCACAAGTAGGCAGAGAGGCAGGCGGGGAGGGGGGGGAGCAGGCTCCCTGCAGAGCAGAGAGCCGGATGTGGGGCTTGATCCCAGGACCCAGAGATCATGACCTGAGCCAAAGGCAGAGGCTTAACCCACTGAGCCACCCAGGCGCCCCACTTTTTTCTTTTTTAATTTTTACTTTTTTAGGACCAAAATTTGCTTACCAATAATTTACCTACAATTAAAATATGCTTCATGGGGCTCCTGGCTGGCTCAGTTGGTGGGGTGGGCGACTCCATTTTAGGATTGTGAGTTTGAGCCCCATGCTGGGTGTAGAGATTACTTAAAAATAAAATCTTTTAAAGTAAAATAAAATATGATTTGTGAGTGAACCATATTTCCCATAGGACAGAGGGGAGGGTCATAAAACCTCATTGAGTGTGTCTAAGAGAATAAAAACAGGACTGTTTTCAAGCACAAAATGAGAATTCCTCATTAGCTTGTTTGTTTGGGGGAACAATGTATCTATTATTAGGCTTAGAAAGTTTATTTGCAACCTCATTTCTATGAGTTTTGGGGCCCCTTCCATATCTAGTCTCCCACTTTGGGGCTTACAGAATTGAATTTACTGTCTGTGAGAGTTCTCTATTTCAATTTTAGGACCAGAGAATGCCTGTTAGTCCCCCTCCCCCCTCCACCGCCCCCGCCCTGAGCAATTGAGTTTAAATAACTATTTAAATGTCAGGTGAAGTTTACCAACATTTTCCACTCTTTATTTTTGCTGTTGTTTTAAGAGTAAAATTTTGTCTTGTTCTTTTACATTATAATTGCTGCTTAGAATTCTAGGTTGTAATTTTGCTGTTATGTAAATTATATCGCTTCAGTAGCAAACCCCAGCCAATAGTATTTATTTCCTTCCTCTGCCTTTGTAGACGGATTCCTTTTGAAAAGAAATGCAGAAACTAATGAAAGCAAGGGCCAGTATCTCTCTAGATCTAGCTTCTGATTCTATACGGGTCCCCAGAGGAAAGAACAGATAACGTGTTGCAATACTCGATAACATTCTTGGCCGTTTCTGATGATCCAGAAGGAAGGTCACTAATATGTCAAGTGAAAAAAACATGTCCTTGATTAAAGTCACAATAATATATTATGTGTAACAACACAGGGAGTATGCATGACTCAGATTCTGGGAATATTAGAAATTGGAGGCTCAGCGACCCAAAGCAGCTTGCGGAGACTTGCTGTGCTGGATGGGGTTTTGGGGAAAGCTTGCCAAATTGCACAGTGAAGTTGAACAGAAACCTAACTTAATTTTTATGCCAAGTTTAAGAAGGTGTGTTATGTACTTGCAGCTGAGAGGGATACAGAAAACCCTAAAAACAGTGCCTCGGACAAGAGAGAAGTTTATTTTCTTTCCATTAAAAGCTAGGTAGGTGGTCTACGGCAGCGATGAAATCCTTGGACCCAACCGTCCTCTCTTTGCCTCTGTGTTCTGCTGACTTCACTGCCTGATTGGCAGCAGCCAAGTTCCGGGCAGCAAGGGACTTAGAAAGAGGAGAGCGACCCCCCTGACTCCTGACACTTCTGTCTCCATCCTGTTGGCCAGAACTTAGTCACACGCCTTTACCTCAACTACAAAGGAGGCTAGGAAACACAGTCTTTTTCCCTCTGGGTGGAAGAAAGAGAAACGGATCTTGAAGGACGACTAGAAGTTTCTACCAAAACAAAGCTGTCTTTCTGGATGTAACCTATAGCTGTATGTGGATAAAGGAAACAGTTTTCATTCGGGAACTCATTCAATGTTTTAATGCCGGGAACATTCACTGAGCACCTGCTATGCGGCAGGCCCCGCCCTGTGGGCGGAGCTACGTTGGTGACGGAATCAATTCCCTGGCCTCGTGGAGCTTACATCTTAGCAGGGAGCAAAGACGATAAATACTAAATGTGGGTGTTAACTTACACCGTGTGTGAGAAGGTATAAATGTTTAAGCAGGAAAGAGGAATGAGACAGGAGTTGTGGGGGGGGGTTGCAATTTCACGTCGGTGGTCAGGGCGGGGCCTCACTGGCAAGGTCACATCTCTGCACGGATTTGAAGGAAGTGAGGGAATAAGCCCTGCAGAGATCTGGGGCCAGAGCCTCCCGGGGCAGAGGAAGGGGCCAGCCCCAAGGGCTACAGGCGAGAGCATGACTGAGGTGTCAAAGAAGCAGGGAAGCCGGGGGCTGGGGGCGGGGCTTTGTAGAATGGATTTGGAGAAGTCAGGGAATTCACTGGAAGCCAACTCATCTAGAGCAGTCTCCTGTGGCTGCCCTAAGCCCTTGGGCTCCTACTCCGAGTGCCTTGAGAGGTATTACAGCGTGGGGAGGGGCGGAAATCCCAACTACGCAGAGGCTGTGACTGAAGTAAGCATCCCGTATTGGGGGAGTAGGGTAAAAATGTCCTCGCTGCTGGGGGCATGATCTGAAGTTTGGAGAACCCTGGCTGGATCTGTTTTCTGCTAGTCTGTACTAAAAACTGAGACATAATGGCATCCGGCTAGTTGAAGTTTTATTCCTGATCAGAAAATTGTACTTACGAGCAATATTGGGTCACCGTGAGTGGCAATTATCATTTCATTCGCTGACATTTATTAAGCACTCACTACTCATCTGATCTGATCCTGTATGTGGGTTACCTGTGGCATCTGCACAACTCAACGATTATCCTCTATTTCTTTTTAAAGATTTTTATTTGAGAGAGAGAGAGAGAGAGAGAGAGAGAGGAGCAGCATGGGGAGGGGCAGCGGGAGAGGGAGAAGCAGACTCCCCACCAAGCAGAGAGCCCTACACTGACACTGGGCTGGATCCCAGGATCTGAGATCATGACCTGAGCTGAAGGCAGATGCTTAACTGACTAGGCCCGCCGGGGGCCTGGATTATCCTTTATTTTATGGCTGAGGAAACAGAAGTAAAGTGTCTTGCTCAAGTCACAGAGCTAGCAAGTGGTGAAGCTGGGGCTGGACCCCAGGCATATGGAAAGCCCACATCTTTTTTCCTTTCTTTAAGATTTTATTTTTAAGTAATTGCCACACCCAATGTGGGGCTGGAACTCAGGACCCTGAGACCAAGCGTGGCATGCACCACTGAGTGAGCCAGCCAGGAGCCCCAGAGAGAGCCTATGCCCTTTTTTTTTTTTTTTTTTAAAGATTTTACTTATTTACTTGACAGACAGAGATCACAAGTAGGCAGAAATGCAGGCAGAGAGAGAGGGGGAAGCAGGCTCCCTGCTGAGCAGAGAGCCTGATGCAGGGCTGATCCCAGGACCCTGAGATCATGACCTGAGCCGAAGGCAGAGGCTTAACCCACTGAGCCACCCAGGCGCCCCGAGAACCTATGCTCTTAACGCGATGTGAAACGGGGTTTGAGAAGATCTGGGCACTTGGTGTGTCCCGGAACCAGATGAACTGAGACGTGCTCGAGAGTGCATAGTATCCAAGCCTGCTGGAAGGTTAAGTACTGCTCTGACCAGCCACGTGGGGTGCCAGTGGTCTCTTCTGGTCTGTAAATCTTGATGGTTTTCTGGTCCAACAAAGAAGAATTTGCGGGTAGAACTGGATATGCTTCTGAGGGTTGTAGTGATGGTCTCATGTCAGCTGGTATTCCTGGCAGGAATGTACCCTTCACATTCAAGCCAAGCCCCCAGCAGTTACGTCATCCTTTATGCTGTGCCTCCTGTGGCTTGTGCTACTTCTGGTAGCACTAGCAGTATCATGTCCGACTCAAATGTAATACAGAATAATGAGTGTGGACATAATCCTGGGTCAGGGAAGACCTGGGTCTGAAATTCAGTGCTGATACGTCACAGCTGTGTGACTTTGGGCAAGACGCTTCACCTCTCTGTGCCTCAAGGGTTTGGGAGAGGATTAAATAAGATCATGCACTTTAGGGGTGCCTGGGTAGCTTCCTAGATTAAGGGTGGGATTCTCTGTCTCAGCTCAGGTCTTGATCTAGGGTTGGTGAGTTCAAGCCCATGCTGGTGAATTCAAGTTTAAAAAAGAAAAAAGGATCATGCATTTAAAAAACCCATAGGAGGTGCTCCATAGTTGTCTGCTATTAACACTTTTAAAAGCCTATAACCTGTCTACCGACTTCCTGTAAAACGCGAGATAACTGGGTGGAAAAGTACAAAAGTCATAAGCCAGAAATATTTGTACCCTCAATAATTTGAAACGTTCCCCGCCCATACAGTCAGCCCTGCTCTAGACTTGTTTTAAAATCAGAAATTTGTTCCAATGCGACCCATCTATGAGGATGTGATTCAAGCTTAACACGCATCTCTCATTGGCTTAGGTGCAATTTCGTCCGCAAGCAACACAACGTGAACGCCCCAAAGCGCACCCAGGTGAAAGACGCCGGGGCGGGGGATACGCAAAAGGCGCACGCGCACATCCAAACACCCACGCGCTCCTTCCATTCACTGCGTATGTCACTGTCCACGCCCGTCCACGCCAGTGTTACCTCTTTTGTCCAAAATCTGATGAGCCTCCTTCCACACTTTACAACAGCTCCCGGCTAACACCCAGGTCCACAAACAAACCTGAGGTGTTTTTTTTTTTTCAAGGTAAAGGGCTATTTTTGTAATATTTATATATTTTTTTTATCAGTTTGATGTAAAACTGTGCATCCATCTTTATATTAGGTTCCTATCTTTTTTTACTGTGTCACTGATGAACTTCTTCTATAAGCCCCATGGTTTTAGTTGTGTAATTTTGCATAGTGTGTGATGCTTCTTTGGAGTGTATGCGTCATCTTACAAAATTGACTGTATTACAAAATTAATTACATGCTCATTGCAGCAAATCTAGAAAAAATAACAAAAAAAAGGGGAGAAAAAGGACAGCAAAAATTACCTATAGTCCCCATGCCCCAGAAGAAATCATATTTCCTAGCTTGTTTTCTCTACCTCTGCTCACAACCGCACACAAGCAGAACCACACAACCCTCCCCTCCCACCGCTTTTCCAGCCCTCTCTCCCTGCCAATGTGATCACATGCATTCCATGCATTAAATCTTTTTTTTTTTTTAAGATTTTATTTATTTATTTGACAGACCCAGATCACAAGCAGGCAGAGAGGCAGGCAGAGAGAGAGGAGGAAGCAGGCTCCCCGCTGAGCAGAGAGCCCGATGCGGGGCTCGATCCCAGGACCCTGGGATCATGACCTGAGCCGAAAGCAGAGGCTTTAACCCACTGAGCCACCCAGGTGCCCCTAATGCATTAAATCTTTACCTACAACCTTATTTTCATAGGCTGCACCATATTTCATTGGATGGATGGACCACAGTTTGTGTGTGGAAACATAGATATTGTTTGCTTCTGACCTCAAAGGGAATGCATTTGATAAGCCAATTCAAGCATTATTGTGTCCATCTCATGGGAAGGAAAGGTTTCCCATAATCTCACCCCAACCATCCCCCTGGCAAATAGTTATTGATGGCTTTTTACATGCTGGGCTCTAGCTAATGTGAGAATTCAGCAGAGGGGAAGAAATGGGCACAGAAGTAGCTTTCAAGAAGGCAATGGTAGGGCGCCTGGGTGGCTCAGTGGGTTAAGTCGCTGCCTTCGGCTCAGGTCATGTTCTCAGGGTCCTGGGATCGAGTTCCGCATCGGGCTCTCTGCTCAGCAGGGGGCCTGCTTCCCTCTCTCTCTCTCTCTCTTTCTCTGCCTGCCTCTCTGTCTACTTGTGATCTCTCTCTGTCAAATAAATAAATAAAATCTTAAAAAAAAAAAAAAAAGAAGGCAATGGTATAGTGAGAGCGAAAGCCAGTAATCAAATAAGTGCACAAGGCGGTATAAAACTGTAGGATACAGTAAGCAGCTATGGAGGAAATATACAATATCAGTGAGATGTTACCATGGGCGACTACGGGGGTGTGCGTACGTGCATGTGTGTGTGTGTGTGTGTGTGTGTGTGTATCTAAGAACCTGCCTGAAACTGGTGCCGCCCACAGAGCACCACAGGCTAAAGCACGAGGCACATTCTTCTGACTTGAGCTCTTTATAACGTAGACACAAATTCTTTTCTAGAAATGGAACCAGGTTTATTAACTTGTCATATTTGCCTCCCCTTTTACTTATTTATTTTTGAAGATTTTAATTATTTATTTGACAGAGAGAGAGAGAGAGAGAGACAGTGAGAGAGGGAACACAAGCCAGGGGAGTGGGAGAGGGAGAAGCAGGGTTCCCGCTGAGCAAAGAGCCCAGTGTGGGGGTCCTGGGATTGAGCGGAAGGCAGACACTTAACGACTGAGCCACCCAGGTGCCCCAAGATTTGCTTATTTATTTGTTTGGGGGAAAGAGAGAGTCTGCGAGCATAAGTGGAGGGTGAGGCAGAGGGAGAAGCAGACTCCCTGCTTGGGCCTTGAATCCAGGACCCTGGGATCATGACCTAAGCCGAAGGCAGATGCTTAACCAACTGAGCCACCCAGGTGCCCTGAATGTGCCCCCCCTTTTTAAAAGTAAGCTCTGTTCCCATCATGGGACTTGAACTCATGACTCCAAGATGAAGAGTCTCCTGCTCTACCAACTGAGCCAGTCCTTTTCTGCCTAACAATTTACGCAGGGTAGCTTTCCACGGCCATATGGTACAGTAGGTAAGACTCTGGCTCCTGGATTTACACAGGCGGGGTCCCAATCCTGGCTCTCCGCCTTTTACCAGCTGTGTGGGCTTGGGCAAGATCTGTAACTCTGCCTGCCTTAGTTTCTTCATCTGCAAAATGGGAATGATAGAAGGGTTGCAAAAAGGATGAAAAAGACGTGATGCATGTAAAACTGTCAGCACGTAGCCGGTGTTATGTATTGGTTTAATGACTGCATATTCGTTTGTTTAAATCAGGATTTCGCAATCCGGGGAGGATTGACGTTTTGGGCCAGAGAATTGTCTGTGCTGGGGACTTGTGCTGTGCACTGTAGGATGGTTAGTAGCATCTCTGGTCTCTACCCACTAGACGCCAGCAGGACTTTAGGTCACGACAATCTAAAATATCCCCAGAAAAGGTGCCTGGCTGGCTCTTGATTTTGGGGTTGTGAGTTTGAGCCCCATGTTGGGTGGAAAGCTTACTTAAAAAATAAAACCCTTAAAAAAAAAAAAACCAACCAACTCCAGAGGGGCGCCTGGGTGACTCACTTGTTGAGCATCTGCCTTCAGCTTGGGTCGAGATCCCGGCATCCTGGGATCAAGCCCCATGTTGGGCTCCCTGCTCAGCGGGGAGCCTGCTTCTCCCTCTCCAACTCCCCCTGTGCTTGGTTCCCTCTCTCACTCACTCTGTCAAAAATAAATAAATCTTTTAAAAATAATAATAATAAATAAAAATTTGAAAAAAACTCCAGATATTGACGAATGTCCTGGAGGGTGAGGGGGAGGAGGCAAAAACTGTCGCTGTTGAGAATCACTGCTTTTACTACACATAAAGTACATATTTCTATCCACACATCCATGATACACAACATGGAATATATTATATACTTAAGTACATCAATATAAAATATGTTATTAATAGAAATAAATATGTTTATGAATAACATATCTACAACTAAACATATAGTGTATAAATACAAATGATACCTAAGATGTATATAAGTGTATATTAAAATATATATTTATAATTAAAGAAAGCATTGATGAGGAGAGACGAAATGTTAAAAAACAAAAACCATGTTTATCGGGAAAAAAAAAAAACGAAGGAAACAGAAGGCATTCCAAATTCAAGCCTTGTGGTATGGCTTCTAATTTCCACCAAAATGAAATGCGGACCAGATTGGGGCAGGGCTGAGTGGGTCCTCTAGAGGAATGCGGTTTGCTTTGGGGAAAATAAGCTTGTGTGTGTGTGTGTGTGTGAGAGAGAGAGAGAGAGAGAGAGAGAGAGAGAGAGAGAGAGAGAGGGAGGGAGAGAGCGCGAGCAGCAGAGGTGGGGAGAGGAGGAAGGGTGGCTTAAACGATTTCTTGGTCTACCCGCTCTGGAAAAAGACACATGCAGGCGGGTTTGGAACCGCTTCTGGGAAGAAAACCATCCTCACAGGGACACAGTCCCCTCCAAGTTAAAGCACAGCTCACTTTCCCCCCTTAAACAAAAGGTACAGGAAGCACTTAATCTGGGTGTTTCCCCAGGTTGAACAATGAGTTTGAGCCACTCATTTCCTCTCCCTGTTTCACAGGCCCAGAGCCCGCTCCCAGGCCAAAACCCCCGATGGTCAGATGGTGGCGGGGAGAGAGGGGGAGCACGTGAGGCCGGCCTGGGGCTCTCCTGCTGAAGGTGTCTCACGGGGGTGGGGGACACTATGCACATCAGTGACGACACTCACGCAGTACTCCCATGTGCCACACCCTGTCCTAGGTGCATGCCCCTTTCGTCCTCACAGACTCCCCAGGAGGACAGTATGAGGTCGTCTGTTTTACAGATGAGGAAACTGAGGCACAAGGGGATAAGTAACAGGCTTCACAGCTTGCAAGGGACAGGACTGGGATTTGAACCCAGGCAGGCTGCCTCCAGAGCCCAAGGTTCCCCTAAACCAGTGGGTCTCCAATGTGGTGGTGCCTGGGGGGGGTGTGGGCATTTGGACCCTCAGAGGACATCTGGCGGGCGCTGTGTGCGGACATTTTCAGTTGTCACAGCTTGGCTTGTGCTGCTGGAATCTAGAAGATAGAAGGCAAGGATGGGCAGGCCCCATCCGGAATTATTCAGCCCTCAATGTCTATATTGTGACTGTTACCAGACCCTGTTCTAGACTCTTTCAGGATAAGACTATCATTCTTCCAGAACTCTTAACATTTGTTTGTTCCATCTAAATTACAAATAATACGTGCTCATTGGAAAAACAGAGAAAGATATCTGTTCATAAAGAAAAACGGAAAGATTTTCTCCTCAGTCCTTTGCGCTGAGGTAAACATGATTAACCGCCCAAGGACATTTGTTCATCTGTGTCTCATCTGCTACTTTCCATTTTCCCCTTGTCAAAAATAGGAGCCCTCTATATTTTTCTGCATATCTTTCACCTGTGTTGGGCTCCAAACCACAAGCCTTTGTGCTTGCTGTTCTCTCTTTCCAGAACCTTCTTCCTCCAGGTACCCAGGGGTCTGTATCCTTCCTGTATTAAGGTCTGAGTATCCCTTGATTTCTCTCTAGATCCCTCTTCTACCTCTATTCCTTACCTGCCTGACCTTTTTGTTTTTTTCTTTAAAGATTTTATTTATTTATTTGGCAGAGAGACACAGCGAGAGAGGAGGAAACCAAGCAAGGAAAATGGGAGAGGGAGAAGCAGGCTTCCCGCCAAGCAGAGAGCCTGATGCAGGGCTTGATCCCAGATCCCTGGGATCATGACTTGAGCCCAAGGCAGCCGCTTAAGGACTGAGTGACCCAGGCGCCCCCCTCCTTTTTTTTAAAGCCCTCATCTCTGACATCTGGGGGCATATGGTTGTGTCCTTCCTAGAATGCTGGCTCCATGTTGGCAGAAAAGGTTTGTCTTTCATGACGCTGTATTCCCAGCCCCTAGAGCAGAGCCTGGCAACAAGACACTCAATAAATATTTATTATAATCAACAAGTAGATAAATGAATGAAAGAACAATGCATTTATCATGTCTATCTTTCAACGTCCTTGGTAGATTCCCAGAAGTGGAATTGTGACCAAATTTAAACTTGTCACCAGAATTGCTTTTCCCTTATCCCTGTTCCCTCATCAACACTAGTTAGAACTTACATTAATTTTTTAAAAAAAGATTTTTATTTATTTAATTGACAGAGAGAGATCACAAGCAGGCAGAGAGGCAGGCAGAGAGATCATGACCTGAGCCGAAGGCAGAGGCTTAACCCACTGAGCCACCCAGGCACCCCAACCTTACATTAATCTGACACTATGTTTTAAGACCTTTCCATGTGTTCACTGAGTTATTCCTTAGAAAAATCCCCAAATAGTAATGATAAATATTTTATAGGACTTATTATATGCTAGACAGTGTTCTGTTTTATACATATCAGCTCATTCAGTCCTTGTAACAGCTCTCCAGCGCAGGTACCTCGTTATGCCCGATTTACAGACGAGAAACTGAGAAACCAGATGCTAAGTCCAGTAATTTCTCCAAGGTCAGAGAGCCAGAAGGTGGCACAGCCCAGACTGAGCCAGAAAGTCCAGTTCCAGAGTCCACACTCTTAACCACCCTGTTATCCTGCCTCTCTGTGGGATCAGAGCAGCCATGATCCCCGTTCTGCAGAGAGGGAAGCTGACTTATGGACAGGCTAAGAAACCTGACCAAAAATATGATCAGTGGTCGTAATCGTTGTGAATGGGATGGGTGAAAAACGGTGTGGTTTTCCTCCCCAAGGGTAGCTCTTTTTCTTGTCTTTTCCTTTTAAAATTTGACAAAAGTATATTTTATTACTTGGAGAAAGAGAATTTCTCAACTGAGAAAACCTGTATCGTGCTTAAATATAAACATCTAACGTGGGAGTTCTTTTGCCATCTTTGTCTGACCGATTAAGCTAAATCTAGACTCCTTTTACTCTTAAAATACCTCTTAAAATGAATCATTTGTTAACTTCCAAATAAATAATAATAATAATAACAACAACAATAATAATTTTTTTAAGTAGGCACCACACCCAGTGTGGAGCCCCCCCCATGGGGCTTGAACTCATGACCCTGAGATCAAGACCTGAGCTGAGATCATGAGTCAGACGCTTAGCGACTGAAGCACTCAGGCACCCCCCAAATAAATTATTTTGAGCAGTAAGTCACAGAAATACTTAAATTTACGAGTTTACAATGCCTAAATGTAATATTGGATCATGGGCAGGTGTATCAGTGAGAAAACTGGGGAAACCTATAATGTCTGTTTAGTTAATGGTATTGCACCAGTGTTCATTTCTTAGTTTATTTTTTTTAAAGTAATCTCTGTACCTAATGTGGGGCTTGAATTCACAGCCCCGAGATCAAGAGTCACATGCTCCATTGCCAGAGCCAGCCAGGCGCCCCTAATTTCTTAGTTTTGATGGACGTCTGTGGGTCAGCAAGATGGGACTGACAGGGGCAGCGGGCCGACAGGCACTCTTTGCATCAACTTTGCAACTTTTCCATAAATATAACATTATTCCAAATAGTTTTTTTTTTTTTTTAAGTGTTTAATGCTAATTGCTAGGTCTGCAGACACACTCCTAATGTGGCTATAGGCCAACATGGGAAACACCTGGTTGTGGAAACATTTTGGTGAAGAAAAGAAAATCTCTGTTATCCTTCTGCTGGACAAAAGGGTATATTTAGCCTCAGATTTTTTTGTGGTGACCTTTGCATTCTGAAATGAATTAGAGGTTTATGTGTAAGAATGTGGAGCTCAGGAAATCAGGAAGGGGATGGGGTGCCCACTTTCCTGTCATATTTCACTTGTTTACGTAGCAGAGCGTCATCACGAGGAGAGATTTTGTTAGATTATGTTGGCACAGCCCGGTTCCGAGGTCTGAAGGCAGCCGAGTGTCAATGCATACCAGCGCCTCAGCCAAATCCCTGGACGTTCCTGTGTGGCATTTCAATTGTACTGTTCAGCTGAATAATAGTAAATATAACAATTTTAGTTAAAGTATTATTTTAATGTGCTCTTTGTCTCTGGCTATTTTGACCTAAAATAAGTTACTATTTTTTATTTTGCAGACAGTACCAAAGGTTTTTTTTCTTTTTTTTTTTTCCCTAAGATTTTTTTAAATTTTTAATTTTTTTATTAACATATAATGTATTATTAGCCCCAGGGGTACAGGTCTGTGAATCACCAGGTTTACATACTTCACAGCACTCACCATCACCCATACCCTCCCCAATGTCCATAACCCAGCCCCCACCACCCTCAGTTGGTTTTGTGAGGTTAAGAGTCTCTTACGGTCTGTCTCCCTCCCGATCCCATCTTGTTTCATTTATTCCTTTCCTACCGCCCCAACCCCCCACGTTGCTTCTCAACTTCCTCATATCAGTTTTTCCCTAATATTTTAATCTCTACACCCAACGTGGGGCTCGAACTCACAGTCCTGAGATCAAGCATGCTCTACGGACTCAGCCAGGTGCCTCAAGTAACAGAGTTTTTGTTTGTTTGTTTGTTTGTTTGTTTTTTATGTCTCAAAGACAATGTGAGACAAATTTTGGAAAGCAAACCATATGCCCTGACCCATAACTTCATATTCCTGGGAAACATCGAGATGGGAACATCTGTTTGTCTTTATTTGCTCTCTTAACAAACGTAGCATTTTCCAGGCAGATAACAAAAAGGCTAATTTTCAGAGACTTCTGTCTCTACTGGCTGTCTTGTTCACTCCTCCGTCCCAGCACTTACCGTGTTATCTGGCACATAATTGATAATCATATTTGGGGAGCGAACGAAGGAAGAGAGCCAAAATTTACATAATGTTCTTGCATTTAAGATCTTTAGCAAGGATAAAAACATTCAGTGCAGGAATGTTAAAGCATCCTTGATGGGGTGATTAAAGGCGCATGTCCACTGCCTGGGCTATCCATTTTTAGAAACAGTCTTTATTCTAAGCAATTTCTAAATTAAGAATTAGAGTAAGGTAGATTCTCTTCCATTTGCTCAGCCACGACAACGTTTGGCTTCTCAGAAATATTCAAATGCTTATATTTTGTTTTCATTCATGAACCAAATGTAGGGGGTTTGGGCTGGGCTCTTATTCAAATGACATTTTAAAACGGGGCATATGTTTCAGGGAGTAATTAGCGATTGTTTAATAGAACGACCCTTCAGGCCAGAAAGGCTGTGGGTCAGAATTGTTAACAGGCAGAGCACTGAAAAATAGTAAAGCATTAGCAGATAGCATAAATAGTCAAATCTGACCTCTAAAGGTCAAGAGAGAACTAAATAATTTGGTCACAGCACAGGCTGATTTAAATCAATGCAATCCTAATTTCCTTTTTTTGCCGGTTTGCCTTGGGTATGCCACGGTCCAGTACTCACCAGGAGTCAGAAGGGAGATAGAGAGCAGGGTAGGCTCCACTCAGTGATATAATTTTACTAAATGTGGGTGGCTTCCAGGGAAAAAAATACCCAGAAGTATTTCAGGCACCGAATGAAACTATTTAAACAGAACACCATTGTTGTGCTATTACTTGGTTTTGTTTCTCTAAGAATGATTTATGATGGTAACACCAATATAAATACGTAATTAACTATGGAAGCATTTCCTATCTCAGGCTTCCCACATCTTTCTTTCTTTAGGCTTTTTAGGTTTAAAATTAGACCCTTATCCCCTAAGAAGGAAAGGGAGCAAAAATCTGTTTCATTGCTGGGCCAAAGGACAAGTATTTATCTTATTCTTTTAAAGTGAAATAAGATCAGAATTCTTTCCATCCAAAAAAAATTTTTTAATGGAATCATTCCCTTCCTTTTCACTCCTTCTGACTATTTTTCCACATAGGATGACTCGCCTTTGTACATCTCCCATGTAGCTAAAAATACGTGCGGCCATTCAAATTTATTTTCTTTATTTCTTAAGGTAATACACTGATACCCAGTTTTGATTAGGAAAAGGACATTTAAAGGGGGGGGGAATTCTTTTGGTGATTACAAAATCACTTTAAGACCCGGGGGGAACTATGCCTCAGTGACAAAACAAATTTGCCACAAATCATTGTACAAAAGAACAGCAGGACCTGAGCCTCGACTCTGGGACGGCTCCTATTCATTGTTCATTTGTTTTGGAAACCCCACCCTCCTCCTGCCATGTCCAATATCTAATTGGCATTCTGACCCTTCAGATAACTCAACATCTGCTACTCGGTTGCGTCTTGGAAACGCTTTGTTCCCTCCAGGCGGAGTTCAAGGGGCTCTCTTTCCCGATACACCAGATTCATGCGTGCCATTGTGGACCCCCCTCCCGGAGCCAAACGGAGACCAAACTTTTGAGAGCCACTATGAGACCCGGAGCCACCTCCGTGTCCTAAACCCAATCATAATTCAACAGATGGAAAACTGTGGAGGGTGGGAGTCCAGGGCAGTGAACGAACCCATCAGGCTTGGAGAAGCCCCTGGAGGCTGTCATCCACACATCTATTTTGTGACTTCAGTTTTTTTATACGTTTTTGGCTCCATAACCTCGGCTCTCCACCGTGACTTAAAGTTCTGGACTTAAAGTTTAATCTCCTAACATGGATTTTTGTGGATATAGACTGGGATTTTTCGGGAGGGCCACACACATGACTGATTTTCTGACATGATTTCAATGACTCCAAGACACCCTAGGCTGTAGGTTTCACGATTATTTTATGTGCTGCTAAGAAAGAAAAACTTCCACAAATTCACTGGTGATGTGACTTCGATTCTAAGACGTAGGTCTAATCCCGGAGATGTTAAAAATGTGAAGTAAAGGGGCAGCTGGGAACAATGATGTTTGGTTGTAGGTACAGAGCTTCGTACTGTTTTGTGGGAGAGATTATGCAATTTCGGTGTCTGCCATTTACTAGAGAAATTAACAGCCTTTCAGCTGTTTTTCTCCTCTTTGGTGTCTGAGTTCTGTTAAGGGATGGCCCATGCTCGTCCCTTACCCTTCAGTTTTGATACTGATCTAAGAAAGGTCCCTTCTCAAACTGTCCCCCAAAATGTTCTCTGGAGCCACATGCTGGATTGTGTCCCACGGGCCACAAGTCAGAACCACACACACAGGCAACTGATTTCCCTTTATTATTTTATTTGACAGTCTGGTTTCGGGTCAGGAGGAAAATGTCTAATTATCTTCTGGGAAGAATCAGAAGTTCCTTTCTGAAGTGCCCGCCATACTGTTCCCAGAACAACCTGCCCTTGAAACTTATCTTCACTTTGGATCAGCCTGGAAGATTCTGATGCGAATAGTTTCAGCAGAAGCAACAGAAGGGCAGGAGCTCCAATCAAACAATCAGGAACCTGGGCATCTTAACAAAAATTAAACAACTGATTTGTTTTCTTTCCCTGATTTAAATGGTTGTGAAGGGGCCTCACGGTGTGTTTTGGTTCAACCCTTTGCTGGGCCTCTTTCTAGCTACGACGAGGCTTTTGGGCAAATGTTTGAATTCATGAAATGGGGGTAATACTGACCTCACAGGATCGAGTGAGTTAATGCATAGCAAGGGTTTAGTTCGGTGTCTTGTACGTGTCATGAATTGCACCGTGAACTATGATTATGCTTGTTGTCAGATACAATCCTTTTGACCCCCAGTTGAAAAAATTTCATGCCGGCTCCCCAACCCATGCAGTGTTCTCTTGTTACGGCCTGGGATTCCTCTGATTTCTAAAGGGGGTAATCTATCACTATTGTTGTTAAAATTATTATTGATGATGTGCTTTTCTTCCATTGTTTCTGCCAGTTTTTCCTTCAAAACTTCAGGCCAGCATTTTTCTACGTCCAACTACAATAACGGACAAGGAGTGTAATTCGTGGGCGGAATTTCCACCTGTGCCTCCTTTCCTATTTGGAAGACCTGTTCAGAAATAGTATTTTCTTTCCTGTGCAAATGACAGTCTTTTTCCCTAATGAGTTGTAGCAGCTACATAATCGATGACCTCCTTCTTGGTTTGCATTCATCGTCTTTTTTTTTTTTTTTTTGACTGTCATCCTTCCTGCCCAGAATTTCTGACCAAAAGGAAACACCCCGATTATTTGAGATTTTTGCCTTAGCAAAAATCTTAGGCTTAGGCCTTCCCATGTGCTAACAGCTGGGGGCATAAAGATGAATGAGGGGTGGTCTCTGCCCCGGAGAAAGGCACAGTAATGAGGACTAAACCCCCAGCCCAGCTATTTAATTTCTTTACTTTAAAATATATATATTTTTAAGAGTCTATTTATTTATTTATTTGAGGGGAGAACCAGCGGGGGAGGGAGAGGGACAAGCAGACTCCCTGCCAAGCACAGAGCCAGATATGGGGGCTCGACCTCAGGACTTCAAGATCACAACTGGAGCCAAAACCAAGCGTTGGGTGCTCAACTGACCGAGGCACCTAGGCACCCCCTGATTTCTTTTTTAAAAACCTTTAAACTATGTCATGAGCTACCAAGAAAGCAGGCCTCGGTCTAAGGTGAGGCAGAAAGTTTAAGGGGCCTCAGAAACTCAGTAGCCAGGATAAACAATAATTCAATGCAGTGTTTGGATCTGCCTCTTTCTTGTTATGAGTCTTTGGGCAAATACTCACTTTTTGTGTCTCTCATTCCTCATTTGTGAAATGGGAGTGATGTTGACCTCAAGGGGTTGTTGAGGATTCGGTGAGGCAAGACGTAGGAAGCTCAGGGCCATAAAAAAAAAAAAATCCATAATGAACAAAATATGATTTCACTGAGTGAGTTTAGAAAAAATCTAATGGTCCTGTGGAGCTAAATAAGTAACTACTTAATCATTTTACTTCCAAATAAGGATGGGGCAGCAAGGCTTCTGAGTTTCCTTTTTCCTTTCACTTCTCTCTTGTCAGAAAGTGGGTCCCAAGCCGGGCACAGAATCTAAAACTCAACTGCTTGAGTTTCAACTCTGGGCCTACCACCGAGGAGCTGGGTGACCTTGGGAAAATTACTTAACCTCTCTGAGCCACATGAGGATTAAATGGGATCACGGATGCAGAGTAAGCACTCAGTAAGAGGGAGCTGGTGTCACAGATGAGGCAACGTAGCTCAGGAGATAAAACTGTCTTGGTTTACTCAGTTTCTGCCTGTCACCAGTGGTACCAGCCGTTGCTTTCAGAAGGGTTTCTCAACCTCACGGATGCAGGTAAGAATGTGTTCAGGATCCGCGGGCGTAACCATTCCAGCTGACACAGACTCAGTAAATTTTCACACTACCCAGCCACTCTTTGGAACACTTTAAAACCTTATTATTATTTTTTATTATTGTTATTGTTATTATTTGGGTAGAATGCTCAAATATACCCAGTAGTAGAGTAACAAGTTACCCCAATTCAACAATTATTAACATTTTGCTCATGCTTGGTTCAGTTAGGCCCCTCCACCTCCAAAGAATTTAAAGCATGTCTTAGGGGGCACCTGGGTGGCTCAGTGGGTTAAAGCCTCTGCCTTCGGCTCAGGTCATGATCCCAGGGTCCTGGGATCGAGCCCCCTACTTCCCCCCCTCTCTCTGCCTGCCTCTCTGCCTACTTGTGATCTCTCTCTCTCTGTGTCAAATAAATAAATAAATAAAATCTTCAAAAAAAATAAAAATAAAGCATGTCTTGGGCCTCCTGTCACCGTCACCCCCTTTGGTGCTCATGTATAAAAAAACCCACCTTTTTTTTTTAAATTAAAAACCACATAACGCCATCATACCTTCTCCCAAGAGGAACCCTGATTCCCTGGCACTCCCCTCGTTCCAGCGGCCCTCATCATCTTAGACAGGACTGCTTCGCTCCTGACCCGCTTGAATCCGGATCCCAGTCTACCCACCGCGCTGGGTTGTCATCCAAAACTCTTCTGTGTTAAGAACTCACAGCGGGCGACTGTTGAATTTCTAACATCTTCTGCTCCCCTGGGCCCCAAGCACGGAACAAAAACAAAAAAATCCCGACCTATTTTTCAAACATGTTTATCCAAGAGAAAGGGTGGCAGGCCGGAGGCCCCATGAGCAGTGCAAGGGGTACTTAAGCAGTGTGTCAGGAGGGCCTGTGTCCCCTCACAGTGGGGTGCGGCCTCCCAGACGGCATCCAGCCCCACATCCAGGTGTTGGGTCTCAAGCCCACTTCAGCCATTGTTTACCAGCCTCCCGTGGATTAATCCCCTGTCAGTCAGGCCAGAGATGCTCTTGGGGAGACAGGCCTGCGTAGCATCCCATGTGTCAAGGCCCCCTTTGATACATTTTACCGCCTCTTATCCCTTCAGACGCACCATGACTCCTCTGCCGGTCACGGCCCCAGAGCTTTTGGATCTACGCGCAGGGACTGACACCCTGCTTTTGGAGGGGAGGTGGGGGGTTTTCCTTTTTTTTTTTTAGGCAGAAATCATTGTTGATCTGATAAGATGGTTTTTGCAGAATCAAGTGACAAACAGAGAGCGTCTCATTCTGATGGCCCTGGGACCTGTGGTTTTGTCAAAAGTGGGACTGTTTCTTGCTTTTTTTTTTTTTTGAAGGAGAGGTGTTTCAGGAGGAGTGATATATGTATAGGGCTTCCAGGGCATGGGGGAATTAAAAAATTATCATGCACCCAAATTTCAATTCTAAAATATCATAACTTCACTGAAGGTAAAAGACATGCAGATGATTGTGCATTACTGTACAACAAATATAAACGTAGCAATATTAAACCATGGTGCTTGGTTGAATTTTTTTTTTGAGGGACTATTGCTGTTTCTATTACTTTTTATGCTTTTAGCATGATTGTCTTATACTTTCAAAATCACATCTTAATGATGCAAGCAGTGCATGAATCTAATTTGTAAGACCGTCCATACTTCAGAGATAAAGCTGAAAGTTCTTGGCTACCATTGCTAAGCTCACTTTCCCATCTCTCAAAGAGGTAGCTGTTGCTGTCAGTTTGTTATCAACAATCACAGGCCTTTATTTCTATGCATGGACGTCCATATATATGTTCTAGACTTAATTTTCAAATCCTTCCTGGAGTCAGCATAACTGTTGCCTGATGGAAATGATAGGGACGCCTTTCCAGGGGCGACAACAACAAAGTGGTAATATGCTGATTTATGGATGATTACGATATACAATATAGCCAACTGCCAACTCTGTGTACCCAAGAGAATCACCTCTGTTGCCTTTCCCGGACACAATTTGAAGAAGATACTGAATACCCACATGTTATAGGACAATGTTGAAAACGGTAATTCTCTCTCATGTCCAGCTTTAAATCTGAGATTCCTAAAACTGTATACCCAAGTTGGATGAAAATAAATTTTCTTGAAGCAGAGAGCCCCATTCACCTCTTATTTCTCCCCTCTCCAGCTATTAACACTTTGCATTATTTTGCTATTATTCTTTCTCTCCATTTATTAAACATATTGAAGAGATGATGGAACTGGACTAGATAGTTCTCAACCAATATATTATGAGTTTCCTAGTGAAAAATAACAATGGGGTCTCACTTAACATAGACTTTTGTCTGGTCCATTCTTTGGAGTTTTTTTTTTTTTTAAGATTTTATTTATTTATTTGACAGAGAGAGAGATCACAAGTAGGCAGAGAGGCAGGCAGAGAGAGAGAGGGAAGCAGGCTCCCCGCTGAGCAGAGAGCCTGATGTGGGGCTCGATCCCAGGACCTTGAGATCATGACCTGAGCCGAAGGCAGAGGCTCAACCCACTGAGCCACCCAGGTGCCCCTGGAGTTTCTTTAAGGTAAAACATTTTTTCTGACTACATACAGGTTCTTTTTTTGTTTTTGTTTTTGTTTTTTAAGATTTTATTTATTTATTTGAGAGAGAGAGAGGGATAGGGTGGAGGGACAGAGAGAAGCAGACTCCAGGCTAAGCAGGGAGCCTGCCATGGGGCCTGATCACAGGATCCCGAGCTTAAGAGTCACTTGCTCTACTGACGACGCTAGCCAGGGCGCCCCAAATCTATTGATTTGAAGCACTGGTTGCCACTTGGTGAACTCCAGATGCCATAAACCTCTGCCATGAAAATAGGAGCAGGGACTTAAAACATTGAACCACAGATGCCTTAAATTCCCTCTAATAGAAGTTAAAGCATCAGAAATCTGAGTTCACATGATGGTAAAATTAATAATTATCACTGATTTTATCAAAGGCGTCATGTGTTCCACACACCATTGAAAGCATTTTACATGCATTATCTCATTTCTTCTCAAAATAACCCTATGAGGTAGGTATCGCTATTCTAGAAATGCTACATCTAAGGGGCAAACTGTACAAACCCAGACCCTTCCCCCATAGAAGCTTACATTTTAGGGGCAAAGGCAGATTGACTAATAGGAAAACAAACACACCAAATCCTTTCAAAGAGTGAGTAATGGTATGAAGACATAGTGAGACCACTTTTCATCTTAGAAAAACATACTATGTGGTCATAGTGCTTCCTATCAGACAGTGCTCTTTCAACCTGATTCCACCTTTTTTTTTTTTTTTAAAGATTTTTATTTTTAAGTAATCTCTGCATCCAATGTGGGGCCCCAACTTACAACCCTGAGAGTGAGACAAACAAGTCTTTGTTGAGTGACTTCTGTATGGCTGGTTGCCGGGAATGGTATGGTGAACTGGGCAGATACACCTAGAGTCCACAGTCCGGTGGGGGAATGTGGAAAATAAACCTGAGAATCCATCAGTCAGTCAACAAACAGAATGGTACCAATAGCCATGCCTGTGATAAAGTAAAGCCAGTCAGTACTTGGGCAGAAAAGCAACAAATGGGTGCCCGATTAAAACAGACATTCGGCATTCGTGGTCTGGGAGGGCTCTCCCAGAAGATGAATTCTGAGCTCAAACTTGAATGATGAGATTATACAAAAAAAAAAAAAAAAAAAATGCAGGGGAAGCCCGGGAGCAGAATTGGCCTGAACACAGTCCCTGCTGGGCATGTTCCGGGGTCGCAAGGAGGGGGCCAGGGCTGAGTGGCTGGTGCAGACCCATGTTTGTGGCCACTCTAAATCGTACGGAACTTACTCTAAGTACTTTGGGAAGCCCTGGCAGGGATGAAATGTAATGAACAAAAATCGTGCCACAACATGTTATTGTCCAGCATTCCCATGGAACATTCCAGAGATGGAGGGATTAGGCACGAGAGCTCTTGACTTCCAGGGTCTCGAAAGAATCGCTGAGTATCGTCTCCTGTAAAACCTCCCCCTGCAGGACTCACAGACCCCGCATCAGAGCAGATCCCAGGGGGCTGGAACCTTTCATGCATGTGTGAATGTTGGGGGCAGGGCAGAGGGACAGAAATGTGTTACTGTACTCAGAATGTGGATTTCAGCTTTTGTCGGCTAAGGGACCCTACTGTAGGTGACCCACCGCCTGCTAAAAGTACCATTTCAAATTAGAAGAAACCCAGAAGGGAAAAACCTAAGCTACATGTTGTTAGAGACACTGGGGAGCATTTAAATATGGTCTTGTACAGAGGACTGCCTCCTGTTTGATCAAACCCACTGCCTGTTAGGGGCTCCCCTGGAAACTGCTTCTGTTGGTCACTTCTGGGGAGGAACCCGGGAAGCTGGGAGTTGAGGGAGAACTTTCTGCTGTGTACACTTTTATGCCTTTTACATTTCGTAATATGAGACTCCGGTGCCCCGTTCAGAAAAACCTGGAAGTTACATAAATAACTAAATTTGCTACTCCTGTTTTTAACAGTGAAGTAGGCTGAACTTTTTAGCGGTCATTGTCTCAAAGGTATCTAAAACTGGTTACTTTTTTTTTTTTTTTTTTTAGATTTTGAGGATGATTTTCATTATTATAACTCCAATATTATATTATTATAATACCATTAAATACCTACTGAATACAGACCGTTTGCTAAATTCTTCTGTAAAGCATAAATTTTCTTAACCAAAAGTGGGATGAATGACAGTTACACAAAAGTCAAACCGTTAGTGGATCATATGCCGTGTTTAATCCATGATGTCACTTAGTGGGTTTTTTTGTTGTTGTTTAGAGAAAATTCTATGAAATCATCACAAGTCTTATTAACCTGGAGTGATTTATTGGCGGGTGGGGGGAGCCAGCTGTCTGGGAGGACCGATAACGCATGAAAAGCTGCATTCTTTGCTGTTTGTTTTCTCAGGGTGTGTTAGGGGATGGTGACAAATATTAAGGAACTGCATTACCCCATCTTACCAGCATTCCTGTGACTGATCTTTCTTTCTTACCACTTAGTGGAAAACACACACAAAGAAAGAAAATTAAATAATAAGGACTAAATGTGTGCAGAGTTCAAGAAGTTAACTTAAATTTAGATTGTTAACTTACCCCACTGTGCCTTTAAAAAGTTTTCATTAAAAACCCCACATGCCTATACCACACACGCGCACACACACACGTGCACACACGCACACACTTGTATAACCTCAAGGACTCCCATTGAGTTGGGGAAAAAAACAGGCTTTGACCGTTTGGTTTGAATAAGTAGTACAATTGCTATTTGTATATTTAAAAAATTCCAAATCTTATTGAATTAGGTCCGTGGGCTCTGATGAAGGTTCAGGAAACAACGGAACCACTTGTGTGGCTAATTGCAGAAATTTAAAGAAAACACAAACTTGGGAATGTCACAGAACACGGTTTTAAGGCAAAACGCAGAAAGGGGATGGCCTTGGCCATTTGCTCTGTTTCTTTCCTGGTATCCGGAGGATCCTGCGGGATTACATTTCAGTGTGATGATTCCCCGGAAACTGAGCTACAAGCCCCCGGATCGCAGCACTGGAAGGTTTCATAGCCAATGAATGGAACCCCAGTCCACCCCTGTGCCCAGGGACTGGGCAGCCAAGCGCACTGCTGAGCAAGGATTCACTTGCTGGCTCCAGGCTTCTCTCTGCCTGTGGCCCCACCTGCTCTCTGTGCCTTTCCAAAGGCACGCAGGTGCCTCAGCGGTTTCAGCCTACAGCTCTGGACCAAGGTGAAGTGTAGGTTGCACTTGGGGCAGCCAAGGCTCATGGCGCCTTGGGGGACAGCTTCTCTCATTTTACAGTGAAGTAAAAATGGGCCAGTCTTTCAGGATTCAGAGAGAGAAGCTTCCAGGACTTTCTGATCTGATCAGTTTTGATTTCTAGTAGCAGAAATAGAAAACAGTCATCAGATCATGGGACCTGACAAAAGGTCAGCTCTCTGGCTTTACATCTTTAGACAGAAGCGTGTAACGGGAGAAAAAGTAGATGTTCATAAGAATATCTATTTATCTGCAAGAGGACTCTATCAGGCAGAGCAGATCTTTTTTTTTTTTTTTTCTTTTTAAATAATGTGAGCCTAGATGCACACTTAGAAACGTCCCTGTGGAGGGAAGCTTTTCCTCTTTGCATCTTTTAATGGGAATGGAGGACTTTGATGGCTCCGGCGCATGGCTGTGGGGTGAGGCCCCACTGAGCTCAGATACGGGCACCGAGACTGTGTCAACAGGACTAAAAATAGTTGAAAGTTGAGAGATTCGGTTAGTCAACACTTAGGGTTTGTGGGGGGGAGGGAAATGCACTCAATGACTCAGCTTGACTTGGTTTCTCCGTCTAATTAATTTATTGTTATTTTGAAGTCTGCAGTGAGGCAAACAGCTTCTCTGTGGTGCCAGGCACGGTTCTAAATGTTCTACAAACACTAACCTGCTCAGGTCTCATGACTTTTCTTGTCTGCATTTTAATAAGGAGGGAACGGAGCCGTGGAGAGGGTCGCAAACCTTTGGTCTACAGGCCACCTCTGACCCACAGGTAGATTTTGTCTAACCTACAAAGAATTTGGAAGATTGCTAAAATTCACATAAAATGGGAACCTCAGGCTTTTCTTGAAAAAATGGGAAGATCTGGTAACTCTGCACCTGCATTTCTGCCTGGAGACCATTGGCTGGAGCACAGAGAGGTAAGAGGCAGAGAAATGCCTAGACCAGCTGGAATGACACATGGTCCCGGATGGGGACTGGCTTTCCCGGCCCCCAGAGTTCCCACTCGGCCTGCTGCATGCATTTCTGATGTGTGCCTGGGCCCTGAGGTCACTGGAGTTGGTGACCCTGGTGTTTCAAGCTATTAGAGTTCGCTGAAGGGGGCAGATCATTGATGGTGGTGGTGAGGAGGGGTTGGGAGTTGAGGAAGAAATAGAACATTTGTTGAATGAATGAATGAGTCCCTGGGCTTGAGCTGAATTTTCTGAATGGCAAGAAGGATAGTGAGAGGGGTGTCTGGGGGCTCAGTCTCTTAAGTGTCCGACTCTTGATTTCAGCTCAGGTCCTGATCTCGGGGTCATGGGATGGAGTCCCACATCAGGCTCCCTGCTCAGTGTGGGGTCTGCTTGTCTCTCTCCCTCTGCTCCTCCCCCCACCCTCAAATAAATAAATAAAATCTTTTAAAAAAAGATTTTATCTTTTAAAAATCTTTAAAAAAAATAAAATCTTAAATCTTTTTAAAGATTAAATCTTTTTCAAAAAAGATTAAAAAAAATCTTTTTTATCTTTTTAAAGTCTTTTTTAAAAAAAGATTTTATTTATGTGAGAGAGAGAGAGAGAGAGCATGAGAGTCCATGGCAGGGGGGAGGGGCAGAGGGAGAGGTAGAAGCAGATTACCCCCCTGAGCAGGGAGCCCGACCCTGAGATCATGACCCGACCTGAGCCGAAGGCAGATGCTTAACCAACTGAGCCACTCAGGCCCCCCAAATAAAAATCTTAAAAAAAAAAAAAAAAAAGAGAAAGAAAAGAAAAGAGTGAGAATGTTTTCTGCAGGGGGACAATAGAAGGAATGTCTCAATGTGGTGGTCTGCAGTGGACAGCTCTTGAGTTGGGCTGCTTGGGTTCAAACCCCATCTTATTAGCTGTTGCACAGTGATCTCTGGGCTTCAGCGTCCCATCTATAAAATGGGGCTAAGCAAGTAGCTGCCCCACTGGGGAACCAGCTGCACAGACGAAATGTACTGTAAAATATTCAGTGCCATGCTTGGTACATAGTAAGTGCTCAACAAACATTACTTATGAAAAGCCCTTTAAAAATGTTCCTTTTAGGGGCACCTGGGTGGCTCAGTGGGGTAAAGCCTCTGCCTTCGGCTCAGGTCATGATCCCAGGGTCCTGGGATCGAGCCCTGCATCTGCTTGGCAGGGAGCCTGCCTCCCCCCCTCTCTGTGCCTGCCTCTCTGCCTACTTGTGATCTCTGTTTGTCAAATAAGTAAATAAAATATCTTTAAAAATGTTCCTTTTAGGCCATCCAAACAAAAGTTTGAAGTTTAGTTAAGAGCAACACCCAACTGTTGGTTTTGTAATAGTGACAAAGGTATCCTTGGTGAAGGGAAACTGTACGGTCTTTGCAACTTCTCTGTAAATCACAGATAATTCCACAACAAAAAATATATTTTAAAAATCGCCTTTGGCTGCAAATGATGCATGTCCCTTTTCTTCAGTGGCAATGCTGGACAGTCACTGAAATTAAATCACTAAGCACACTCTCTGGTTTTCATGTACGGAGGTCATAAAAACCATGTTTGTGAAGTAAATGATTTCCCCAACTGCTTTTTTAAGATATGTGGTAGTTTTGGGAAACAGCACTTTCCAAATCATCGAAGCCCAGGGTCACTATTAAATGGGCACTGGGGGGCCATGGTGGCCATCAGATCACGTTGGGAAGACAGCACCGAAGTCCCCCTTAGTAATGATCATTCTGGTCGCAACAGAGATGCAGGATGAAGACCAGAAGTCAGACCAACCAGTATGAATCTCAATTCTATGGCTGCCGCTTGTGCGAGCCCCGAGCAAGTCACTTACGCTCACCGAGCCTTAGTTTCCTCGTCTGTATGATGGGTATCATAATAATACCTACTTCATAGACTTAAGACTTAGCAAAGGGCTTCAGCTCTGGAAACTATTCAATAAATAAATTGCTGAGCATTTCCACACCCCTTTTTTTCTGGTTAATCGTTGATCTTATGATCCCCAAGCTCAAATCAGAAAGTATCATTTTAATAGACATTGTGAAACCAAGGTTTCCAGGCTTCCACGGCCCTGGCAGGAGTCCTGGCGACATATTTGAATGGTCATAGGTGTTTGTAAAATTTGCAAACACAAGATGTTTATAAAGTCTTTGTTTTAGGGGTGCCTGGGTGCCTTAGTTGGTTAAGGATCAGACTCTTGGTTTCAGTTCAGGTCGTGATCTCAGGGTCATAAGACCAAACCCCACGTTGGGCTCCGTGCTCAGTGGGGAGTTTGCTTGAGATTTTTTTCTCTCTCTCACCTTCTGCCCCTTCCTTCCCTCTCTCTCTCTCAGATAAATAAATAAATCTTTTTTTTTTAAAGATTTTATTTATTTATTTGACAGACAGAGATCACAAGTAGGCAGAGAAGCAGGCAGAGAGAGGAGGAAGCAGGCTCCCTGTTGAGCAGAAAGCCTGATGCGGGGCTCCATCCCAGGACCCTGGCATCATGACCTGAGCTGAAGGCAGAGGCTCTAACCCACTGAGTTGCCCAGGCACCCAAATAAATAAATCTTAAAAAAAAAAAATAGTCTTTGTTTTAAAGAGTCCCTTTCCCCAACTGTAAAAGTTCAGGTCGCACAAAATCTGGAACTGTCCCTGCGTGGAGGACAGGTGTGGCCTCAACAGGCTCCAAAGACTCAGCTCCTCTTTCTCCACACTGGGATTCAATGGTACCCAGTACTCCCAGGCCAAATGTGGGACTGCTGGATTTGGGGCTCAAACATCTGGCTTCCCTTGCCTCCCAGAGCTGTAGCTCCTTATCTGTCACAGGGAAATTAGTTAAGATAATATACAACCGATCCTGGAAGATAATCCATACACATTTATTTAAATTTCAATTAACAAATCATAATTGGCCTTTGTCATAGGGGATTCCACATGTGAAGTATGAACCAGCGTCATCCTCATGCAGCCGTCTTCTTGTTCTTAATCACGTGGCCGAGATGCCCAACAGATCATACATTCAGGCTTGATTACCTTCAGATTCCAAGGGACAAGGCCCCTCATAGAACAGCTGCTATTTCTTAAGAGGATGATAAAGCATGAACACCTAATCCGAGACACTGAGTAGGAGCTCGGCAGGGGCAGGAGTCCTGATCAGGTGTCAGCGACTAACCAAGGGAGTGAAACGGAAATGGAGTCAAACCAGAGACCACAAAGGTCCTGATTTTTTGGTCCCTGAAACCCTGTCTACATGGCTTCCCTCAACCAGTTCAGAGTGGTGGAGGAACACAGAGGCCACAGATCTTAGTGGTGGAGTTGACAGAAGAAAGAACCTTGTTCGAATCCCAGCTCTGTCCCTTGCCACCTACATGACTCTGGGAAACTGCTTAAAATTTTTGGCCTTAATTTCCTTCTCTGTAAAATGAGGACAACAGTACCTACCTTGTTTGAATTTATCCATACAGAGCTTTTAGTGCAGTGCTTGATACACAGTAAGTGCTCAATAAATGTTAGTGGTTAGGATCAGGCAACAGTTACCAGAATTCGTTTTCCTGTTTCTCTTTTATTGTTTAAGTAGGTGCCACATCCGGCGTGGAGCCCAACGTGGAGCTTGAACTTGTGACCCTGAGATCAAGACCTGAATGCTTGACCAACTGAGCCACCCCAGTGCCACCCTCCATTATCCTGTTTCTTGAATGTTTGGTAGAACTGGCTTGTAAACCACTTATGTCGGGTGTGTATCTGTATGTGTACGTATCAGCTACTGATTCAGTCTCCCCAACAGTGTCAGGTCTATTTAGGTCTTTATATCTTGGCTCAGTTTTGTTAAGTGACGTTTCCCTAAGAAGCTGTTAATATCGCCCAGTGTTCATCCTTTTTATCATATACCTTTTCTGCTTAATTTTTAATAGCGATTTTCTTCCCTATCTGTAGTTAAGTTCTCTTTTTATGCCTAATATCATTATTTATATTTTTATTTGTTTTGATCAGTTTAGTGAGATATTTTCCTTAGATTATTAGTCTTTTCAGAGATCCAACTTAGTTCTTTCTCTCAAAATCTTTTGTTTTCTATAGAATTACCCTTATTGATGCCTTGATAGTTGGTTAAGCATCCACCTTTGGCCCAGGTCATGATCCCAGGGTCCTGGAATTGAGTCCCACATCGGGTTCTTTGCTTAGCAGGGAGTCTCCTTCTCCCTCTGCCTGCCGTTCCCCCTGCTTGTGCGTGCATGTGCTCTCTCTCTCCTTGACAAATAAAATCTTTTTAAAAAATTACCTTTATTGGGGGCACCTGGGTGGCTCAGTGGTTAAGCCTCTGCCTTCAGCTCAGGTCATGAACCCAGGGTCCTGGGATCGAGTCCCACATCGGGCTCTCTGCTCTGTGGGGAGCCTGCTTCCTCCTCTCTCTCTCTCTCTGCCTGCCTCTCTGCCCACTTGTGATCTCTCTCTGTCAAATAAATAAAATCTTTAAAAAAAAATTACCTTTATTATTATCTTCCTTCCGTTTTCTTTGGATTATTCTATTTTTTTCATACTATTTTAATAGCTTGCATTTGTAAGGATTAGCATGTGGTGGAAACATTAATTCTTACCTCACCAGCTTTTCTGAAAAGTAAAGGAGATTCTGCATGAGAAGGGCTTGTAAAGATGCTTGGTAAGTGCTTGATAGGTGCAACTATCAGTAGTATCCGTAAGCCTCAGTTTTATCATCTCTAAAATGGGTCCTTGGGAGGATTAAATGAAATACTTTGTGTAGAATCCTTGGTTCATGTATGTTGCTTGTGATCAGTGTTATTGTATTATTCCCTGGGTGTACACTGTATTTGTCACCAATTATAATGGTCACAGTTGTGCCTGAGGTAAGCAAGAGCTTTGGCTTTCTCTTCCGGGACAAGCTACCTAATTGGCAAGGCCCAGTGCAAAATCAAAGTGTGGGGCCTCTTGGTACAGTCTTATTAAGAATTCCAACATGGTGACAACAGAGCATTAAACCAAGAATGGGGCCCTTCTGAGCACAGGGACAAGTTGCATACCCCTGAAGTTGGCCCTGTCCTCTCCCAAGGTCACCTGGTCAACTAATGTTTGAGTCTTGGAGGATCATTGTTACAAAGGCCTCTTCCCCTGTCCCTCCACACATGTGCATTCTCCATTCTTCTAACTGGTTCCAGGACCTTGGAATTTTGTCTGACCCCTAAGGCCGCCCCTAATGCAATCAGAGGGACACTAGATCCAGAGTTAGCTCCAAATCAAAGGCCAGGACAAAACCTTGGATAAATTACAGCTGTTGTAGAGAAGCCACCTTCCACCTTGTTCTCATATTCTGTATGTTTATAGTCATAACTCAATGAAGCCGGCAACATTTGCCGTTGATAAACCTGGTTGGGTAAGCAAGGCCGATGGGGTAACAATAATAACTAGAGCAATTGAAGAAGGCGACAGGCTTTGGTTTGGAGACCAGATCATACTTTTAAATAGGCAAAGGTGTTTTCAAAAAGAATGTGTGATGATTTATATTGATGCGACTCAGAATGGCATTTTTCTACAAGCAATTGTTTTCTTGACTTTGCAAGGATAAGTCATCTTGGGAGCCATATACAGGAACACACGAGCCTCCCCGAAATGCTAGTGCTTCTCTACTGCCAACAGTGCTTCTGTCCAGTATGAATGAGAACCAGAGCCTCCCCGCACAGAACAGTGCCCCAGCGGCCAGCATCCCTCAAGCACAAACCACGTCCAGGACCCCTGGTAGGTGCTTTCCAAGGGCTGTCTTACTTAGCTCTTTGAACCTCTCTGTGGCTAGTTAGTTGTCCAAGTTCACTCAGGAAGTGGGTGAGCCAGGTCTCCAACCCACCTATTTGCCCACAAAACCTGTGTTCCCAGCCATGCTCATGTGTCGCATAAATGTAAATGCAAAAAAGATAAAGAGATGGGAATGATCACTGATAGGTCTTTCTGTACTTAATGCAAATTGTACTAAGGCCTTCACACATATTGTCCCCTTTGTACCTCACCCTGGTTTTGTGAGGAAGACGGGATTCTTATGGTGCCCATTAGACAGATCAGAATCTAAAGCCTGGGACGTTGCTACAGGCCACGCAGCTAGTGACGGAGTTACAGAAGGGCTCTCTATGCAGTTGTGGCGGTCAGCTTGGGCTGCTGTATAACAAGGCATAAGGTATCATACGCTGGGTGGCTTAAACAACAAACATTGATTTCTCCCATTTTTGAAGGCTGGGATGTCCAAAATCCAGGCACCACAAATCTGGTGTCTGGTGAGGGCCCCCTGTCTGGTTTGCAGATGGCCACCTTCTCATTCAGATGGCAGAGAGCTGAAGAGAGCTGAAGTCTCTTTATAATGGCACTATTTGCATCATGGGGCCTCTGTTCTCATGATCTAATTACCTCCCAAAGGCCCCATCTCCCAAGGCCATCCCACTGGGGATTAGAGATTCAACACATAAATTTGGGGGTGGGCACAAATATGTAATTCATAGCAGCTGTTATAGCTTCTGAAATCAGAGAAGGGGAATTTCTTTTTCTTTTAAAAAAAAATTTTTTTAAAGATTTACTTGTCAGGGAGAGAGAGAGAGCACAAGGAAGGGGAGCAGCAGGCAGAGGGAGAAGCAGACTCCCCACTGAGCAAGGAGCCTGATGTGGGACTCAATCCCAGGACCCTGAGATCACAACCTGAGCCGAAGGCAGACGCTCAACAGATTGAGCCACCTGGGCATCCCGAGAAGAATTTCTTTATTTTCTTTGTTGCCATGGAGAACATGACTGTCAACTTTTAAATTTTTACTACTTATTTTTTGCTCAACATGGAACATGTTTGGCCTTCACTGTTCCAAACAGAGAGAGGCATAGGGGCGTGTGAGCCCTCAAAATCTTAAAGTTACACATACACACATACTAGATGGCTTGACGCCAGTGATGAAGGAGTTAAAAATCCTTTCGATGGTCAGCCTCAGACATTTGCTGAACCAGGCCAGCAACTTTTTCTCCCCCAAGAAAAGGTTATAAGTAAACACAGTATGTAATAGATCTGTACTCCCTCATTCCAAGCCACGGTCAGCACTGGAAGGTTACAGGAAACCCAGGGACAGACTATACGTGAGGACTAGGGGTGACAGAGGTTCCCTTTCTCTTACAATAGGCTTTTGCTTTTAATTTGGAGAACATTCAGATCAACTCAAAAGTACAGAATACAGGCTAATAAACACCTATACTCTCACTGCCCCAAATCACCGAATATAATCTGTGTTCAACCTCTGAGACACTTTTTGAATAAAAAAATAAAACACACCGATAAAGTTCCGCCCACTATACCCATCCTCAAGCCCTCCTCCCCGTCAAAACCTACGGTATCATGAAATTTGTGTTTCCTCCCAGCCCTGTTACAGTAATTTTTAATATTCTATATGTATGTATATATCTGTCTATATCCATCCCTATCCCTAAGTGTCACATTAACTTATGTAAGTACTTTCTTGTTCCACTTCTCCTGTTTTCCAATGTAGCATATGTTGATACATATGATTCCTTTCAACCCCAGGCTCAGATTCCCTCTCAGGAACATATCACGTTCTATTTACCCTTTCTCTGACTGGTAATATTGTGGCTGTTTGCAGCATTTTGCTATTCCAGGGGGCTGGGAACCTCCTTTCGACCTTGAGGCATTTGCTAGCCTGGGGTTGTAGGTTCCGGCTATGTACAGTGTTCCCAGCAGTTGATACACGACTTTCCCAAGTGTCACAGGGAAATGCACTCCTGCTCTGCACCCTTGCCTTCCACCTGGGGCACAATTCATACTTGTAACACATCCGAGCTCTTTACCCTGCTTAGGAGACCCATGGGAGCTGTCCGGTGCCCACACCCCTGCTTCTGCTTCCTGCCTTGGCCACGCTCTTCCTGGCATGGCCAACTCCTTTCCAGCCCCTGGACCTTGTGCTGACTGCCCCTCTCCCGTGCTGCCCTTCTGGGGGCTCCGCTGTTCTTCCCCAGACCTGAGCTGGCCCCAATACTATTGCCACGTGCCCCCATGGCCACCCCCCACCTGAAGTATGGCTGTTGCATCTGACTGGATTTCTAACTTTAACTTCAAAACTGACCCTTCACTCAGTTACTACAACACTCTTTTTTTTTTTTATAAAGATTTTATTTATTTATTTGAGAGAGAGACAATGAAAGAGAGCATGAGAGGGGAGAAGGTCAGAGGGAGAAGCAGACTCCCCATGGAGCAGGGAGCCTGATGCGGGACTTGATCCCAGGACTCTGGGATCATGACCTGAGCTAAAGGCAGATGCTTAACCAACTAAGACACCCAGGCGCCCTACTACAACACTCTTATGGGGTAAGTATACCACTGAGTAACTTTTCCGTTTTATGAGATAAAATTCATGAAATCTAAATTCAGATCAAATCTTTTCCATGAAAATATCGTGTCCACATTGAGATGGGCTGTTGGCGCAAATCACATCCTAGGTTGCAAAGGCTTGGTATGAAAAAAAAAAAAGGTAAAAAAACTCATTCGTTACTTTTTGGAAATCATCTCTCCCACTACTAGAAAATTTAACATTCCGAGAGGTTAACTGTAACAGAACAGAGTATTAAATAAAAGCAAAATTCAAGAAAATAAGTAATAAATTGAAATAAACTTAAAAGTTTGAAAAACTGGAATCAAGAGAAACACTAGAACACGAATAAAAGAAAACACGTTATTACCATAAAATAAGAAATAGCTTGAAACGGCTTCCACCCATTTCTTTTCTCCTTCTTAAATCTGGCTACGAGAACGTGGAGCTCCACAGGCGTGTGGGCTTGGGACGGGCTGCACCGCCCAGAGCATCCCCGAGCCGCCTCCTTTGGGTCCTTCTGGACTTTGCGGTAACGTCCCCTTCTCCATGGGACTTTTCCTAACCGGACCCACTTGAACATCGCCCCTCACTGCAGGGTCCCCATCACGTTGCCGGGCTTTGTTCTCATCACGACGCCCATCACGCCTGACATGAGGGCGGGGGGCGTTTATTTCTTTGCCGTTTGGCGGGCGCTGGGGTATCAACACGCACCTTCTCGACAGCCGGGCGCCCCGGTCCAGCAGTGTACTCGGCGCCAGAAGCGTGTCCGCCTCCTGCTCTATGTCCTTATATTTTCGTGGAACGGACTCGCCCTAATCATTCCAATAGTTCCCAGAATTGACGAAACCAACGGCAGATCGCCACGCACACCCCCGGCCCACCCTCCTCGGGACGATGGGGCCTGAAATCAAACACCGAAAGCCGACATTTGCTACTTTGCGTTCCAGGCGCAATTTGATCTAATTATTTTTAATTTGTCACCCAGCCTGCCCGGAAGGTGGAAACCCCGGATGGGATGGAGGGAGAGAAAAGATAGAGTTTGGATTGAACGCAGGAAGCACGTTTGCCTGCAGCTTGATAAAAGATCATGGCCGGAACAAAAAAAAAAAAAAAAAGAGAAAAAGAAAAAAAGAAAAAAAAAAAACCCAATCAATCATTCCTTTCTTGATGGCTATTTTAAATATTTAGCTGAAATTGTCCTCATCTGGGTGTCAGCTGTTTTCTCTGCAAACACCCGTAGCTCTTGTGCTCACACACAATGCTGGGAGTGCACAGGGCCCCCCCCAGCTGCAGGGGGACCTTTTGTGTTTTCAATTTAAAGCCTCTGGGTTGATAGTTCACATTAACATGGGAAGAAATATACAACTTGCAAGTTGAGAAAGCAGTTTTTACTCATAAAATCCTTTGATAGTTTCGCCATCTGGTCAGAGTGAAGCCCCGCATAAAAGAGGCCCAAATAAGGTCAAAGGGCACACTCTCTCAGGGTCAAGGGGGCCTGCCAGAGTTTGCTCTAGTGGACGCCACTAAAAGGACGCCTGACAAATTATTGCGCATTCCATAGCCTTTTGCGCAAGTATTTGATTACAGTGGACAGGAATGTTGTTGATATTTTCAAACCTGAGTCCGGGAGGAGGGGAGGACGCCGGCCGGCTCCCGAATGTTCTCTGGACCGCGCTGTCCCCGGCCTGCGCGGGCGGACGTGCGCCCGGTCTCCGACCGAATGGCCTCCGCGGGCCCTGGGCGGCGGTGGCTCGTTCAGAAACCTTTTGGCTTTGGCAATGGTGTGAAGAGATATCTTCCTCCCCCGTGGGGAGAGAAAAGAAACACACTGCGGTGCCCCGAACGGCCAGGAAAGCCCCACTGCTCTGTTTCTTGCTGTTTAGTAATAAAATAGGAAAGGAAACTGTGATACTTGGAACTCTGCTCTCTTTCCGGTGTGAATGTCAACAGAGAGAAACATATTTATGGCTTTATTTCTCAGGCCGGGGCTGGTGGTGGGGGGGTTGTCAGAGACAGAAAGGAATTTGAGGTGATTAAGTGTCGCTTTCTCTAGAGGCCTGGACAAAGGCAGAGGAAATCACTTGAGTTTTATGGGGTCTTGGACAACACGAGTACAGTAAGGCCCGGGCAGGCCTGTATACACCTTGGATTTCCAAAAAGGGACAAGGAGGCTTCTCCTCACTTGGAATGAGGAAGGATGAAGAGAGCATCTGTGAACACATTTCTTGCTGTGGCTTCAGAAGGTGATGGTCACGACGCCGGGGAAGAACGGTTCCATTCCCGTGAAGGACACTAACACCTGTGACGGCTTGGCCACTCTTTTTGCGGAAGACATTGTGTTTCTGGTGTATTTGTCATTTTCCCAGCTTCCAGGCCAGGAGGAAAGGAGGCGGAGCCTCCAGACAGACAACTCCGTGGTCAGTCCTAGAGGAGGCAAGGCCTGGGTCCCTGGCAGACGGAGGACTGGCTGTGGTGGGGGAATCTGAGTGTTGGACACCCCCCACCCCCAAGTGTCCCAGGGAGGGACCCGGAAGTCCCTTGGGCCCTGTTTTATTTTTTATTGTGTTATAATACATGTAAAGTTGACTCTTTCCCAAAGTGTAAAACTCGGTGGCATTTAGTACATTCACAATGTTGTGCAACCCTGCGAACCATTCCAGAACATTTCTGTTAAGCGAAAAGGAGCCCTCCCCCAACCCACGTTCATGAATCAGTCCCTCGGGCCTTTTTTTAAAATAACAATTTCTATCCTGCTGGGGACAGTGCAACACGCCGGTAAACAATGGTCAGAAGCTGCTTCCTGGATCATTTATTGACTGGATCTGTTTCCTTCACGGTTGCCAAGTCAGAAGTGAAAGAAATAAATAGACACATACACGCGCATATGTTCAGCTATAATTGTGTGTGGATGAGAGGGTTGGGGGGAAAACTGATCAGGGATCGGAGAAGGGAAAAAGCATCTCACCGTTGCCGATCATGTGCAATTTTTTTTTTTTTTTTAGGTTTCTTCCTCACCATCACCCCTTCCCCCCCTTTTTTTTAAAGTAGGCTCTACACCCAGCATGGGGCTTGAACCCACAGCCCCAAGAGTCACATGCTCCACCAACTGGGCCAGCCAGGCATCCCTGGTCCTGTGTAATTTTAAGTTCTGCTGACGGTGAGGGCCCCACGTGTCATCCAGCCCTGTGTCTCCAGATGTCATATTAAAACATCACGGCGGTAGGCCTCGGATTTTCAAGGTAGCAAATGTTTATGAGGATGACGGTGACTCAGAACATGAATAAAAGTAAAAAAGAGAGAAAAAGTAAAAAAACAGAAAAAAAGTAAAAAAGAAGAGAATTAACCACAACTGCTCTTGACAGAATTAAGAGCAGTGCTAACTCGGGGTCAGGCCTAGTACTCTGTGTTCACAGGCTTCATCTCTTTAACCCACTGGAAGACTCAATCTGCAAAATGGGAAGAGTGGGCCATTATCCCATTTTACAGATGGGATATAGTGGTCCATTATCCCATTTTACAGGCTCCTGTAGAGGAACTAAGACACTGCTGAAGGTTATAAATGACTTAGTACCAGAATCGCTGGGTCTAAACTCTTATACATGAAGCTCGCTGCCATGAAGAAAGTACAAGTTTAATACAAATCATGTGAAAGAAAAGAAAAAACAAATACAGGTACTTAACTATACACACAGGCTGTGTATCGGCTATACAGACTGCGAGCTCCTGGGAAGTGTGGCGGACGTTCTTGCTGGCTACTGGACGGCCACTTCCTCTCAGTCCTTCACCAAGACCCTGATTTGGTAGACCGAATGGCACCTACCTCCTAGATTCATCTAAACTAGCAGTTTTCAATTTTTTAAGCTCAAGACACCAACTTAGAAATGAAAACTGTGGAAAATGTAGGCAGTACTTGCTTTGATGTTAGCTATAGAAACATTTTTTTCCAGATTTGTCTTGTCAGGCAAGGGAAACAAAAGCAAATTAAACTATTGGAACCCCACCAAAATAAGAAGCTTTTGTACAACAAAGAAAACCGTTAACAAAGCAACAAGGCAACCTACAGAATGGGAGAAGATATTTGCAAATGACATATTTGATAAGGGGTTATTATCCAAAATATATAAAGAACTTACACAACTGAACCACCCAAAACCCAGTAATCTGATTAAAAACGGGCAGAGGAACTAAACAGATATTTTGCCAAAGAAGATGTGCTGACGACCAAAAGACACATAAAAAGGTGCTGAACTCCACGAATCATAGGGAAATGCAAATCAAAGTCTCATGTGTCAGAATGGCTAAAATCAGCAACACAAGAAACAAATGTTGGTGAGGATGTGGAGAAAAAGGAACCCTGTGTACTCTCGGTGGGAATTCAAATTGATTCAGCCATTGCGTAAAACAGTACGGAGGTTCCACAAAAAGTTAAAAATAGAAATACCACAGCGGCGCCTGGGTGGCTCAGTCAGTTCAGCATCTGATACTTGGCTTAGGCTCAGGTCACGACCTCAGGGTTTTGAGACTGAACCCCACATTTGGCTCTGCGCTCAATGGGTATCTGGCTTGAGATTCTCTCCCTCTCCCTCTGCCCCTCCCCCTGCTTGCTCTCTCATTCAAAATAAATAAATAAAATAAAATCTTTACAAAATAACAAAATTTTAAAAAGAAAAGAAAAGAAATACCATGTGATCCAGTAATTCCACTACTGGGTATTTACCCAAAGAAAAACACTAGTTCCAAAAGATAGACACACCCCTATGTTTATTGTAGAGTTATTTACAACAGCAAAGATAGGAAAGCAACCAAAGTGTTCATCTATAAGATGAATGGATAAAGAAGATGTATCATAGATATCTCTATCTCTATCTGTATAGAGATAAAGATATGTGATGGAATATTAGTCAGCCATGGAAAAGAATGACCTCTTGCCATTTGCAACAACATGGATAGACCTAGAGTGTATAATCCTAAGTGAAAAATCAGAGAAAAATCAATACCACATGATTTCACTCATATGTGGAATTTTTTTTTTTTTTAAAGTAATCTCTACACTCAACATGGGGCTCAAACTCAACACCCTGAGATCAAGAGTGGCAGGCTCTACTGACTGAGCCAGCCAGGCTCCTCTCACTCACATGTAGAATTTAAGAAACAAACAAAAAAAGAGACAAAGGGGCACTTGGGTGGCTCAGTGGGTTAAGCCGCTGCCTTCGGCTCAGGTCATGATCCCAGGTCCTGGGTTCGAGCCCCACATCGGGCTTTCTGCTCAGCAGGGAGCCTGCTTCCTCCTCTCTCTCTGCCTGCCTCTCTGCTTACTTGTGATTTCTCTCTGTCAAATAAATAAATAAAATCTTAAAAAAAAAAAAAAAAAAGAGACAAAAAACCCGAACTCTTAAATACAGAGAACAAGCTTGTGGTTCCCAGAGGGGAGGTTGGTGGGGGGATGGGTAAAAAGAGTACACTTACCACGATAAGAAAAACAAAAAAAAAGGAATGAAACTGAAAAAAATTAAAATGTTTATTAATCCATTTAAAAACAATAATAATCCCATTGCATATTAATAAACAAGCAATTTGTATGAAATATGTTATGAACAACAATATTTTCCCAAAAAATCCATTTAGTGAGAGGAGTGGCACTATCTTTTACATTTTTGCAAATCTCTTCAATGTTTGGCTTTACCATGTAACAGCAGGCTTCTTGTCCCTGCTTTTATACTAATAGTGCAAATGTCCACACAATGAAAGTAGGTAAATAACTTTTTAGTATTATTATGCAAATTGTTTGGACCTGACAGCTCCCCCCCCACTACCCGCCCCCCAAGCCAGACTCAGAGGGACTCAGACACTGCAGAAGTCCCTGGGCTACACCCTGAGGACCAGCTCATCCATTTCAGTCGGGGCAATGCTGTTGCTTTTTGCCCTTGATTCCTATGGAGGAGCTCATGTGACCCAGTTTTGGCCAATGAGATGGACATCAGCCACGGGCCTTGACAAAAGATTTTACTCCCAACAAAAAGAGGAAGCCCCAGGAGAAAAAAAGCTCCCCCCTCCCCCACTTCCAGCTCCCGGTATCTCTTTGCTGTGTGAGAAAACTATTTTGGTTGTGGTGGCAGCCATTTTGGAACCATGAGGTGAGGTATCGGTCACTAAAATGATGAGAAAGGGGAAGCTGAGGATGGGAAGAGCCTGTGTCCTGGAAGACGTCACTGAATTATTACGCCAAATAGGAGATGCAAGATTTTTTTCCGAGATAATTAAGTACCTTTGTCTAAACACACTGAGTGACCTTTATAAACAAATACATCCTACCTGATACATCATATTACAGAAATACCGGAGACGAGCAGTAAATTTTGGGAGGTACAGTGTTAGAAATTTAGTTTATGACTTTTACGAAATTAAAACAAGTTACCGCTTGAGAAAATGTTTTGCCAAGTGCAAACCTAGAAATTATGTGCAAGTTGTTCATTTATTCAGTCAAGAAATATTTCCTGAGCCCCGAATGAGTTAGGATTTGGCCTGGCTGTGCAGGATAGAAAACCAAAAGTAACAGAGGTTTAAACCACAAGACTCATGGTAGTATTTCTCTCAAGTACACACAGTGGAATGACAATAGAGTGGTTCCAAGATTACCAGGAACTAAGGCTCATTCTATCTAGCATTTCTATTATTCTCAAACGGGTTCCTGCTGTGATCCAATATGGAAGCATGAGCCCCAGATATCATATCAACATTCACCTAAAAGCAAAAAGGAAGAAGAGAGACCACATAGCTTCCCTGACGCCACTACTGGGAAGTTGCAAGTAACATTTTCACTTACATCTCATGGTCACATGACCATATTTGGCTGCAAGGGAGGCTGGGAAATGTGGCCTTTATTCTGGACAGCAGTGTGTCTTGCCATCAGTCAAGGTCTTTTTTTTTTCTTTAAGGTATTTTAAATTAAATTAAAAAAACTTTTTTTTAATGTAGGCTCCACACTAATGTGGGGCCTGAACTCAAGAGTCTGAGATCAAGACCTGAGCTGAGATCAAGAGTCTGATGCTGAACTGACTGTGCCACCCAGGCAACCCCTGCGCTTTTTAAGGACAAGAAACAACAAGTATTGGTGAAAATGGGAGAAAAAGGAGCCCTTGTGCCATGTTGGTGGGAATGCAAACTGGTGCAACCAGTGGGGAAGACAGTATGGGGCTTCCTCGAAGACTGGATTAAAAATCCAGTCCAGTAATTGCACTACAGGGTTATTTACCCAAAGAATATGAAAACGCTAATTCAAAAGGAAACAGGTACTTTTATGTGTATTGCAGCACGAGTTACAATAGCCGAATCTGAAGCAGCCCAAATGTCCCCCGAGAGATGAGCGGATAAAGGAGAGGTGGTGTACATACACAACGGGATATTGTTCCGCCATAAAAATGAATGCAACCTCGGGGCGCCTGGGTGGCTCAGTGGGTTAAAGCCTCTGCCTTTGGCTCAGGTCGTGACCTCGGGGTCCTGGGATCGAGCCCCACATCAGGCTCTCTGCTCAGCGGGGAGCCTGCTTCCTCCTCTCTCTCTGCCTGCGTCTCTGCCTACTTGCGATCTTGCCACTTGCAACAACATGGCTAGATCTAGAAGGTATGATGCTAAGTGACATAAATCAGAGGAAGACAAACACCATATCATTTCAGTCACATGTAGAATTTAAGAAACGAAACAAATGGGCAAAGAGAAATAAAGAGAAAAACCAACAAACAGACTCTTAACTATGAAGAACACACTGATGGTCACGGGAGGGGAGGTGGGGGTGGGGGATAAGTGATGGGGATGGAGAGGACACTTATCTCGATGAGCACTGAGTCATGTATAGAATTGTTGAATCATTATATGGCACATCTGAAACCAATATGACACTGTATGTTAACTACACCGGAATTCAAATTTTAAAAAAGGTATTCAGTTTTGCAGAAGGACAGGAGAATGTCTACACTTGGACACAAGAGAAGTCTCCGCCACAGGTTCTGCACTTGCTACTTACGAAACACTCATGACCCGGTTTACTGGCACATCAGCTTACACCAGGAAAACATACTTTCATTCCTATATATTCGTTTACTCAACAACTATTATCTGTACAACCTATGAGATATGAGGCACTCTGGTGATAGAAAACAAAGCAGAAGAAATTGTTATCTAGGGAGAAGAGTATCCTGGCTTGGGAGAGCACTTTATGCTCAAGAAGTAAATAAAAAGTCATCGCAAGCATTTTTTTTCCTTAAAAGAATAATGAAGGGTATGCACCCAGTTCAAGCCATAAGGAAGCTCACTGTACTTTCCTATAATCTCATGAAAGATGGGAAGCAACTAAATATCCAGGCATGGTTAGAAGGAGTTGTGGTGCACCGTTAACAACAATGATATGAAACAGTGATCGAAGTCAGCATTTGGTTATCATTTACATCAGACCCCGTACAGCCCTTTACATGGGTTAACTAAGGTGAACCTCACAACGGTCCTAGGAGGTAAGCATCATGCCCCCATTTTACAGATGAGGAAATAGGCACAGGAAAGTAACTTGCTCCAGGTCGCATGGCTGATTAGGGGCGGAGCTGGGATTCAAACACAGAATCCGGGCTCTTAATCTCTAATCATTTAATCATTGATAAACGTTTTATTGAGCACCTATTATGTGCCAGTGTGTTCTAGGTGCTTGAGATACCTTCTTATGAACCTTACGTCATAACCGGGGGGCAAGTGTTCAGACACTGAATAACAGAGGTAACGATGGAGTGTATAGTAGAATATCAGAAGATTCTATATGCTGTGGAAAACAGAGAGAGCCATGTAAGGGAGATCCAGGGTCTAGGGTGGTAGAAGGTATTATTTAAAATAGAGGGGTGGGTGGCTCAGTCCGTTGAGAGTCTGACTCTTGATTTCAGATCTGATCATGATCTCACGGGTTGTGAGACTGAGTCCCATGTCCAGCTCTGCACTCAGTGGGAAGTCTGCTTGAGACTCTTTCCCTCTTTCTCAAATAAATAAATCAATCATTAAAAAAATAAAATAGAGGGGTCAGAACTGTCATCGAGGAAGTGACATCTGAGCAAAGATGTGAAGGTGAGGCCGTACAGATGATGCCTGTAGAACAGGCAGAGGGAACAGCCAGCACGAAGTCCCTGAGGCAAAGAGCTCGAAGATGCTGGAAGAGTAGCAAGGATTATAGTGTGGCTGGAGCAGGGGGAGCTGGGGGTAGTGGTGGTAAAGTGACTGGAGCATTAAGGAGGGACAGAGGTGGGGGGGTTGGACCCATTCCTGGGGCTCCCAGTTGGCTTTGACTTTGAGCAAGTCAAAGGGAGCCCCTTAGGGAGTTTCAATGAAGGAAGGCTCTGAGCTACCTTAAGTTTTAACCAAATCTTTCTGGTTTCTCTGTGAAATCTAGATGGCAGGAGGCAGGTGTGGCAGCCTGGCCACCAGAAGCATACACAGAAAGATGTTCACATTACAGTAAGAATGTTTTCAAAAGTTATGCAGCAGTATATACAGATACTGTACCACAGTCATGGGGCTGTGACCACTGGGGGAGGGGACCTCTGTGCTCTTTGCAATGTCCTGTAGTCTGTAATTATTTCCAAATAAAAAACTTTTAAAAAGTTTAGGATGACCCCCTTTATCTTTAAAAATGTCTATGCAGGGGCGCCTGGGCAGCTCAGTCAGTTAAGCAACTCAGGTCATGATCCCAGAATCCCAGGATCCAACCCTCATCCGGCTCCATGCTCAGCAGGGAGTCTGCTTCTCCCTCTGACCTTCCCCTCTCTTGTTTTCTCTCACTCTTGCTCTCAAATAAATAAATAAAATCTTAAGAAAATGTCTATGCAAAAATGACATGAAATCTTAGTGAGACTACTGGTCCTTTTTTTTTCTTACATTTTTTTGCAAGTTTTTACACACTTTTAACATATTTTAAAAGTTGTCTGCAATGCTCGCTTACTACTTTAAGTTTTAAAGAAGCCTCCATAAAACCATTTGGACTAATCCAAACCTGAGGGATCACGTACAAGACAGTAAGGAGATGAAGTATGAGGGGAGCGGAGAAAAACAACTCTCTCTACAAAGGTTGACCCGAGGCCAAGAGTAAGTGGTTTGACAGATCTGGGAGATGGCCTGACTTAGGGATGGCACATCTGAACATCATCCGATTTATGGCTGAGGCTTTAACACGCTGCGTCCAGCCCCCAGTCATCACATGTCATGCTTGCTTTGGAGGAGGCCATCGCCCTCCTGGTGGTTCCATTTGTCACCAGAAACTGACATGTTTGGATAACACGCTAGCCCTCACCATGTCGTCCAGCGCTCCTGGGCTCTCGGCTCAGTCCCTCCCTGACATCTAACAGGAAGCTCGGTAATTACCTGTCTCTGAGTGTGATTGGCCCTCTGGCAGGTGAGCCCCTTGAGGGCAGGGATGGGGTCTCGCTGGGCTTAGAGGTGGAGCCGTCATGTAATCTATCAAAAGAATGACTTGAACCTTTGCTTGTAACAGAAAGGGACAGCTCACTCTTGTTGATTCTGCTTGTTAAAGAAGGCACCAATTTTCAAAACGTCCCCTCAAGGTGATAAATAATAAACATACAAACCAGCAAAACATGAAAACGCTTTACAGTGAATCTGAAAGGTGTCCCTCCAAACGTCAGATGAAGACTCAATGTATTCCTTCGTATTAAAACAACATCAACAACAAGAAAACTACACTCTGGACATAATCCTTTCCTTTCTCCCTCCCTCTCCTTTCTTCTTCACTAGCACATATACATGGATCAGCTCCAGTGTTCTAGAACACATGCCAAGCAGTGTGGTACCAGGAGAAATAAGAACAGGGAGCTTGCAGGGGTAGTCAGATGGGAAACAAATGTGCAGATGAAACAACATAACTGCTTTAACTGGAACCGAGGAGTATGGGGTGGGCACTGAGGGCTTCCCGGAAGAAGTGACTTTTTGTTTTCTAGATGAAAATATTCCATATGCAAAAGCCTGGGGCTACGATGGTAGAGGATATTGGAAAGAAGTTTTACGATAACTCCAATCAATGAATGATGGCCAAGTTTGGATTTAGGAAACAGGAAAAAGAAAAAGCAAGGGCATGCCTGGATGTAATTAATGAGAATGAACAGTCCGGACGGACTGGTATCAGATATGATACAAATTGACCTTAATTAGCACTGGGGTAGCAGGCCAAGGCAAATGACAGAGTAGAGCAGAGGACAAACGAGTCTCGAGAGGTAGGCAGTCTTACAGATGAGCTACAGGTCCTACATTAACACTCCCAAGGCATCAGAAACGGATATCTCTTTGGTGGTGTGCTAGTGTCCCATGTACCAAGGACATCTGTCATCCCTGGCTCAGCCCACTAAATGCCAGGGACAATTCCTACTAAGTGTGACAGCCGCAACACCTCACAAACATTTAAAATGCCCCTGCTTTCTACCTAAAGTCCTGGGATTAGCTTAACTGTCACCTTGTGACTCCTTCAGGAGACCAGGGCCAGACAGTGGCCCAAGGGTGGGATAGAGAGCGGAAGGGCTTAGGGAGAGGGAAGTGGCTGCAAGGGGGTATAAGGTCTTGCAAAGTAAGGTCTGGTGCATTCTGAGTGGGTGATGACAAGCATATCACACAGTGGGGATCCCGTGGGACAGGCTCCTCCTGTCAATGCATACCACACCCTCCCTCCCTGGGATACTGAGTCCGCAGAGGGAAGGCCTAGAGCAAGGTCTATGAAGGGGGAAGGGCGCATGGTCTGAAAGACTAGTCGGGAAGTCAACACAAAAAGGAAGAAGGTCCCCTTTCTAAAAGGGCCTCCATTGCCTTGGGTGGGATCTCTCAATCTTGGCATTATGGATGTTTGGGGTTGGACCATGCTCTCTGGTGGGGGCTCTCCTGGGCTCTCTTATGGGATGTTCAGCAGCATCCCGACCTCTACCCATTAGATGCCAGAACACCACCCCAGCGTGATAATCCAGAATATCTCCAGACATTGCCGAATGTCCCCTGGGAGGCAAAAGTGCTCCAGGTTGAGAACCACTGTCCTAGAGCAAGTGGCTGCAGGCTCAACGATGAGTAGGAGTCTGCCTTCCCGAGTGTGGCAGAGTAGCTTACGGGCAGGGGCCCCAAAAGTGATGCCATTCTGCCCTTGTCCTTCAGCCGGCAGATGACTCTTCAGAACCCCAGCCATTCCGACCCCCATTTCACCCATCTGCGGGGTTCAGAGGCCCCTGGTCCGCCAGGTGAGGGGTGGCCTGGGGGAGAGTGTCAGGAAATGGATTTGGAACAGCTGGACCCAGCTCACTTACTCAAGGGGTGGGGGTGGAGGTTTTAGTCTGTTTTATCGAGGAGCCTCCTTAGAGGCTTACGGGCAGTGGAGGAGCACGTTTCCACGTTTGGTGGAGAGCAGAGTGTGGGAATCCGAGGCAGAGCGGAGGGGCTAGTGATGGGGGCAGGGAGAAGACTGTGATCGGGGTGTGGGTTTAGCCCTGGTAGCAGCCATGGAGAGAGGCAGACGGTTCAGGCCCAGGATGACAGCTGTGAGGCTGGGTTGGTTCGGGGCAGAGGGATGGGAGGACACAAGGAAAAGGGAATAAGAACCATCGGTGGCAGCTTGGTTTGGGCCCGGATTGGAGATGTCCCTACATGGGATCGGGAGCTCTGAGAGGAACAGGCAAGGCTGGGGTAGGGGAGGCAACGTGGACGCCAACAGTTAGGACCATTTTCTGTCATTTATTCCTTTATGCTTTTTTGTTCTCAGCCAGAACCCTAATCTCTCTGAGCCTCAGTCTCCTCATCTGTGAAATGGAAAGAAGAAAGCCCATCTCAGACGGACGCTTTGACCATGAGGCTCTCTTCAGTGGCACGTAACCATGGCTTAAATGCTAAGGATATTTCACGATCTCACGTGACAAGAGATCTTGGAGGTAGGTGGCCTCAGGTGCATTTGGTAGCTCGGTAAAGCCACCAGTGTTCAGGTGCCTCCATTTTGTTGCTCTTTTTCTTGCTCTAGCTTTCCATCCTCACACTTGTCACCACACGGTGGCAAGGAGCGGCCATGGGTATCACATCCCCACCCCATCAAGCCAGGAACAAAGGGAGTGGACAGAGAAGCTCATTTCCAGTATTGAAACTCCCTGGCTGCAGAGAGATTGGATCAAGGGTGGCCTCAGGACCCATAACAGGCCAATCAGAAAAAAACACAATGGAACTCCTGTTCAGAACCCCTGATGCAGTCCTTAGAAAAGATACACCATCTTAGAGTTGGATTGGAAGCTGGGAGGACATAAGCCTGGTGCTCCGAAGGATCCTGCACAAAAAGGCCACCTAAGAGAAAAGCAGGGCCCATGGGACAGTATCTGAGTACCTGGATATAGCCATGCCTGAAGTCAGACCACATACCAGTTGCCTTCTTGGTTATGTAATCCGATATATTCCTGTTTTAAGTGTACATGGGCTGGACTTCTGTCATAGTTGAAGAAGCGTTGATGGATGTAGCTGGCAATGAAAGTGTTTCCTCCAATTCCATGATTTCTAGAGATAAATCTATGACTGTCTTAGTCAACTCAGGCTGCTACAACAAAAATGCTATATAGTCTGGGTGGCTTACACAACAAACATGTATTGCTCACAGTTCTAGAGGCTGGAAGTCCAAAACCTGGGAGCCAGCAGATGTGATGAGGCGCTCTCCCTGCTTACACAACTGACTGTCTTCTCTGTATCCTCACATGCTCTCTCTGGAGCAGCGGAAGAGGAAGCAAGCTCCCTCCAGTTCCTGCTAATCCCATCCTGTGTGACCATAACCACCTCCCCCAAAGCGCTCTCTCCTAACGCCATCACACTGGGAGTAGGGGTGGGGGTAGGATTTCAACATACAAATTTTAGAAAGACATAAACATTCAGTATGTCACAATGACTTATCTTAGTAAATCCCAAGCCTTCTGATTATAATCCACATTTTATTTTATTTGTTTTCTTTTGTTTTTAAGTTGGCTCCATGGCCAGTATAGAGCCCAACACGGGGCTTGAACTCAATGACCCTGAGAGCAAGACTTGAGCTAAAATCAAAAGTCTTATGGTCCACCGACTGAGGCACCTCAGAAAGATTAGCCAAGAATTTTGCTCAGATCTTAGTCTGACGCTAGGGAAGTAGGCCTTCCTAACAGAATCACTTCCAGGCTATAAGATCTTCTACAGATTGGTGTTGGCCCTGATGCTCTGGGATCAATTCTGAGCTCTGTTCTGAGTTCTCGTTATAACGACAGGTAGAGACAGGTACATCACAATGTCTTCCCTGCATGTGTTGATGCTCATAACGATTTGTTTGGATTCTCTGTACCTCTCATTTTAATTTTTAAAGCTTTTTGCCCTGCATAGGTGATCAGTGATCACAGATTGGAAAAATGAACCTTTATATAACATTAATAGGATAACCACTAGGTCCCCGTAAGGAAACACTCACAAAAGTCTTTAAACAAAGTCTTCTGTCTGGGGGTTGGGAATGTAAGCTGTCTTTTCTCCCTTAGAAATAGTAAGCTCCCAACAAGTAGATTAAAAACTTTACCCTCCATTAAATCCTGAAACAGTGAAAGTGAATGATCCATCTCCCCAGTGTCATATTTCTGGAGGGGACAATGGTTATGAATGTCTCCTGGAGCTGTACGCCCCATTAAGCCCCGTTAGGAGGAGTACTTTCAAGCTGCAAGAGATAATTAATATCTTACCGGCAACAGCATTCCTGAAGGGACAACGAGGATTCTGATTACACTGGACAGAAAGTAATACTTTCTGGGTTGGTAACAACAAGCTTCCGGAGGTCGTGTTGGAGCGCGGGGAACGGCGGGGGGTGGGGGGGCGGGGGTCATCCAGACTGGGGAATACCTGAGCGGGGCATTTGTAACAGGTAAAATGGTGGTGTTGTAACTTCCTGGAGTGAAGACCCACGCAGAAGGGGGTAGATAGTTTAGGACGGTCCACTGGAGGGCAGGGGAAGTCTTCGGGAATTTTTCCAGGGCTCAGGATTCATAAAGAACAGTAGTATAAGAAGCTCACAACTTCAGAATTAAGTTTTCTATGCATTTGTAAGCGCTTGCTGCTTGTGGCTTAATGTGCCCTTACTCCCGGGAATGCCACCAACTCTCCAAATGTTGGAAGGAAACACTGGAAAGCGGTCACCAGACTGTCAGGTGACTTGCATGCTCTAGTCCAGCAGCTGGTTTGTAAGTGGCGGGGACTTTGTCCCACGGGGCACATGGGGCACTGTCTGCTGACATTTTTGGTTCTCTTAACAGGAGATGCTGCTAAATATCCTTCAAGGGCCAGAACAGCCCCCACGACAAGGAATTCTCCAGCTCAAACTGCCGGGAGTGCCGAGTGCTGTACCGGCGGGGGCTCTTCTCCTGCGACCTGTGTAACATAAAGTCGGGGCGCTAATGCCCTTTTAGGATGGTGTCCAGCCTGGGATGCGTCGTTTTTTTCAGACCCCAGGAGGCGTTGCCAGGAACCACAGACACAGCGAGTATCACCTGGGGAGCACCGACTCTATCGTTTGTCCTCACAAAAAACAAGGTCAGAATAAAGAACTCAAGAAATAGCTATAAAGGGAAGACATTCAGTTCTCTCCTTTGGTACAGAGGGTGTAGGGAAAATCAGAACACGAGCTGAAAGAGGAGATTTGGCTGCGTGGTCCTCTCTCTAATGGGAGAGGCGTTATTTTTTATTTATTTATTTTTAAAGATTTTATTTATTTATTTACCAGAGAGAGAGAGCACAAGCAGGGGGAGAAGCAGGCTCCCCGCTGATCAGGGAGCCCGATGCTGGACTCGATCCCAGGATACTGGGATCATGAACGGAGCCAAAGGCAGATGCTTAACCCACTGAGCCATGCAGGCGTCCCGGAGCAGCTTTGACTCAGCGTTGCACAGACCCCCTTGGAATTAAATGGTGAATATAATTTGTATGTGGCAAGGGGCTGCGGCTTTCATCAGATTCTTGATGGGATCCATGACAACCCCCCCCCCCGGCAAATATTAAGAACTACAACTGCAAAGGGTTCCAAACACCACTGGTGTCTCCCGCACCCCATTTCTGAATATAAACTATACTTGAGTGCAGGGGAAGCAAAAAAAATTAAACGGTACAAAAGGTAGCCACAATGGAGGCTAGGGTGAGGGGATCCTTCATTCATCTTGCGCACAAGATTTAAAGAGGGTGTCCCAAACCTCAGTCACCGAGATAAATACTATTTTAATGCAATTTTAAAAACCTCAAAATTGGGGCACCTGGGTGGCTCAGTGGGTTAAAGCCTCTGCCTTCGGCTCGGGTCATGATCCCAGGGTCCTGGGATCAAGCCCCGTATCGGGCTCTCTGCTCAGCAGGGAGCCTGCTTCCCTTCCTTTCTCTCTGCCTGCCTCTCTGCCTACTTGTGATCTCTGTCAAATAAATAAATAAAATCTTAAAAAAAATAAAAACCTCAAAATTAATAGAAATTAATGGAAATAAAAAAATGAAAAAAATTCACGATGAACAAAATGTGGAAATTTTGAATTAAAATAAGGTCAGTGTTACTGATTTTTCTTCTTGCCTCCAGCTCCACTGTGACTCAGGAGACCAGTGTTACCCCTCACGTCTGTTGTAAGTTTCCTGTTTCTTACAGATTCTAGGCAAATGCAAGCATGTATAAATCTACCACTTACGTGCATACTTCCTGTTACACTATATATACCACTCTATATCTTGTTTTCTCTTTTTAATTAGTTAAAAAAAACTTATTTATTTGACAGAGAGTGGGGAGCAGCAGAGGAGGAGGGAGAAGCAGGCTCCCCGCTGAGCCGGGAGCCCAATGTGGGGCTCAAACCCAGGATGCTGGGATCATGACCTGAGCCAAAGGCAGATGCCTAAGGACTGAGCCACCCAGGTGCCCCACAAAGAGAGACTCTTAAGCAGGCTCCATGCCGAGCACAAGCCCGACGCAAGGCTTGATCTTGAGACCCCAAGATCACAACCTGAGCCGAAACCAAGAGTCAGATGCTCAACCCACTAAGCCACTCAGGTGCCCCTGTCTTCTCTTTTTAAAAGTTTTTTTTTTTTTTTTTTAAAGATTTTTAAAGTAATCTCTATACCCAATGTGGGGCTCAAACCTACAACCCCGAGATCAAGAGTCACCCACTCCACCGACGGAGCCAGCCAGGCGCCCCTGCTCTTTATACAATTAAACTTCCTTCTGCAAAGCATAATCTTTTCCTTCAAAATCCATTTCTCTAATACAGGATGCTACATTTATTTGCCAAGTCACATCACACACACACACACACACACACACACACACACACACACACACTCTTTAGAGAACAATACTTAATCAGTTCTCTATTTTTAAAAAAAGTGCATGCCTCCATTCCTCCCTTACTGGGGTGGGTAAAGTTCTAGAAGTGGCTAGATTGACTTGGCAAGACTCCCAGGTAAATGGAGTATCCTGAAGGGCACGCTGGCCTCCTCAAGTTACTGGTCACTGCTAATTAGTTTAGAGTATAAACCTTTCATACTCTCAGATTCCGTTTTCAAAGAAACAGGAGGTTTAAGTCGCCACAGATGTGAGTGATGTCACCAAGAGGGACCTCATGAGCTGTAGCTGAAAATCATCTGAAACTGGCAAGGCAGCATAACCCCACCCCACGCTGCTGAACTCCACTAACGTAACTCAGTCAGCTCAGGACCCACATAGCTCATCCCTTCAGGAGCTCAGTGGCCTCTAACAAATTCTGAAGGATGCACACCTCTTGTTTCAGTTCGTGATTAAAGAAAAAGGAAAGTAAATAGCAAAGCTGGAAATCTGTCTTTTGTTGGAAATTTGATCAGCATGTTGTCCCAGGGTAGCTTCCTCATGCCAATAAGAACAGCAATTTAGTAAAACTTCCTTTATGTAATTCCCTTTATGGCTTTTCTGATTACACATTTCCTGTGCCCAGTAATTCAACAAGTATTTATGGAGGGTCTACTTCGTGCCTGGTTTTGCTTCTGGGACCGGTGCTAGAGGACAAAGAAGGCAAAGATGAACCAACTAAGAGTGTTACAAAATACAGTCCATGGGAAGGAGAGATTCTGGGTCAACCCTCTCCTTGGACAATGATTTCTCCAACTTTTTTCCTTCGATGCACATGCATGCTAGCATATACTATTTCACAACAATGCAGGTTTCTTGTGTGTATGTGCACGCACTTCTACAGGCACGTAGATAGTCTCAGTAACATCTGTGAGAGGAGTCAGAATCAAGGGATTTAAAAAATATTTCTTTAAATAAAAAATATTTGTTTTATCTTTAATCTTAACACAGAATTGTCTTGAAAATTGCTACGACTCTGAACCATATTCTATATTTAAAAGAATTTTCGGCCTTTGCTCATGGGTGAAATGTTGTCACATTTGTGTGTATAACAATGGCAGCAATGGCAATAATCATAGAAACAAAAATATTCCATTACTGAGGTCTGGCTGTTTGACAGATAACCTGCAGAGTGTGTTACTTAGGCTGGCTTATGAAATCACACAGCAACCCTTTTTTGGGGGGGTGGTATTTCACGCACCCGTCCCACCCCCCCCAAACACCCCGTGGAGAAGAGCGAAGCTCAGAGCAAGTTCTTAGAAGTTCCCGTTACAGATCTGCTTGGCTCCCAAGTACAGCATTTTCCACTATAATACCATTTAAGCAAAGAAAAGCATTCACAAAAGCTATAAATCTATGTGTAGAAAGCTAGGTGTCATTTGTCAGCGCTGTGTTTCTTTGGGGGGCAAGCGCCACTAGAGAAAAGAGGTTGAGATCTGGATTTCTAAGTCTCTACTCCTCTATGTTGTCACTGGATGGTAACAGGTGAGTCTAAGTCGGATTTGTCTTTGCACTACAAAATGAGTATTCAAAATATGGACCCCCAAAGGGGTTCCTATCTTACCAGGATTAAGTCGTTTAAAAAAAAAAAAGTCTGGGTGGCTCAGTGGGTTAAAGCCTCTGCCTTTGGCTCAGGTCATGATCTCAGGGTGCTGGGATCGAGCCCCGCATAGGGCTCTCTGCTCAGCAGGGAGCCTGCTTCCCATCCCCCTCTCTCTGCCTGCCTCTCTGCCTACTTGTGATCTCTGTCAAATAAATAAATAAAATCTTTAAAAAAAGGTCTGTAAATTTATTTATTTATTTAAAAGCTTTTAAGTAATTTCTATAACCAACGTGGGGCTCAAACCCACAACCCCAAGATCAACAGTTGCGTGCTCCATCGACTGAGCCAGCCAGGTGCCCCTGGAAATTTTTAAGTGTAAAACTATCTTATTGTCTTGCTGGTGTTTGTATTACAGTAGCTTATTATTTTAAGATTGTTTCATTTCATTTATTTTTTTTTGGAAGTGAAATTCACATAACATAGAATGAAGCATTTGAAGTGTACCATTGAGAGGCTCTTAGTGCATTCCTGACGTCAGGCAACCACCCAAGTGTATTATCTTCATGAACATATATACACTGCAAGTGACAACTTTGGGCACGAGACGCTTCGTTATTCTGTCCTTTAGTAATTTAGTGCCCCTCAAGGGACACTAGGCTCCTGCAAGAGTCTTCTAGCCCGTAGGACTCTAGCTCACACAGGGATTCCAGCCACTTTTCAATCTTCTCATTGAATTTCAAAGTCTTACAACCGCACCCAGCAAACTGCTGCGCGTGTTTGCGGTGGGTGGCTGTTTCACAAAGCAAGTGAATGCCTGGGTCTCTGGTGACAAACCCCCAAATAATTCAGATTGACAAGAGGAAATTTTAATTATAACCACACTTGGCTTTAAAGACACTCAAATACTTAATATTCGTATGCAAACGGAACCCTCCCCTTTCCTCCCCCACCCATTTCGTCAGGTCGCTTGGTTTAGGATTGACTTCAATGTTTATACTGCTGGAAATTTCAAAAATAAAAGGCTCAACAATATTTTCGACTTTAAAATGCCCTGAAATGCAGAAGCCTGCTTGAAGTCTTTTCCATATCTGATAACTGGAGCTATCATTTCCTTTTAAATGCAAATAAGGTCTTCTGAGTATTAGGAAAAAAAAAAACTAAACTAGATTACTTGTGGCGCTGGGCAGGATTTTACTTTTGGAAATAATGAATGTTTCCACAGAGACCAGTGCTGTTTTAATTCTAGACAGGTCGCTTCATAGAGTCACGCAGAAAGAGAGACCGTGGCATTTTCTCTGAAGCTCTGTCTTTCTGTTGGGTTCTTACGATGTGGTCTGGGTCAGGCGGTTTGCCTACGGTCACACCAACAGCAGCATTCAGTTCAAAGTAGGGGAAAAACAATCTTAACAATGCAAGAATTTCCAAAAGTCCAAACATCCTTGGCCAGGGCGCTCCCACAAATGGAAATGGTGTCAGATCTGCATCATAATTGATCCTCCAGATTTCCATCCGCAAAAGAAGGATGTGGTCAATAAGAACAAACAACACCAGGGGCCATAGAGAAGCCTTTTTGCAAACTTTCCCCGGCCTCCGCCCACAAAAGTTTAGCAACTGACATCAGTTTCGCCGTAATCCCTCAAGATACCATCACCTTGAGGTTTACGAAATGTTACGGAGAGCAGTGGACAAGCACATCTGTGCGATTTTTCCCCTCGGAGATGTGAACGGCTGATAACTATCCACCGTCGTGGGTTTTTTCCCATAATTTTTTGAATTTTCAAAAAGCCAAACCATTCTTAGAGTCACAGCTTTTTTGCCTCTGCTCTCCCAAACACAAACCGGGGTTTGGCTGGGGGGGGGGGGGGGGGGGGGGGGAAGGGAGAAAAAGAGAGGGAAAATGAAAGAGAAGAAAGAAAAAATTTGATACAGATAAAAGAAATTAAGGGAGCCATAAAGTCTGTGCTTTATTTTAACTGGGTTGGTGGGTCCCGCTGTGCCGCCTATAATCCAGCTGGAGGAGGGGCTCCTGCTGGGTGGCTAATTAAAACAATTATAAATACAAAGAAGGTATCAATGGCATTCCAAGACTCAAACAAAGAGATCAAGCATTGAAGATTTAAGTTGTCAATGGCCAGTCTCTCTTTAAGGAGGTTGTGAAGGAGCGTGAGTGTCCCCGAGCCTCCACAGCTCCTCTCTGGGCTGACTTGGGTCTGGTTACGCGGGAGGCTTCCTTCTTGTGGGTTTATAGACATCGAAATAGATCAATGACGGAGTTAGGGGAGATAAATTCATAGGCTGGAAAAAACTGGGTTGTCCTGGCATGTCAGGATAGTGGGTCTGAATTTAAAAATAAAATCCTCTGTGGGGAAGGGGAAGGGGTGAAAGACCCTTGACCTTCCTTTTGCAATCGATATTTTCAAAAACAAAACAGAAAAGCTCTTGAGACCTTTTTACTCCCAAGTGATAAGAAGAGTCAGTGCAGAGTGTGATCCCTGTTTTAGAATCAGTGCAGACAATCTGAGGATTGTTAAGCATGTAGCAAGGGTGCTTGGATCCTTCCTGAATGTGTTTTATAAAAGCAATCTGAAGAATTAAATTAATTCTCCAACAAAAATGGACATGTTTCTCAACGTAGTCGCCAGTTTCCCCTACCCCCCCCCACCCCTTTCTGGCTTTTGTAGACGGAACCTTTAAAGGAACACCCAGAAGTAAGATAACCTGGAACGAAATAAATTCGTTCCCTGATTATAGTCAAGATTCTTAAAAGGCATGAAACTGAAAGGCGCAGGCAAGGCTGTACCCAGGCAAAAGCCATGCACATTCTAGAAACCATCCAGCACACTCCCTAAGGAAGAGGATTCCAGATCGTCTTCTGCTCGCGCCTTGCAACCTTTTCCTCAACCTGTCCTCGCTTAGAGCTTGGGGCGTCCCTGGAACATCTCAGAACCGCAATCAGAGTGAGCACAAGAGATCGCAGCGGTCCCAGGTGAGTCTCTAGGGAAGAGTGGTCCCTCTGCTCTCAGGAGGGAGATGGGGCCACTGTGGCCCCCGAGCACTGGGGCCCGTCAGCTGGCCTGCAGGAGCAGGAGCCCGAAAGCTCCAAGGCGCCAAGGCTGACCCTTAAAAGGAGCAACTCTTGTTTGTGCCCAGAAAGAAAGTAACTGCTGTCACAGGTGAAAGCCGAGGGGACGAAGGCGGTTAAAGTGGCGGGCGCTAGGGGCGCTGGGTGGCTCAGAGGGTTAAGCCGCTGCCTTCAGCTGAGGTCATGATCTCAGGGTCCTGGGATCGAGCCCCGTGTTGGGCTCTCTGCTCAGCAGGGAGCCTACTTCCCTCTCTCTCTGCCTGCCTCTCTGCCTACTTGTGATCTCTCTGTCAAATAAATAAATAAAATCTTAAAAAAAAAAAGTGGGGGGCGCTAATAAGACCTCAGTGGGGGTAGGAGCCCCAGAGACATTCCTTCCTTCCCCGTCCTGCTTTCTCAGCTTCCCTGCTCCCTCTCCCTCCTCTCCCCGAGTCCCTGCTCCCCCCTCCCCTCATTTTGTCTCCTGTTGCAAGGGGATTGAGTCTGTCTTCTTTGGGAGTATCAATGGCTTCCCACTCTTTGCCTTTGTGTTATCTTCCCCACTGAGTCACTGCAAGCTACATCTCATTCCTGGTGGTGAAATGGTACCACGACAATCACTAAAAAGGTCGAAAGGACTGAATGGACACCTTGGCCCCAAACCTTTGCAACACAGGATGGTGATGACTAAAAAAAAGATGCCATTTGACCAGATGACTTTATTGGGATGGGTGGGGATGAAAAAAAAAAGTTGCCTCCTAAAGCACCTTTGTTGTTTTACGTATTTTTAGATGATCATGTAACCAGAGTATTAATACACAGCACAGAATCTCCTCTAGTTATGAAGGTCCAGTCCAGACCTTTTCTTGATTTGAACAAACTCCAGAGCGAAAGCAAAAGTGTGACAACTCTACCTGACGTCAACAGAGGGTGATACATTCAGGCTCTCTCTCTCTCTTTTTTTTTAAGAGGTTTTTTTTTTTTTTTTTTTTTAAAGATTTTATTTATTTATTTGACAGAGAGAGATCACAAGTAGGCAGAGAGGCAGGCAGAGAGAGAGGAGGAAGCAGGCTCCCTGTGGAGCAGAGAGCCCGATGTGGGGCTCGATCCCAGATCATGACCTGAGCCGAAGGCAGAGGCTTTAACCCACTGAGCCACCCAGGCGCCCCAGGCTCTGTCTCTTAAGTCTGGTCAAAATTCGTAGGCAACATTGAACCTCAGATGCGCTCAAGGATCAGAGCCCAGCAAACCAGCAGATCTCAGCCACGGCCCACAAAGTCATAAATCAGCCGAAAAAAATTTTAAATAGATCACTGAATACTCCTACGATGACAAGTACATTCCTGACGACCAAGCCAAAGCCTGTGTAAAGCCACCGAGAGTCAGTAAACCATCAACAACGAGAATTTACATATGAGTGCACATGGCTGGGTGTTCTGCGGTTGGGCCTGTGATAGTATTCAAATGAGTAACAAAAATAACTCACAATCATTTATCCTAGGTTGTGTTAGTGTCTGGTAATGATTACATATGCCATTTCTTCTGTGGCTTCCATTTTGGTAAAATTATGAAATATGCAGTTACAGCCAAGGGTTCTTTTTTTAAACATATTTTTGAAGATTTCTTTACTTATTTGAGAGAGACTGAGAGCATGAGCGGGAGGAGAGCATGAGAAGGAGACAGAATTTCAAGCTGACTCGCTGTGGAGTGCAGAGCTCAGGACCCTGAAACCGAAAGTTGGTGTTTAGCGGCTTAACTGAGCCACCCACGCATCCCCTTTTTAAAAACTTTAAGTCATCTCTTCACCCAGTGTGGGGCTTGAACTCACAACCCCGAGATCAAGAGGGGTTGATCTGACTGGGTCAGCCAGGAGCCTCTGTAGTCAAGGTTTTACATAATTTATGTCCTATTGACCATAGGTTGGCAAAATGTTTGTAAAGAGCCGGAGAGAGTTTTGCTTGTTTATTTATTATAAAGGACTTATTTATTTGAGAGAGACAGTCCACGTGAGCCCAAGCAGGGAGAGGGGTGGAGGGAGAGGGAGAAGCAGGCTCCCTGCTGAGCAGGGATTTTTTTTCCCCTCCCTCCACCCAACCCCTTCCCCCCTCATTCCCCCAACATGGGGCTCTATCCCAGGACCCTGAGGTCATGACCTGAGCCAGGTGAAGAAAGACACTTAACTGACTGAGCCACCCAGGTGCCCCCAGAGCATGTTTTAGGCTTTATGGTCTCTCATATATATTTTTAAACTTTTATTTAATTCAATTAACATATAGCATATTATTAGTTTCGGAGGGAGAGGTCAGTGATTCATCAGTTGCATGTAACATCCAGTGCTCATCTCGCCACGTGCCTCCTTAACGCCCATCCCCAGTGACCCCATCCCCCTGCCCACCTCCCCTCCAGCCACCCTCAGTTTGTTTCCTAGAGTTAAGAGTCCCTTATGGTCTGTCTCCCCCTCTGATTCTGTCTTGTTTTATTTTTCCCTCCCTTCCCTGATGCTCCTCTGTTTTGTTTCTTAAATTCCACATATGAGTAAAATCATGTAATTGTCTTTCTCTGACTTATTTCACTTAGCATCATACCCTCTAGTTCCGCCAACGTCCTTGCGAATGGTATCATATATTCTTTCTTGTTTTACAAATCTTTAACATATTGTTATTAGCTATTATGGACAAAATACAGCTAACTAGAGCCATTAGGCTTTCAGAACTAAAATCCTTTCATCGGTTGACTCCTGCTATTGACAATAATGATCTAAAAGATGAAAAAAAATCAAATACAACCATACTTAAAGGATAAAAAATTTGAGCATATGTTCACTGAAACATTAAATGTTAAAAAACAATACAGGGGCACCTGTGTGGCTCAGTGGGTTAAGCCTCTGCCTTTGGCTCAGGTCATGATCTCGGGGTCCTGGGATCAAGCCCCACATCAGGCTCTCTGCTCAGCAGGGTGCCTGATTCCCCCTCTTTCTCTGCCTGTCTCCTTGCCTACTTGTGATCTCTGTCAAATAAGTAAACAAAATCTTAAAAAAAATACATGCTTCATACATATTTAAAAATACTTTTTGCCTAAGATATCCAAAATTATTGAAGACAGGAAGGTAAAATACAACTGATAATTGGTATCAAGCTTCACATCAAAATTATTTAAACTGAAATGTGCCTATATACGTTTTAGCTAAATCCCCCTAAATACGTTATAAAAATAAAACTACTTTCAAGTCCAGCACTCACTTTTCATCTACATGCCGATATCGAGAATCTAAGAGGCACCTGGGTGGCTCAGTCGGTTAAGCATCTGAGTTGGGCTCCAGTCATCATCCCAGGGTCCTGGGATCAAGCCCCAGGTCGGGGCTCCACGCTCAGCAGGGAGTCTGTTTCTCCCCCTCCCTCTATCTGTAGCTCCCCCTGCTTGTGTGCTCTCTGTCAAATAAATAAAATCTTAAAAAAAAGAGAGAGAGTGGGATGCCTGGGTGGCTCAGTTGGTTGGGTGGCTGCCTTCGGCTCGGGTCATGATCCCAGCATCCTGGGATCGAGTCCCACATCGGGCTCCTTGCTCAGCGGGAAGCCTGCTTCTCCCTCTGCCTGCCACTCTGTCCGCCTGTGCTCACTCTCTCTGACAAATAAATAAATAATATCTTTAAAAAAAAAAGAGAGAGAGAGAGAGAGAATCTAAGCATATTCATCAAGACCAATATCTAAGTGGACTCAAGAGTGTTATGAATTGCTGAGTATTGTGGGATGTTCCTCACCCAGTCCTGTGGCCTGGGTAAGCCCATGGCACGACGTCTTGAGACAATGAGAAATTGGCAAGGGAAGCCCTGGTGCTGCCAGGGAGACCCGGTGCACCTGTATCTGCGGAGTCTACGGAGCCACCACAGTGAGTGCCCAGTCCTTTTTCTTTCCCGGTGGCTCCGAGTGCTGAGATCCTCCCTACCCCGTGCAGGTCCTGCTGGCCCCGCGGGGCGGGGTCTGCCTTCTGTGCACAGTGGTGCAAGGACACGCTTGCAGCACACAGGGGCCAGTGCCTTTGCTTTGCAGAGGACCGGGGATGTGCAGGAGTGCTTCCCCGAGGTCTAAGGGTGTTAACCATGAGAGCGGATGTGTCGTGCCACAGATGGCCCGGTGCCACCCCTGGGGACCAGCGCTGAGGGCCAGATTGGCCCATGATGTTTAACAAATGTTTTGTCTGTGTAGTTTACAGTCAGAGCCACCACGGTGAGGCATCGAGGGCAGGGGCCCCTCTCGGTCAAGTCTAACAGGAGACCCGAGGCTGGATTCAACAAACAAGTAACTCAAGTGGAAAGACACTGGGCTGCTGACAGTTGGTGGCGGAACCAGGAGATGATGACGGGAAGTGGACTGCGGGCATCTGGGAAGCCCACGCCCTGTCCGGAGGGAACTGCCGACAGTCTGCCCGCACCGATGGCGAACCTGGAGGAACGTGGCCCTGGGGTTTGCTGGGCTGTCCGATTTCTCAAGAGAACGCCAGATCTGGGGTTTTCATGCGCAAGAACAGATATTGATAAGTAATCAAAAAAGGGGGCGGCGGGAGCCCATCTTTGAGCTAGATTTGTTCCCGAAGCGCCGGTGATCTGCCCTCTGGTCTCCTGTACTTTGCTATAGTTTGTGCTTATTTTCGAAGCATTTATGATCATTAATTCTTCATTTTGGATAAATACGAAAGAAATGACAGAGTCAAAAGTGTGGAGGAGGAGATGCAGGACAGGGTCAGGAAAGAAAGTGATGGGCACACAGGGTCCCCTGTATTCGGTCCCTTAGACCCGGCAGAACATGGACCCAGCGATGTCCTGCCTCTTTTTTTTTTTTTTTTTAAGATTTTATTCATTTATTTGACAGAGAGAGAGATCACAAGTAGGCAGAGAAGCAGGCAGAGGGGGCGGGTGGGGGGGAGCAGGCTCTCTGCTGAGCAGAGAGCCCGATGTGGGGCTCGATCCCAGGACCCTGAGCCTGAACCCTGAGCCCTGAACCCACTGAGCCACGCAGGCGCCTCTAGAAAAGTTGCTTTTCCCTCTGAACTTTTGTTTCATTGTTGGTAAGAGGGTGATAATGATGGCCGACCTCAGAGGGCTGCTCTGGGCTGTAAATGAGTGGATCAAAGTCAAGATCTAGCACATGGTCCACAGCAAGTGCATGTGGGCGAATGGGGTTAGTGATGAGAATTTGGGAGTTAGCTCAGAAAGGTGGATGGCTGACATCCACAGAGGACACCTTGGAAGACAGAGGACATAGGTATTTGGGGAGCATCTCTGGGGGAGTAGAGGAAGGATGTGGAGTCCTCAGAGGGATCAGGGAAGGAACAGTCAGGTAGGACAAAGGCCAAGAGAGGGTTAAGGGCAAGCCCCTGTGTGAAAATAAACTAGAGACCTTATCTCACATCAGTCCTGAGTGAGAATACAGTTGGGCTAGAAGCTCCATAAGCTTTAGGTTACCTAAGAATCACCTGGGAGAGGGGAGATGTTTCAAATGCAGATTCCCAGAAAGACTGGCTGGGTAGTTCTGGGTTGGCGTCTGGGGACCCACAGGGATTCCAACCGCAGACAGGCGACTAGCCGTACCTGGAGGGAAACCGCGTGAAGACTGAGCACGCGTCCCGGGAGAGGAGCAGAGTGGCCGCCATCCTTTCAAGGCAGGTAATTAGGGCACACATGGGTCTCACCCTCCTCCACCCATGCACTGAACAAAGTACAGTCTCCTAGGAAAAATGTGTTGCTTTCAGCAGGTTGCTTGGTGAATAAAGGAAGGGTTGGTGACTGGCAGTGGTTTTTTCCTCCTGTGTATGTGTAACGGCAAGGAGATTTGAATATCTGTGGCCCTGGGTTGTCACGAGTGAATTAAACTGGTTGATCTTCACGTATTAAACCAGCCTTGTATTCCTGGAATGATCCAGCTCCGTCATAAGGGATAGTGGGAAAGAGACACACGGAACAGCCCTTAGTCTCAGGTTCTGTGCTCCCTTTCCTCTCTCCAGACTTCAGGCATGCATGACCTTTTAGGCATAAACAACCCAACAGCTCCCTAAGACTTGGAAATACATACCGGGTCTTCTGGAGCAGTGATCTTCAAACTGTTTTTCTCTTCTGCCATCTAAAATAATTCTTTAAAAAGTATATACTCCCCCCTCAAAAAAGTGTATACTCCCATAAATGTTGTGAAGTTGGTATCTACAATGATTTTACATATTTAAATAGTTTAAAAGGATTCTGGGGCATGGTAATTATTCATTACATGATTTATTTAAATGTATTTAAAGTAGTCTGAATATTATATATCCTGGATCTCCATGGTCCATCCATTTAAGTAATATACAATATTATTATATAATATGTATACATAATATAATATATAAGTAATATATATTTATTAATAAAATAAGCTGTTCTTTAAAAGTTGAGATTCCATGTTATTACTGAAGGAGTTTTTCTCCTAAAACTTGTATTTCAATTCCATTTCCCCATGGGATTTTATAGTCATGCAATAATTATTTTTGGGGGGGTGCCTGGGTGGCTCAGTTATTAAGCATCTGCCTTTAGCTCTGGCCATGATCCCAGCGTCCTGGGAACAAGGCCAGCTTCAGGCTCCCTGTGCTTGTGTTCCCTCTCTCGCTACCTCGCTCTGTCATAAATAAAAAAAATCTTAAAAAAAATTATTTTTTGGCTTAGATGTCTTCTATTGATCACCCTTCAAACTTCTTAGCAAAAAAATTTATACATAAATTAAAAAAAACCTTTTTATCTTTCTTTGGTTGATCTGAGTTACTATTATAATGATTATTTTAATGTAACTGATGAAATGATTATTTTTATGCAATTGATGCAAACAAGGAAAGGATATTATAAAATCAGAATGACCGAAGGTTGCTAGTTGCGGAAGCTGGGTCATGGGTAAAGAGGGGAGCATTGTGATCTTAACTCCTATGGGTTTGAAATTGTTCATAATAAAATGCTTAAAAACACGGTGGACAATAAGTATGTCATAAATTCTTAATTTTTTGGGCAATAATATATATATATACTTTTTAAAAAAAATTTATTTGTCAGAGAGAGAGGAGTGAGAACGAGCACAGGCAGACAGGGCGGCAGGCAGACGCAGAGGGAGAAGCAGACTCCCTGCCAAGCAAGGAGCCCGATGTCGGACTCGATCCCAGGATGCTGGGATCATGACCCGAGCCGAAGGCAGCTGCTTAACCAACTGAGCCACCCAGGCGTCCCTATATATATATATATATTTTTAAGTATCTTATTTATTTATTTGTCGGAGAGAGAGCAAGCAAGCGAGCACACAAGCAGGCAGAGAGGCAGGCAGAGGCGGAGAGAGAAGCAGGTTCCCCGCTGAGCAAGGAGCCCGATGTGGGACTCGATCCCAGGACCCTGGGATCATGACTTGAGCCGAAGGCAGTGGCTTATCCGACTGAGCCACCCAGGTGTCCCTGGCCATAGTATTTTAACAGGATGGCTGTCACTTAGATGGTCTCTTTGGTGCCAGTCAAGAAGCAAACCACTATTACCAGGTTCTTGTGTATCTTTCCAGTGATACTGGGTGAACACATGAAAAGTACTCATCTGTACTCCTTTGATATGTAAATATAGCATAGGGTATGCACTTATGTGCCCTATTTTTTTTGCTTATGTATCTTTGCATATGAGTGTGTCATGCAATATATGTGTACACACACATTCTTGTTCCGTATTTTTAAATGTCTGCAGAGAATTCTGTGGCCCCGAGGAACCATAGTTACTTAGCCAGATTCCCTCCATGGGGGCACTGAACTGGTTTCCAGTCTTTTGCTTTTACCATCCGTGCTGCCATGAATAACGTCCACCAAATGTTGTTCCGCTCATCTCTGAGTTTATCTTAGGAAAAGAACCTGCAAGTTTTTAAGACCAGTCTTGATAGAAAAATGCCTCCTGGGGAGAGCCCATGAAATACCTTTCGTAGATTTAAACACAAAAGTGATCAGAAGTGATCCTCTTGGCTTTCAGAGGAGATTGTTATACGCCCTCCCGGCTTTTCTAATTCGAGTGAGCCAACGTCAATGACCTAATCCAAATCTCACTTCCCATTATTTGTCAAATATACAAGCACAGCTGATTGCTCCTTTTCCTGAAATGACAGGGAAAGGGAAGATAGCGTCTACTGAGGATTTAAGAGGTGTGGGAACACCACGCTAGGAGATGTGTTACCTGAGACACATCACGGATCCCTCACCACACGCCCACGGTGTGGACGCTGCTTAAATATAAGAAAGCTGGGGCGCTGGTGTGGCTCAGTCAGTTAAACCTCTGACTCTTGGTCTCAGCTCAGGTCATGGTCTCAGGGTCCTGAGATCAAGCCCCATGTCCATCCAGAGCTCTGTGCTCAGCAGGGAGTCTGCATAAGATTCTCCCTCTCCCACAGGGCTCCTGAGTGGCTCAGTGGGTTAAGTGGCTGCCTTCGGCTTAGGTCATGATCCCAGGGTGGTTGAGCCCCACCTCAGGCTCCCTGCTCAGTGAGGAGTCTGCTTCTCCCTCTCCCATGGCCTGGCGTTCTGCGTGCTTGTGCTCTGTCAAATAAATAAAATCTTAAAAAAAAAAAAAAAAAAAAAAGATTCTCTTCCTCTGCTTCCTGCCCACCCCTCCACCCCCCAGACTCTCTCTCTCTCTCTCTCAACAAAAGAAAAAAAAAAAAAAGAAAGAAAGAAAAAGAAAAAGAAAAGGCTCTGAGAGGTTAAGTCACTAACCCAAGGTCACACAGCTGGTAAATTGGTGGGGGTAGGGGGAGGGAGAAAGAGATTCTTCCCAGGTTGTTTGATTTCAGGAATTCCTCCACCGTCTCTGGAGTCCGACAACATCTACCCATGACACCCAAGCCAACACTTCTACACTTTTTTTTCTCTTGAAGTGCAGTTGGCCTACAATATTATATTAGTTTTAGCAGTGCAACATAGTGATTCAATGCTTATGTACATTATGAAGTCATCTCCAGGATAAATCTAGCTGCCATGTGTTGCCACGCCAAGTTATTACAATATTATTATTTTACTCTTTTAACATTTTTATTTATTTGCGAGAGACAGAGTGAGTGAGAGATCATGAACAGTGGGTGGGGGGCGTGGGGGAGGAGGGGCAGAGGGAGGGGGAGAAGCACACTCCCCCCCTGAGCAGGGAGCCCCACAGGCTCCATGCCAGGACCCCGGGGATCTTGAACCTGAGCTGAAGGCAGACGCTTAGCCAACTGAGCCGCCCAGGTGCCGCCACAATATTATTAACTATATCGCCTATGCTGTACATTGCATCTCTGTGTCTTACCTTAGAACTGGAAGCTTGTACCTTCTAGTTGTCTTACACACTTTTAAAACTACCTTTAGATTCACGGGCAATTGCAGAGATAGGACAGAGAGTTGTAGGCGTGGCTCACCCAGCTTCTCCTGATTAACAAACCAAGAGACTCACATTGGCACACTACGACTAACTAAACTAGACATTTTATTTGTATTTTACCAATTTTCCTCCTAATATCACCCCTCTTTTTCTTTTTTTTGGGGGGGGCGGATCTAGAATACCACATTGCTTGTAGGATTTTCTATTCCTCGTAGTTCTTTCTTCCCTGTATGTCTCAGCTCCCCTGCTGCTTCTGGAGAGAGAACTATTACGGAACGTTTAAGTCCATCCCAGGGCCCTAGGGACAGTGCCGGACTCGCAACATGGAGCCAGCCACCACGTGCCGTGATTTATCAGGTTTGGACTGATTTATTAAGGTTCTGGCTGTAGAAGAAAACAGAAGGGTCCAGGGCTCTGGGATATCAGGTGTGCTAATGAACGTCCTCTAAAGCCGGTGGAGCACATCAGCACGTTGTCACCTTGTCTGCCAGGCGCTGGCGGAAGTGGGAGATTTGTTCCTAACACCAGGTCATTTCCTCCCTTCCCGGTCTGACCTCCCGGCACTCTCAGCACCAACCCCGCAGACGCCACGAGCCAAGTCACTTAGTGACATCTTAAGGTGAGGCAAAGAACTGACACGGTGTGCGGTCCTTAAACTCACAGGGGACCCTCCAAATCCAGAGATCCTGTCCTTGGATGGCTTGCCATGTGGAAATATGAGGAGTCTAGATTTTAAATGGATATTTGAATATACTTAATAAAGACTATATATTTGCTATGCAATTTTACCCAATCCCCATGATTATCTAGTACTTACTATCTATAATAAGTTTTTATAAATGTGGCGGGGGTGGTCATTCATTTATTCATTTAACAAATGTTTACTGAATACCTACTATATTCTAGGCACTGTTTTAGGGCTTAGGTATAAGGAATAAATGCTAGAGTCCTAACCCCTTCCCTGAAAGCATATATATGGATATAGGAAGCAGATTGATAAACAATAGACAGTCAACAGATAAGTGAAATGTCAGTCAATTGTGCTAAGTGCTACTTTCATTTAGTTAAGTATTTGAGCACCTTTGTGTGATAGGCACAGTTCTAAATCCTGAAGATGGGAGAGGGAACAAGATAGAGCCAAAGCTTTGAGAAGACAAATTCTAATAAAAGGGCGGGACCCTTAAATAAAGGCACTGGGGAAGGCATCTCCAAGAGTGTGCCCTTTAATCTGGGAACTAATAGACAGAAAGAGCTAGACTTGGGCAAAGGGAGGAAAGAGTATTCCAAGCAAATGGGGTAGCATGTGCAAAGGTCCTGTGGTAGAAAAGAGGTTGGCAGATTTGAAGAACTGAGAGGAACACAGTGGAGTATGTAGTGAGCAAGGGGAGAAGGCAGCCACAGTGTGGAGTGAATTTTTGCTCATCAGAAGTTGGAAGCCACTAGGCTAAATTGTCTGTTGCCCTTTGGACATTTCCCAGAATCCTCTTCCCTATGGTTTCCAGGTTAGAGACTGCCAGTGAGAGGCATTGTAAGCCACTTGGCCTGCAGAGGAAGACAGGATAGCTGAAGACAGCTGCAGGCATGGGATCAGGGGTGAGGGTGGGATGGGGGAGGTTGAGGCAGCTTCCTGGAGAACTTCGTATTAACTGTGGAACTACCTACTAAAAGCTTTCTAAGAGTTCATAAGTGCCTTTGGACAAGGTTTTGAAACCACCCTTAAAGGCAGGCCAAATCCACCTCATTGCCCATTTTGTAAATCAAATTTCACTGGAACACAGCCATGTTCATTTATTTGTACTGTGTTTATGTCTGCTTTTGTGCTATAATGGGCAAATCAAAAATAATTGACTTTCTGGTCCTTTATTACAAAAAAAGCTTGTCAACCCTGCACCAAGACGTGGCAGGCCAGTATTGTTGGTGGCTGGCCATGAGCAAGGCTTCAGTTCCCCATGCTCAAATATGTAGTGATTTCTGTTGTCTCAACCTGACCTTGACATCCATCAAGGTTTTATGCAAAGGGATGATATGGTCCAAATAATGTTCTAAGATTACGCTTGTTACACCATGGTGGGTGAATGGGAGAAAGGCAAGGCTGGGGGTAGGGGACCCAGAAAGAGGGGATTATTCCTATGACATGTGATAGCTTACCAGGGAGATAGAGGTTGGGGAGGGGGAGAGGATAGTGGGTGGGAGGGATGGAGGGAAAATGCGGGATACAGTTTGGAGACACCCAGTAGCAAAACGCACACCTAGTGCCCAGACGGATTTCAAATATCCTTTTCCAATAAAAGAAACCTGTGTGGTTTTTTTTTTTTTTTTTTAGAAATGGCTGATTCTACTGCTGGGGCAGGAAATGTACAAGATGAACCTGGAACATCTTGTGAGGCCAGGAAGGAAGTGCTTAAAAAATGATGGGGGTGTTTTGAAAGGACACAGGAGCCAACATGAAGACCTCCTAATGGCCAAATCTCGACCAAATGAGCAACCAAGGAAGTCATGAGAGTAGTAACCGATTCACGTCAACAACTGAATACATAAATGGGGGGGAAAGGACAGTACTTCCTTACAGAAATTCCATATAATAAATGTGAAAGTAACGACAGAATTTGAAAAATTGTCATTTGGCAAACAACACAGGAATAATCATGGTGACCACAGAGCATCTATGGACACTAAAGTGTGGGACAAGTTGTGGGGGGGGTGGTGAAGGGAAACTGATGGTATCAAAGAATCTCCCCACAAGGTACTTATTAAGGACAAAGGGGAAGAAGGTAACCTTAGAGTGGGCAGACTTACGGACATGGCCTTGAGACTGTGTAGCAAGTTTGTAGATTATGGGGACTGGATCCTCAGATCTCATGTATTTTAGCCCTTGTCAACACATGGCATCACCAACTGTAAAAGGTTTGCCAGTCTGATGGTTGGAAGCTGTCTTACCATGCCATTTTCCTGAGTCAGGCTCGGACCAGCTGCTTGCCTACGGTACTGACCACACGTCTGTCCCTGTTGGTCATCTGTCCACAGCCTTTGGCACATTTTCCCCTAGTGGGTTGTCTTTTTCCTACTGATTTGAAAGGGCACTTTGTGGATTCTGGATCTGTCATTTGTCTAACACAGTTGGGAAATAGTTCACCTGGTATCCTGCTTATCTTTTAACTTTGCTATGTGCCTTATTATTACTATTACTTGGTATTTCGACTCTGGAGATGTCCAGTGGCTTTGATGGCTTCTGCGTCTTTTAAATATATTTTTTAGGCCTTGCTATGTAATTAAAATTTTTGAGGGGGGTGCAGAGGAAGAGGCAGAGTAAGAATCTTAAGCAGACTCCACACTTAGCACAGTGACCAATAGGGGTTGGGGGTGGTGGGAGGGACTTGCTCTCATAGCCTTGATATCATGACCTGAGCTGAAGCCAAGAGTCAGATGTTTAACTGACTGAGCCACTCAGATGCTCCCAGGCTTTGTTATTTAATCAGTGGGGATTTTCTTTTGTAACTGAAGTAGGGAATCCAGGGGCGTCTGGGTGGCTCAGTGGGTTAAAGCCTCTGCCTTCAGCTCAGGTCATGATCTCAGGGTTCTGGGATCGAGTCCTACATCAGGCTCTCTGCTCAGCAGGGAGCCTGCTTCCCTGTTCTCTCTGCCTGCTTCTCTGCCTACTTGTGGTCTCTGTCAAATAAATAAATAAAATCTTAAAAAAAAAAAAATAAAGGAGGGAATCCAACTTGACTTTTCTCCCCCACTGAATAGTCAATTCTACCAACCACATTTATTGAATTGTCCCTCATCTTTTTCTTTTTAAATTATATGTAAGATTGAAATCTTCTACAAATTATATGGTAATTTTATAATAAAATACCATTACTTGAAAGAAATAAAATCCTATATCGAGTTCTCTCTCTCTCTCATGTCTCTGTCTCACAAACTGCCAGGCACACAGTAGGTGCTTAATAAATACTGCAGAACTGAAGGTGTCCACTTTTGTTTTCTACTTAACATTGTTACGAGTGGTACCATCTTCGTGTTAGCTATGGCATCATTATGGGCATTTTGGGGTAAGATTATAATCTTTTGTTTTTCTTAGTGTTTAGTTTTTCGGCGAGGTTATACAGAAACCCATTCTATGGATATAAGACCAGTGATGCTGGGTGCCAGGAGTCTCAGTTTTAAAAATGACATCAATGGGGCGCCTTGGTGGCTCAGTGGGTTAAAGCCTCTGCCTTTGGCTCAGGTCATGATCTCAGGGTCCTGGGATCTAGCCACACATGGGCTCTCTGCTCAGCAGGGAGCCTGCTTCCCCCTCTCTCTCTGCCTGCCTCTCTGCCTACTTGTGATCTCTGTCTGTCAAATAAATAAATAAAATCTTTAAAAAAATATATTAAAAATGACATCAACAAACCACATATAATCTTCAGGCCCTCTTACATCCTTTTTCATCGCTGGATTATTCACATCACACATTCTCAGCTATTTTTAAACTGAGCTACTTTGCAGCGACCTTGACTCTTTTCCCAAATAATTAGACGAAGTCATAGAAATGACTGCATGAGCAGCCCCTAAGAGAGACTAGATAAGTATTTCTCCTCCCTTCTTTTTAAAGATGCTGACTTGAGGGGCTTGCTGGGGTTAGAGTCCCTCTTCCCTCCCCCAAGGCTCCCATTCATCTTCTGACGTAAGGAGCTTTGTCAACGGCTGCACATTTCCAATTTTTAAGTTGCCCTCAGAGTTACTGAAAATCCGGCACAGCTGTACGTTTACTTTATGGTAGCCCCTGCCCCCATACCCTTTCCTTGATCAGTGCTTTGTTCAGCTATCAAAAGTTACATTTAAATACAGGAGTGGAAACTGTCTCTGAGGCTATTAGCAATGATAGCTAATCAATTGGAAATGGCTTCCTGCTGGACAATTTTCCAGACGAGTCATCACCAAAACCCAACTGTGCTGGCAGTTTTTGGTCATCACGAACATCACCGTCCAATTAGAAGTTACAGTCCTATGACTTATATACAAGCAATATTTCATATTGATTAAGCCAATCAAGACACATGGGAAAAATTCCCAACATGGGGGCAAAAAGCCTGGGTGACTGCTGGTGACTAGAATCATATGCTAAATAAGGTGGTGAAATTGCAAAAGATTGTATGTCTCTACAGTGTTCATTCTGCTGTCGGATTAATTGATGGATACATTTTCTATTTGTGTATTGATACCTGGTCATCAAGATACTCATAATCCTTTTTTTTTTTTGTCATTCTTTTATTTACTGTACTACCTATCACTTTATGCAAAAATATGACCAGTATGGATTCTTTTTTTTTTTCTTTAAGATTTATTTATTTATTTGACAGACAGAGATCACAAGTAGGCAGAGAGGCAGGCAGAGAGAGAGGAGGAGGCAGGCTCCCTGCTGAGCAGAGAACCCGATGTGGAGCTCGATCCCAGGACCCTGGGATCATGACCTGAGCCAAAGGCAGAGGCTTTAGCCCACTGAGCCACTCAGCCGCCCCACCATGTATGGATTCTTAAAAGCTCCTCTACTAATGCCATTAAAAGTTACTAATGAAATAATGATAATCGGCTTATCTAAATTAGTATGGTACTTAGCAAAATAATACCCAATTTTGGAGCAGGGGAAGTAAACTTGGCCTCTCAGTATTGTTAATGAGTATAAACTGGTCTAGCCTTTGTGGAAAGCAATTTGGCAACATTTAGCAAGTGCCTTAAAATGTTAATAACATTTGACCCAGTAATTCAATTTCTGGGAATCTTATCTGAAGAAAATAATCCTATATCAGAAAGAGCTTTATGCATTAAGATGATAAATATAGCATTCTTTTTCTTTCTTCCTTCCTTTTTTTTTTTTTTTAAGATTTTATTTATATATTTGAGAGAGAGAGAGAGAGAGAGAGAGAACACAAGCAGTGGGGAATGGCAGGCAGAGGAGGAAGCAGGCTCCCCGCAGCAGGGAGCCCGATGTGGGGCTCCATCCCAGGACTCTGGGATCATGACCTGAGCTGAAGGCAGACGCTTAACTGACTGAGCCTCCCAGCACCCCCAGCATCATTTCCAATTATTAAAAATTAGAAGCCTGAATGTTCAATAAGATGTAATGAAAAGTAATCTATATTTGTAAGTAGTATATAATAACACGGGGGAAATGTTACATTTTAAAGAAGGGAAAAGAAGCATTTCAAATTGTGCATATGGTAATACATTCGGCAATGATGTAAAAACATACCAAGCACATCAAAACGCTACAGAAATAGAGCAAAAATGTCAGGAAATGTTGCCTGTGAATTTAGGACTAAAGGTGATTTTACTTTTCTGTATTATTCTGCATTTTCTGAATCTTCTACAAGCATGAATTTAACTTAGATAATGAAAATGATCACACTGCAAGAGGTTAAAAATGAACATATTAAATTTTAAATATTTAAAATTTAACATTCAAATATTTAAAACTTAACATTTCCTTCTCGTGTGAAATCTCACTAATAAATTGTGTTGTCCCTTGTACAATACTCCCTGTTTTTAAGAGATGGATAATATTCTTTAGAAATATTTAATCAGAGGAAAGCACAAGAGTGGGAGGTAAGTTACAAACAGTGAACAGACACACTCTGTGACTGAAAATCTTTTTTTTTTTTTTTTGGACAGAATCAAGGTCAGCTGCTGAAATGGCCACTGTACGGAGTAAACTTCTATTTTATCCTGAAGTTAGAATATCAGAGAATAACAAAGAAACCCACGAAGGTGATCGATTCTTCTAGGCTCACATTTGGAGAGATAAGATTCTGCGCAATTCACAAACTGCCTTATAAAGAACGTTTCCCATTTGTTGTCCAAGGTTTCTCCAGAGACTGGTAGGAAAGGAGGTTAAAAATGTCCAAAAGTGGGTGGCGAGGGGTGGGGAGACACAGGTGCAGAGGCACCGCAGAGAAGCAAAATCCGAGAAGGGAGGTGTTTGTAGGACTCTTAAATTCCAAAGGATTTTACGTGTTTAAATTAATGTATTGATATATTTACAATGTGGACATCAAAGTGAATAAGTGAGAATGTGGGAGATAAACTTAAAAGCCATTTTTGTTATTTATGTAGTCCTTGCTTGTTGTAAAAAGCCTAACAGAAGGCTATTAAAGTAATAAAAGCTCCCCTCTCCTCACACCTGCTTCACTGACCAGAGACAACCACCATTAAAGTTATTTTGTATCCTTCGAGGCAATAGGCGCACACAGAATTTCTCTTTTGAATGCCTACAGGGACTACTGTACAGAGAGCTCTGCACTTGCTGTTTGCTCACTTAATAAAACTGACCTTCAACCATTATCCACCATCAGCACGCAAGGGTCAAAACCACAGCTTTTGAAAGGGGGGAAAAAAAAGAACCCACAAGGGTTCGTGTGTCAGCCACTGCATGACTGTGTTGTGATTTTGCCTGCGCTCATGGAAATTTTGGCTGGATGCTGCCAACTGGGCCTCTGGACAATGTCACTTCAACCGGCTTGATACACATTCACTTGCACATGTAACCAAATTCATTCCATGGGAGAAACTCCTACAAGGAGCATCTCTGGGTCAAGGAGAGTCGCCTTTTCTATTTTCTTTTTTTAAGATTTTGTTTATTCATTTGACAGGCAGAGATCACAAGTAGGCGGGGAGGCAGGCAGAGAGAGAGGAGGAAGCAGGCTCCTTGTTAAGCAGAGAGCCCGATGCGGGGCTCGATCCCAAGACCCTGGAATCATGACCTGAGCCGAAGGCAGAGGCCTTAACCCACTGAGCCACCCAAGCACCCCTCGCCTTTTCTATTTTGATAAGTATGGCTACATTCCTCTTCCAGTGATTCTCCCCCTCGCAGAGCACAAGACTCTCTTGCCCCGTGTCTGGCTGTGGAATTGAGTTTTGTCTGTGATACACAGATGATTTCCATTCTATTGAGTCCCCATATTTGCAAGGGACAGGCATCTTCCATTTGGCCAAAGAGAAGAGGATAAAGGGCAAGATATGTATACGTTTATTCAAGTCTGAGCACTGGAAATTACTACTGACAAAATAGATCCAATACAAACGTAATAGAATTAATTCCAAAGTCACACATAAATGATTTAAGGAAACTCTTGCACAGCCTAGTAGGCGTGGGTAAAGAACTATCTGCAGTTATTAACCACTCATTTATAAATACAAATTATAATTAGCTAGCTCGCGATCTGGGGCTTATTATTATGTGCCAGACACCATCCCAGCTCTTTACACAAATTTATTTAATCTTTGTGACAATTCTGTGAGGTCGGCACTATGATTATCTTCATTCCATAGATTAAAAAAAAGGAGGCACAGAAGTCTCAAGTAAGATGGCCAAGGTCACGCAGCTCATACAATGACGAAGCCAGAATTCAAAGCTGGCATCCTGACTTCTGCCTCTGGGCTCTAAACCACCATGCTATATTTGAAGTTCACGTTCAAGAAATAAGGATGCACTTGATAGTTCTCCACGAAGCTTTTCACTGTAGCATTTCCAACAGGGAAAGTTCCTTACCTGCCTTTGGGTTGCAGGTGCTCCAATATCAAGGTAACAGCAATGGCTAGAATATAGGTTTTTCATTTTTATTTTGCTCTTCAACATTTGCCCTGATGACCACATATGGTTGGGTCATAAGAAAACAAAGTTGCTTAAAAACATCGATAGTTCCTGAGGACAGAACACTTTCCGTAGCAGAAAGTGGTTCATCTTTCAAATGCCTCATCCACCCTCCCTACCAATGGCCACCTGGCATCAGGAAGGTTTCAGGACACCAAAGCACAAAACCTTGTAGGCACCAGAGGCAGAGTTTCAAAATTCCTGATTATAACATGTCACAGCGGTGTTTCACATACTTGGCATACAAATCTGGAAGATACTGCGCACCCAGAGAATTTAGTGGGTTTTTTTTTTTTTTAAAGATCTTATTTATCCTGGAGAGAGAGAGAGATCACAAGCCACAAGAAGGAGGGAGGGGTAGAGGGAGAAGCAGGCTCCCCGACGAACAGGGAGCCCAATGTGGGACTCAATTCCAGGATCTGGGACCATAATCCGAGCCAAAGGCAGATGCTTAACCGACTGAGCCACCCAGGTGCCTGACAATTTAGTATTGACTTGAGCATCCTAGTGTCTGTATCCCCGGTGGAGGGGTATGACATGGGCAAAACAACCTTACACACAAACCCTAAAAGCAGAATCTGACAAGAGCGATTGTCTGCTTTGGGAAGAGAAAAGGAAGAGGAAGCCCTTCCAGTCCCGTGGAATTAGGAGGCGGCATCTGAAACAGGCTTTGAAGGATGGCAAGAATTCCAATAGAGAATGTGAAGACCAGGCTAATAAGCACTGCCCAGGGGTTGCTGGTATTCTCCTTGGATGCTTTTGTCTGTTTTCATTCTTCGGCGCAGCAGGACAGAGCACCTAAAATCCACTGTCCCTACTAGCACTTGGATGGAGCAGAAAGACCCAGAACAGCGAGGTGGTTAATGCTCAGGTTTGGGTTGTGTGGGGTTCTAAGTCGGCTCCACCAATCATAACCTTTGTGTCCTTGGGCAAGTTCTGCAGCTCCAGTTGAACTCGTGTAAAATGGGGATAAAAGGGATTTTCTGCCCCCGCACCCCATACAGTTCTTGTGATGATTCCATGACTTCCGGTAGGTAAAGCTTACGAGAACATCCGGCACGCAGGGATCCCCAAATAAAGGCAGGCTACTGCCAGTAGAGTGAGCGCCTACTGTTAGGGGCTGGGGCAGGATGGGCAAGGAAGCCCCTTCCGTAAAGACCACAGTCTTTGATGGTTCAGGCTTTGCAGGACACCTGCTCCCTGCCTCGACTAGACCACTGGAGCTCAAAAGCAGTCACAGACAAGGCCAATGAATGGATGTGCTGTGTTCTTTATGGACACACATTTGAATTTCATGTAGTTTTCCCATATCGCAATTTTTTTTTCCTTTCAACCATTAAAGAAAATCTGAAAATCATTCTTAGCTTAATGGCTGTACAAAAACAACCACTTTGTACCGCAGGTCATCATTGGGGGAAATTGGGTGAACTGTGCAAGCGCTTGCTCTGTATTCTTTCTCACGATTGCAGGTGAATCTATAACGATCTCACCCATATGCTGAGATTCCAGTAAAACTATAAAAAGAGGCAGCAGGCCAGATTTAGCCTATGGACTGGAGAATGCTGATCTCTGGATTAGCTTCTAGGTTCCCTGCTCTTTTCTAACAGGATTACACACCCCATCCTTGGCTGGAGAACGCTGTGGTCCTCCCAGTGCATGGAAAATGTATCTCCCTGCCCCTCGGGTGTTGGGCTTGCCGTAGCCAATGGGATATCAGCCGATGGGATGTGAGCCGAGGCTTTAAACAGTTTTGTCATTTTTGCTTTGCCCTGTGCCTTGCTCCCGTGACTGGCCAGGAGGAGATCATGACCATCACTGACCCAAGGAGAATGTGGATATTCAGTGACTAGACCAGAACCCAGCCCGAAACCTGGAGCCTGGTCTGGTTAACCTAAAATTGAGCTGCCAAGACAACCACAGATGAGAAAGTGTCTGCTGAGAGTCCCTGTGTTTGGGGGATGGTGGTAGTTTGTGATGCAACATTATCTCAGCCGTGGTTGATTAATACACCACCTAATGCTCTGAGCCGAGCACTGGGGCCTTGCTTTCTGGCTTGAAGGTCCTTTGTTAGGGCGTAGGTTTTTCCTGGTTCACCAAAGTTTCCGTTTTCCAGATGAAGGACTACGGATTTGTAGCTTAACTAAACACATGTAGGCTTATTTTGATAGTTGACCATGCCCACTGGATATAAAAATGCAAGAAAGTCAGCAGGGGATGTGTGTCCTGTTAGTTTTTGCCTAATCAAGAATACTTTTTTGAAACTTGAATACTTGTAAAGAGGAGCTGACGTTTGGTCCAGAGATCCTTATAAGAATGGTCACAGGAAATGTGCCATGACTTGCAGGGAATACATTTCCAAGGGGACCAGACGGCCCTTTGCAATAGCCAAGTAGTGCATGTCTGTCGTGGGTGGGGTCCCCATGTAGACGGGAGAAGTAGAAAAAGAAGAGGGAATGGAGAGAGGTCATTCACAAGATGGGAGGCCAGGATCACCACTGCTCAGGCCGTGAGGGTAGACAGGCAGCCTTCGGCACCATGCCCAGGTGCTTCCTGTGCAGGCAATGGGGAAAATCGCAAGGAAATGTCTGGGACCGCTACCTGCTAGTGACTAAGGACTTTTCCAGGAGCTCGATCTGTAAAGTGGGGCCAGCATCACCTATGTTGGAAAGTTGTTGTATGGTGGAGAGGTGTTTGAAGTTTGGAGCACCAGCTGCCACTGGCTACTATAATTACCTTTGGCGTCTAACCCAACTCAAAAACAGCCATGACGACAAATTTGAAATCAAAACTTCTATGGAAACAAAGACACTGCTAATGATGACCGCCTCTTGGAAGGGACGAAGAGGGACCCAGATGGGAGACTTCTTACAGCATATCCGGATGGTTTTCCCCCTAACCCACGTGTATGTATTACTATTTTAAAATATAAACAAGACACTAAGGATGCAAGACTTTTTTTTTTAAATAAATGACTTTCCTAATTAGAAAGTTTGACACATCATCTTTCCTAAATCAGTGAACATCTGACAACGTAAATGCACTGCATCTATCCCTTTGATGCTAGAGAAATGCTAGAGTCTTTGATTCCGTGGATCCCTATACGGCAAAGCCGTTTGTATTTTAATTGTAATATAAAGGCAATGTTTGGGAACAGCACACATCAGAAGAAATCGTATTCAAGCATGCTTTTCGTGTCAAAAACAATCTAAGAAATGAGAGCGGTTTAAAATTAAATACCACGTTTTTATAAGTTTTTCTGACCGGCAGTGGTTGTAAACTACAGCTCAGGGAACAAATCCAGGCAACTACCTGTTATTTCATAAAGCACAAACAAACAAACAAACAAACACCCTTTCTACTGAGAATTGTAGGTCTGTATGCAGTTGTATAAAGTAAGAGAGAGATCCCTTGTACGTTCCGCTCCAGCTTCCCATGGTAATTCCCCATTTATTTTTGCACAATCCATGAGCTAAGAGTAGTTTTTAGATTTTCAAATGCTTGGGAAAAAAATCCAAGTGTCTTGTGACGTGATAAAGTACATGAAACTCATTTCACTGTCCATAAAGATTAACTGAACACAACTATGCATTCCTTTACTTACTGTCTATGGCTGCCTTTCTGCTACGGGGTCAGAGTTGAGTGGTTGCAACAGAGACGGAATGGCCCACAAAGCCCAAGATATTTACTACCTGCTTTACAAAAAGTTTACCGACCCCTGGGCTAGAAACTAGGCTAGGGGTCAGGGAAGAAATGAGGATCTGGAATAAAGATATTTCTTTCAAAGGCTAAACATGTCTAAAGGACATCTGTAGCATGACTGCCCTCAGATACTGGTATTAGAAAGGTCTTCAACTGGGGATGGGTGGACAATTGAAGAGGCAAATTGTATCTAATTTTTCTCAAAATCCAGAGATGTCTTTTTTTTTTTTTTAAGATTTTATTTATTAGAGAGGGTGAGAGAGAGAGAAAGAGCGAACGAGCGAGCATGGGAGGGTGGCGAGGGGCAGAGGGAGTAGACTCTTTGCTGAGCAGGGAGCTGATGTGAGACTCGATCTTGGGACTCTGGGATCATGACCTAGCCAAAAGCAGACACTTAACTAAGGCACCCAGGTGCCCCCAGAGATGTCAGTTTTAAAAGAACTCCACACAGGGAATCAACTTCTCTTACCTATAAAGGGATCATTATAAAAAGTAAAAGAAATGGGGAGACTGGGTGGCTCAGTGGGTTAAAGCCTCTGCCTTCAGCTCAGGTCATGATCCCAGGGTCCTGGGATGCAGCCCCGCATCGGGCTCTCTGCTCAGCAGGGAGCCTGCTCTGCGCCCCGCCCCCCCGCCTGCCTCTCTGCCTACTTGTGATCTCTCTCAAATAAATAAATAAAAATCTTAAAAAGAAAAAAAAGAAAAAAAAAACTAAAAGAAATGAAGGTAGGTTGTTTCAAATCCGTAAGTAACCACCAACACACGTGAAACACCATCCCCTCCCAGGACACTTGTAACAAGCGCAAAGGACACCAGGTCTGAATACTAGAATTAACTGTTGTTATTCACCTGTTACCCACCCAGCTTTGGGCAAAACACCTGCCCTTAGCGAAAGGCTGAAGCCTGTCTTTTGCAACCTTCCAAGAAATACAAGGTGAATGGGGGCAGTGGCTCGAGAACTTCAGAGTTGTCCGATGAACCTACAGGGTCTGTTTTCTATGAGTCAAAGTCCGTTAAACTAACATGTGAGGATCGAGCCCCCTTACAGAGCAGCTCATCAGAAAAAGACCGTACACTGTGCTACAGAGGGCCCATTTGGTGAAGCCCTCCTACTGCAAGGTGTTTGGGGCAGGGGTGGCGGGAGTAAGTTGTTTTTGTTTTTGTTTTTTTAAATATTTATTTGAGTGACAGCACAAGGGGGAGGGAGAGAGAGAATCTCAAGCAGACTTCTCCCAGAGCCTGGTGGGTTGGGGGGCTATATCCCAGGACCTTGAGATCATGATCTGTGCTGAGACCAAGAGTTAGATGCCCAATCCACTGCACCACCCAAGCGCCCCAGGCTAAGTTTTCAAACGCTGGTGCTACTAGATCTGGTTATGACGGAAGCAAGTGCAAATGCAAATTTTACCATGGGCACCAGATCCGAGAAACTGCATTAGCCTTAAAGGTCTCCATAGAGGGCCAAGAGGACCATGGATGGAAGTTAGAGGGTCCAAGGACTTGGACAGGAAAGAAGAGGAACTCACCGCGCAAGCCTTTAACTGAAATCGAGCATTTCTGTCAATTCTGGACATAGGTACCAAACCACGGTGGCATTAGCAAGTCAAAGGAAATCAGGTATGTGCATACAACATGTGAAATAGAACTTTTCAGGCTCTAGTTATCTTGAAATACCATCACCACTTCAAAATAAAAGTAGTTACTAGATCTGCTGCTAGAACTTATTTAAGCACTAATAAGTGTACATAGTTCAAAAACTATTTTGATAACTATTTTAATATAATGGTTTCCCTTACAAACAGATGCACTGTTTTCTTCTTTTAAACATCACTCAGGGGGCGCCTGGGTGGCTCGGTTGGCTAAGCATCTGTCTCTGGCTCAGGTTATGATCTCAGGGTCCTGGGATCGAGCCCTGCATTGGGCTCTGTGCTCAGCGGAGACCCTGCTTCCCCCTCCCTCTGCTTTTGGGCTCTTGGCTTGCTCTCTCCTCTCCCTCAAATAAAATCTTTAAACATCACTCACAAGGGAGTCATGATTTCATTGGACTGAAAGACGTCTGGGCCTCAAAAAAAATGAACACAGGCCTTTAGGCAGGTCTCCCAACAAGGCAATACTGGGTATTAGAAGGACTTCCACCTGCAGGCCTCAGACATGTGTTCAAATCCTAACGCTCTTTAGACACTACAATTATGTAACCTGCCTGCCTTGGAAGGTCATGTCGGTCATTCCTGCAATACTTGCCCCAGCATGCGGTTGGACAGCTTAGGGACATTCCTGTAATCATCCGATAACCATAACTGAGGGTTTTTTTTTTTTCCCCCAATCTCACCATAGACCTCACCACTCTTGCAGAAAGAGCTTATCCTTTTTCTGCCTTAACACTTGGAACTCAAATGGTTCTACCTCTGATCCCCCACCTCTGCCAGGGGAAGACTCCCCACCCCAAATACTTGAGTGGAGAACGAGACCGCCCATGCCATGCGGGGACGTCAGCCTGGTACACACGGGTGTGAGCACCTGCACTAGCTCTATTAACTTTTTCTGAAGATCGGTTCCCTTATTAGGACAAATGCAAACGCCATTCATTGGGAGGTCTGAATGGAATCATGCAGAGGGATTTGTGAACACCATGGTTCCCTGGGCTCCGTCCTCTGACGCAGAGCCCTGCTGGCCAACCACGGTTACGACAGTTTCTGGACCAGCCACACAGGCCGGTGTCCTTCTCAGGCAGATTCTTTTTCTTCCTTCGCAGGACCAGCTACATAATCTGCACGGTCTGATGCCGAATGAAAACACAGAACTCTTTGTTTAAAAATTAAGAATCTTAGGATGGCAAGAGCAGAGCATGCAATTAAGTGGGGGGGGGGGCCCTTTGTGACAGTGCAGGTGGCGCGCCGGTCCCCGAGGACAGCTCCGTTCCTTCAACGGGAGCAGCTGTCCCCGTCTGCATGTTAGAATCACCTGCAGAACTCCAGAAAATACCATTCCCTTCTTGTCCCCCAAGGTAGATTCCATATACCTAAGAGCTTCCCAGGTGACCGTGGCCACTGTTGAGCCCACCGGACTAGAAGGACAGAAAACCTTGGACAAATGCCATGGACCAACATCCATCAAAAGCAGGCAAAGACAGCCCCAGCAAAGCCCTGATAACAGAGTTCGTGTGCAGAACACCCTGGGCGTTTGGGATCTGAGCCACGTGTTTCCCAGGAAAGTCCTCTCCAGTGTTTAGGAGGCTTGCATTGCTGCTCAGGGCAGAGAACACTCGTGACCCAGGGTCTCTTTCCAGGTTTGAATTTGCACAGGCTACTCCAGAGGCACCATCTCCCAGCCCCCTTCACGACAGCAAGGCTGGAGGACCAGCCAGGTAACCAGGTGAGGCGAGTGAAAGTTTACGTACAGCTTCCTGGCAGTGTTAAGGGGAAGGGCCTTGGCCTTTTCCACCCGGTTGGAGCTTAAGGCGGTGCCACCTTGGGCCACGTGCGGAAGATCTAGAGCTGGGGAGAAGACAGAAGCCAGGTTCCCCAACATCAGGTCACAGTACTAGTTCTTGGTTATTTTCCAATCCGTCTCCCCCAAAATGAAACAAACAGGCAAACAGGTAAGCCAGCCTTGGTTTTGCTTGACAGTGGCTGATTTGATCATTAAACCAAATGCCTGTAGCGGCACATTTAGAGGAGCAAACGGAGAATCCCAGTCTCTGGTTGGATGTCAGCCACAGAGCACTGCCAGAGGCTGGGTCTTCCCACTTGCTTCCTCCTCAACCCCATTAACTTCTGTCAAAAGGCTTCTTTGGGACTGTCCACACCACCCTGCTCAATTTATTACTTCAATGAAATTTTTCTCTGAGACCCAGCCTAGCAGCTACCCTGCCAGGGGCTGAAACCCGTCTGTTCTAGAAGTTTCTTTACCCTTTACATGTCTGGTTTCTGCTTCTGGACAAGAGGCAGGGATCAGGGTGGGGTGGGTGAGACAGTTCCCGCAGGTGCCGAATAGAAAGTGGTTCCCCGAACCTCACTGATCAAGGTCAGTATTTTAATGCAATTTTAAGTGAAGGTAGGATCCAATTCTGCCCCTGAACAGCCGGCCTCAGTTCCCAGGCCAACTTCTAATGCTACTTTGCAACAACAAAGTGACTGACTTGTTGGCCATAGTTTGCCAATTAAAATATTTCTTGATTATGGAATTTTTGGTGCCCTAGGCAAAGACCTCCCCTCCCTCGCCCTAGTCCCAGCGCTGGATGGCGCTGGGAGGAAGCAGTGAACACAGGTAAAGTTCTTAGCATAATGTCTGGCTTAGAGTAGGGACTCATGTTGCCACGGCAACAGAAAAAGGTTCATCTTCCAGAAAGAAACTAAACGCAAAAAAACTCATGCTCTGTAGTGCCTAAAAGGCAGCAAGAAACTGTAAGCAGAAAAGAACATAAGGTCATCTTGATTTCTGACTCTTCCCTGGGATTTTATAGCCAGAGAATAATGAATAAAGAGTCAGAAGGACCCCGTTTTCCCTAATGCCTAACCTTGAACTCATCTGTTGCATGAAGTAGCCCCCACCTTGAAGGGACCAGGACATTTAGCATTCTCAGTATCTTTTTCCCACATTTTTAGCCCATGATCATTTACCCTGTTGCTTGTACCCAATAGTCCAGCTCAGGGGTCCGCAAACTAGGCCTTTCAAATCACGGCCTTTTTCGTAAATAAAGTTTTATCAGCACATGGCTATGCCCATTCGCTTACCTATCATTCCCGGCTACTTTAGTTACAGTGGTAGAGGTGAGTAATTGTGCTACAACAGTAGAGATGAATAGAGTTGAATCATTTCATCGGAGACAAAGGCAAGCAAAGCCCAGAATATTTACTATCTGGTCCAGGTGAAGTAAAACTGCACACATACTCAGTTTCCCCTTTCAGACCCACACTGACCTTGCAAATGGAGGCAAAGAAACTTGGCCTTTCTGGTCTGCACCAGGTCAGCAGCCCCTTAGCCATCCCAGCTGTTCCCCACAGTTCTGTCATTATCTGTATATTTAGAGTCTCATCCTAGAAGGGTTTACCCTTCCACTTCCTCAATTGTTTTATAAAGTTTTATTGGAACAGGTAGGTTCATTGTTTCTCTTATAGCCTATGGCTGTTTTTGAGCTAAAGCCAGAGTTTCTCACAAGAAAGATGTTATGGCCCTAGAATGCCTCCAATATTTACAATGTGGTCTGGAACTCTTTGCAGACCTTTGCTCTATGGGGAATCCAAATTTGCTGGGTGATACACAGGGCGGACCAGACACCCATGAAGTCCATACAGTTGGAAGGGAGGAAAAAAAAAACCCTTCTAAAAAGGCTTTTCTTGTTTATCTGAAGAGCTGTGATAGGAAAAGTTCGAGGAACGTTTATATGATTTCAATCTGTGGGTTCCCACTTGAAAGGTCAACAGCCCACTTGCTACTAGAACAGAAACACAGATAAGACTCGTGACAAACAGAGGTGACAATAGAATCTGTATAATGCATGGGCATTCAGTCACCAGACACTCTCCCGGACCTTAGAAAATAGTTCCAGGGGCGCCTGGGTGGCTCAGTGGGTTAAAAAGCCTCTGCCTTAGGCTCAGGTCATGATCCCAGCGTCCTGGGATCAAGCCCCACATTGGGCTCCCTGCTCAGCAGGGAGTCTGCTTCCTCCTCTCTCTGCCAGCCTCTCTGCCTACTTGTGATCTCTGTCAAATAAATAAAGTCTTAAAGAAAAAAAAAAGAAAAATAAAGGAAACAGTTCCAAAGCAAAGATTAATTCTATCATGGGTCTCAGACATCACTTTCTCCTTACAACGAGATCTGACAGTGTATCAATCATTCACCTGCTGCCACCCTTCAATCAGGTATGTTCAAACAACAGAATTCATAACGAAATAAGCTACATACCTTCCATAAGTGAACTATGTATTCCCTTGTGTACAATCTATAAAAGTTTTTCCGTCCTTTTCCTCCTAGTCTACCAAAAACAATGGATCTATTTAATCGCTTTTAAAATCATAGATGTTTAATGTGATGAGGGCACATAAGAATTTCTATTAAAGACTGTACTTGAAGAAAAGATGCCGAACAACGAAACAACCGTGGGTAAGTTACATACCCACTGGCACTCCAGAAACTCCTAAGTTTTGGCCAAAGTAAAACGTCCATCTATAAGAAGTGTGGATTTTCATTTGTTGGTTCGGCGAACACCAAATGCTGATTGGGATGAAAGACCCTCAGCTCCGCCTGTCTCCTGCATCACATGTCCCAGAACCAAGCCCGCGGCCCACGGGTGCCCCAGGTCTTTTCTATATAAGCACGGAAATGCAGCTTCGCAAGGCACACGTGTGGGCTCAGCTACTGTTCGCTTGATCTTTGGCGCCACCTTCAGGTCAAACTCGTCTCCGCAGCACTCAGACCGGGAGAATCCTGCGAGCGTCTAGAACGCGTTCCCGAATCGGGCGGGCATGAAGAACACCCACCCTAATGGAAGGAAGCAAAGAAAAGTGAAGCATTCCCCTTCCCTCAGTCTACAGCGCAGTCTGCCTTTTTATTATAAGACAATGATAAAAGGAACCACACGAACGCGTAAGGCAAACACTCGCCACCACCACCCAGGTTAAGAAATAGAACTTTCCCAGAGGCCCCCACGTCCTCCACAGAGCATATCCCCGCGGCCGTCCTAACCTTCCCCACTATACACATCAGTTTAGTCCCCCATGTGGTCTAAATAGTTCCGTAATTCCATCGCAGGTGGGTCAGTTTTAGGATCTGCCTCCATCACGAAACTATCCCCTATGGGACTGAGCAGTGCGCGACGGACCTCCCCACCCCACCTCGGAACCACTGGGTCAACCCGGGGAGCCGACGTTTGGAGGGGAGACAGCAACGGGGAGGGGTGCCTCCGCCGTGCTGCTTTGGCGTCCGCAGCCCATGGCCTCAAGGCCAACTTTATAAAGTTGGAGCATTCTGTCCCCAGAGCTGGGGACACGAGTCTGGCTCAATGGCCTCCACTCGGAGGGCTGCACTGCAGCGTCTGTCCGGCGTCCGACCAGCCTCTTTGGCTGAACTAGAGGCACTGGCTGGGCTCCAGGGACGTGTCCAGCTGCCCTGCAGAGACCAGGGTGCCCAGTTGCCCCGAGGCACTGCTTTCGGGCGGGAACGTGACCAAGTCTGAGTTCTTGTTCTCGCTCTGCTCGTTGTGCTGCTTCTTATGGCATCTCAGAGAGTCGTCCCTGACGAAGGAGGCACCACAGGTCTCGCAGCGGAAGGCCCGCTGGGTCACTATTTTGGCCACGTGCTGGGAGCTGCTCCCTCGGGGCCCTTCCTTGCCCTGCGGGGCCTGGTTCTCCGTTTTGGTCTCGTCCCTGTGCACCTTGTCAATGTGCTTGGCCAGGCTGCTGGGCCGCTTGGTGTCGAAGCTGCAGAAATCGCACTTGAAGGGGCGGTCCTTGCAGTGCACGCGGCTGTGCACGCGCAGGGCCGCGGCGCTGGAGCACGAGTAGCTACACTCGGGGCACTTCTCGGGGTGGTCGGCCTGGTGCAGCCGGCTGTGCTCCAGGAGGTCGGCCCGGTCCCGGCCCTGGAAGGAGCAGTGCAGGCACTTGAACGTGTGCTTGATGCGGACGTGAGACTTGAGGTTCGCCTTCATGGTGCAGCGGACGTCACAGAAGTCGCACTTGAAAGGCTTCTCCCCCGAGTGCACGATCATGTGCCTTTTCAAGTCCGAGCTGATTTTGAACTTGGCGCTACAGAGCCAGCACTGGAAGGGGGTGTCCCCTGACAACGGAAGGGGCGTTTCCATTAGAGCAGGCAAGCAAAAGAAGTCCCCTCCCCCCTCCAAACATGCAACAGAACACCAGGTGCAGAGAGAGTTGGGTCTTTGGACTCCAGCGACGGGTAACTCCCTGACGCCACCACTTACCATGTACGTTAACTTCTTTTATGCTCACATCTTATGAGTGGGTCCTATGACCCCCACTGAGCAGATGGGAAAATGGAGGCTTCAAGGTCAAATAGGAGGGATTTGAACTCAGGCACCAGGGCATCCTGGCCTCTTCATGAGGCCACTTTACTTTCGAATCTAGCTCTCATTTAATCTAATACCCCAAAACTGGACGTGGAGGAGGTACGGTTTTGTTTCAACTGTTGCAAATCAAACCATGACGTACTGCCGACTCCAGTGTTTACGCTCTATTATGTCAACTGATTGGCTTGTATTCCTGAAGTCTCATAGTTACACAAGACTGAATTTTATATACAAAATACAGGAATATGGCAGCAGGGGACCAATTCCTGAAAATCCACAGCCTCCTCTGTACTTTGGAGCACTGTTAAGGACTTTTACTGCTTTTGGAGGCTGCGACTCTAATGCCTGTCATCAGCTGAACATAAGCAAAGATCATGTCTCTTACCCTACACGTCCACCCTTCCCTCCAGCCTCTCCCCACTGCTGGGTGTGTATTATACTCCTCTGCCATGAACCTTCTACGTTGGGTAAGAGCCTCCTAACTTTTAGTCCATCAGCCTGAGAAGTTTCTTGAGGATTCCCTCGTCTTCACCACACTACCTCTTCCTACTTATCGGGATTTTGACATATAAGTTCAAGAGCATTTGCATTCTGGCCAGTAAATTCCCATGCTTTTTTTAACGAGTTGTTTTCAGTGTTAGAATCAAACTCTAATTTAGGACTGGGTATATAGTTCATTCACTGGAGCCAAATATTTCACCAGAATTCTGCACACCTTAGAGGGTCACAGTCATCCCTGGGCCATTTGACAATGGTGTCAGCATCAAGGTCACATTAATTCTCTTTTCTTACATGCTCATTTTGGGTCACGGGTTAGCTTAATTCCTGATGGGACTATGCATTCAGGGAAAAAGAATCTTGCCATCATCTCAAAAGTCACCCAGTCTTTTAATTATGGAACACTGTAGATGAGATTTCTTGTGGATTTTGAGTTTTTAATTTACTGAATTTTCTTTTAAACCTTCAACATAGGAATCATCCGGATACTTTCCTTTACTGCAACCTCTGTTAGCAATATTCAAATATACATCAGAGAGGCCACATTTTGTCTTCTCCCTGGAGAAGAGTTTATCTTCCAGTAACTGCCACTAGCATGACTCCTGGAAGTTTGCTTTTTTTTTCTTTTTTGGTCTACTTTCTACTCATACACTTCAGGATACTGGTATACCTCAGTTTAGTTGGGTATAGAATTCTTCATCCAAAATCATTTCCCAGCTTTGAGGGCGCTATTCCACTATCCCCCTAGAAGCTAATACTATGGGAAAAGTTTTCTAGGTTTGACTCTGCCCATCCACTCCATCTGTCCTGCTTGGCATCTCATGAATCCTTTCCACTCTCATGGCTCCTTAGAATCGAGAAATTCTTTCTCCGTTGATTTTCTCACTTCTATTCCTCCCCCCCGCCTTGACCTGGCCAGTGACCAAACTTCCAGTTTCTTATTCTTTCTTAGTTATCCAAATCAGTTTTGTTTTTTTTCCCTTCTAGTCTCTGGGAAATTTCTTTGCCTTTGTAGCCAGCAACTCTAGTTTTAATTCATACTTCGTGCTCACTACCTTTTCATGGAACTCTTCTCGGATGCAGCATTTCTGCTAGTGGGTAGATACCAATTAGAACTGAAGAATTCTTGTCTACGACCCAAGGTATTCTGCTAACTCCAGGATTTGTTAGATTTGGGGCATCTTAGACCACTCGTCTCCTGCCAGTGATTCATAATCCATAGGTGACATTTAGATTTAGGAAGAACAGACCAGTTTAAGGACTAGGTAGAGGCGGCCACAGGTTTTACCTGCTACTGGGCAGTGTGGGCCATGTTGCCAACAGGCTTTTGCTTCTCCTCTGAACTCTGTGGCCTTGGCAGTCTACGTGCCAGTTCCGAGTCCAGAGCTCTCAGGGTAGTGAAACATTGGTCAAAGAGGCTGTGAGGCAGCCATAGAGTTGGGAGCCATTTGCCTGCTGGAAGAATTTTTTATTTTTATTTTTTTAAGCTTAGTTTCAGATGTCAGCATATCCCATCAGCTTGCCTTCTATGAATTCACTGAACAACCTCATTTTCTGAGCCTTCTTATGAGTCCCCAATCCCCACTTTTCTGTGCCTCGATGAACTGGTTGATTCTACTGTTATTCAATGAGGTCTTACAAGGGGAGAGAAAGCTTTTGGCAAAGTCTAATTTCTAACACTAGAAGTCTGTGATTTGCAGGTCGAGTCAACGAATTCTGCTACGTTTCAGAATTCAGCCATGTGATCAGTTTACGCGAAATGACTGAAACACCTGGTTTAGACGTCAGACTTTTGAGAGACATCCCTTGCTTCCCTGTTGTGGCCTATGTTGTCGAGTTAGGAAAAAAACGAGCTGTCAGACTTTCATGTTTTACGGAACATTGGCCGTCTGGGTGAAAAACCACAGAAATGCCAACTCCTTTACGTTTGACCACCAAGTCTTCTCGGTTGCTTGCATTTTAGCGAGACGGAGGTGAAGAAACTGGACAAGGAGTAAGGCACAGGTCTCCGGGCCAGGGACCTACCTGTGTGGGACCGCAGGTGGACGGTGAGCTGGCTGGAGTTGCGGCTGGCGTAGGGGCAGAGCTGGCATTTGTAGGGCCGCTCGTCCGAGTGGATTCGCAGGTGCTTCTTGAGGCTGCTGCTGTCTACGGCGGCGTAGTCACACAGGTGACACTTGTGGGGCTTCACACTGGTGTGGCAACGCATGTGCATGGTCAGGTTGTCTTTCCGGCTGAAGCACTTGTCACAGAACTCACACTTGTGGGGCTTGTCTCCTTCAAACACATAAGGAAGATTCAAGGTTTTAAGGGTTTCTCTGTTAAGGTGACTGCAAAGAGATCGGACCAAGAGAGTAGCTGGGGCCGAGGGGTCTGCTTCTTCCTTCTGTCCCAGTGCCCAGATAGGAAGATACTGGAGTACATAGTTCAGTGCGCTGGGAAATGAGAAGGTGTGCTAGTCATGGACGGCTCACAAATTATAAAGAATCGTAAGGAACAGGTAAGATCAGGTTGAAGGCCAAAAATCATAGGCCAAACCCTGTTTGGGGAAATGGAGAGTCGTTACAGAAGTACTCAGGGTCAGATGCAGGGACCTCGGAACAGCTTTCCTGGTTCGCACCGAACGGTCAGGTTGCCTCCTCCCTCAGTTGTACCAAACCATAGCAGCAATGGTGTTAGAAAGTGAGGGTGCTTACACCACAGAAACAGTGCAAAGCCCTCAAGTAGTTGGAGACACTCCAGAGAACAGAACCCCATGGCCAGAGCATTTCCTCCAGTGTTCTGTCCCTCCCCTACAACCATTCCAGACTCATCACTTACAAATAAAAAGGTCTACCCAATAACCAAATGCTTGGGGGAAAGCCAGAACCAGGAAGACACACCCAACTCAAGAAGTTGAAGATCTAAAAGCAAATACTTTTCATTTCCCTTTTTAAAAAGATTTTATTTATTTATTTGACAGAGAGAGACACAGTGACAGAGGGAACACAAGCCGGGGGAGTGGCAGAGGGAGAAGCAGGCTTCCCGCTGAGCAGGGAGCCCGATGTGGGTCTCAATCCCAGGATCCTGGGATTATGACTTGAGCCAAAGACAGATGCTTAACAACGGAGCCACCGAGGTGCCCTGGTTTTCATTTCCATAGTAATTCCGATTCTCCTGGGACTCTCAAGACTCCCAAGTTGATGAGTGGAATGGATGTCACAAAAAGGACTTTGAAGATGGAGCCCAAGAATCTCCCAGAAGGCTGCCCGAAAGGGAAAGTACAAGACACGAGAGCCAGCTCTAGACAGTCCAAGACAGAACAGAGAAAACAGGTATTTCTCAACACGAACGAGTCTTCAGACGGCTTATCTGCAGACAGGGAGATACAATTTCAGGAGCCCACGAACGAGCGCTTACAATTTCAGAAAGAAATGCTCAGATCAGTATGTAATTCCTCAGACAACGGGAGCAGTGTCTGCAAAGTTCTACAGAAATTACTTAAATAGAGTCCGATACTTGAATTAGCATTCAGTGGAAAGAGAAAAGAACGCCAGCTGATGACTCAGAGCTTTACACTTGAACTGTGCACATCAGAAAAAAGGAAGTGGATAAGATGTGGGATATAATCAAATGGAATCTATTGCCTCCAAACCACAAGAGAACCATACAGAAAGGCAACAGAACACAAGTAAAAGTCAAGCTATATATAAGTAAGAACAGATTTAGTTTCCCTGTTAAAAGCTTGAACATATTTTAAAAATCAGTGTGATGCTCCTAAGGTACATAAATATTTTAGGAAAATGCTAAAAGATAGGAGTATCGAATACTGGACAAAATAGAGAGCCACTAAAAAAATACATACTGAAAAGATAAAACCAAATAGATGTGACTCAAACTTATGAATCGGATATTGTTTCCCAAAAGGTTTTTCAAAAGTCAGGGCATATTTTAAAACAATTTTTAAAAAAGATTTTATTTATGTGACACAGAGAGAGAGATCCTAAGTAGGCAGAGAGGCAGGCAGAGAGAGAGGGGGAAGCAGGCTCGATGCAGGGCTCGATCCCAGGACCCTGAGATCATGACCTGAGCCAAAGGCAGAGGCTTAACCCACCGTACCACCCAGGCGCCCCTTTAAAACAACTTTTAAGAATCAAAATCAGATTACAAACTCTGTAGAGATGGGCAGGGAAAACTGTGTGTGTCAAAACCTATAGCCTAGCCCTGTTTTCAGAACGGTCTTTGTAGACTTAAGTTCATTTTTAACAAAAGGCTGGAAGTGAACTATGCAATTCAATGAATTAGAAGAAATCAAGATACACAGCTGTTAATCCACATAAACAAAATAATGGTTAAGAAGGGAGGTTTGCTCAAGATACCAAAACTCTAGGGTCTTCGAGCTCAGCATCACTGCCCCTTTGGCCAAGTAATCCTTTGCCATAGGCTGTCCTGAGCAGCAGCACTCACCCCTTCCCACTGGACACCAGTAGCACCTCTATCCCTAGTTTTAAGAGTCAAAAAGGTCTTCTGATTATTGACAAATGTCCCTAGGGCTGCGGGGTGGGGGGGCAGGGGGACGAGACTACCTGGTTGGGAACCATTCCAAGAGACAGTGGGAGAGAGAAAGGGGACCACAGATCCAATCCTTTATGGCCTAAGTAGAACTTTGCCCTGATAAACGAGGACTTGATAAAGTGGCTAACATTCTAGGAATGTACCCAGTTACGAAGTGTGAACCAGCAGAAAACTGATCAACGACAACTCAAGTTGCTCGGTCAGAGGTTAACCCCCCCGCCATGTATACTATGTACAGTTGGAGTATTCACTGTCCCCTTTGCAGGAGAACTCTGCCTCCAATCCCAGTGACCACAGGCTTGGGCATGCGACCTGTTCTGCCCAATAAACAGGACTGAAATGGAGGAATCACTCTCAGGCTAATCCTTTTAAGAGCCAGTGTGTGGTTCACCATGGTTCTCTCGCCCAGCTGACTCCTAACATTCCAGATCAGGCTTTCCCCACCACCCCCCCATTTTTTTAAGCTTTTGAGAGCCCAAGGTGGGGGGTGGCGCGGGTGTGTGTGGGGGTACAGCGCACGGTGTGCCCACGGGGAGTGGAGAAGGAGAGGGAGAAGCAGTCTCCAGGAACCCAGACCCTGATCCCAGAACCCTGAGATTATGACCCGAGCCAAAGGCAGACACTTAATAGACTGAGCCACTCAGGTGCTCCCCCAACCCAAGATCAAGGGATTCTTAATTTAGGGCTTGAGGATAAGATGTAGGAGATCCAAGACCTTATATGGGAAATAATTACATTTTTATTTCTACTACATCTAACTGGAATTTAGCATCTACCCATCATGTAATCAACAACCCGAGACTCTGGTCAGTACACGGGAGCCACGTTCACACCCACCAAGCATACTTGTAGTTCTGAAGGGTCCTTTACATTCATCACTACGGCACAATTAAGAGGATCTGGTAGCTGGTCTGCTACCATTAAACTCGGGTTTTTTATTCTTTTTTTTAAAGATTTTATTTATTTATTTGACAGAGACACAGCGAGAGAGGGAACACAAGAGGGAGAGTGGGAGAGGGAGAAGCAGGCTTCCCGCCCAGTGGTGAGCCCAACGTGGGGCTCGATCCCAGGATCCTGGGACCATGACCTGAGCCGAAGGCAGACGCTTAACGACTGAGCTATCCAGGTGCCCCAAACTCGGGGTTTTCTTAGTGTTCCTGCACATCCCTATCATTTGGGGGGCTGAGGGGGGTGGGCTTATTAAAATGGTTTTTTTCCCCCAGATTTGGGATATAACTGACATGACATTAAGGTATACAATGTGGTGATTTAATACAAGTAGAAGCTGAAAAAGGATTACCAACATAAGGTTCATTAACACCGCCTTCACCTCAGATAATCACCGTTTCTTTGTGGTCAGAACACTTAAGATCTACTCTTGTCAGGACAGACTTGGAAGTCGCTGAACAGCTGGCGTGCAGTACATCAGCCTCCTAGAACTCATTCATCTTCCAGCTGGACGTTGGTACCCTCTGACCAACATTCCCCATTTCTCAAGTTGAACTTACAGAAACCGAGGAAAATCTAGTTCGTGTCAGTGCGTCCGGGTTGGCCCGGAGATTCGGGGTTTCTAACAAGCTCCTGGGTCAGGCTGACATGTCTGGTCTTTACCACACTTAAGGTAGCTGGGGTTTACGTATTAAATGCCACACGTTTACCACTGATAGAACGTGTACTGAAATACAGTTTAAGGGGCTTTAATTTAAAAACATCCCAGAAAGGGCCCATAGGGTTCACAAAATTGCCAGGAGTCCACCGCAGGAAAAAAACGGTCAAGATCGCCTTTATCTGGCAGGTTCCAGACAGAGGCTGCTCCACTGGCTGGGTCCCGGACAGAAGACAGCACAAGGCACAGAGTGGTGACGGATTCTGGAGTACACTGGGAGGGACCGAGTGGTCTTCATTTGTCCCGGAGATGGACACGGTCCTCACAGCCTAATAATCTACACTCTCTCCATCTGCTGAGAAAGTCAGAAGCAGAGAGCAGTGTGGGCACACTCTAAGTCTGCCAGGAACAGTGATTCACGTTCAAGTAATGGTCTATGGCACAGCGGAAGAAAGGCCCCCACTCGTGCATGACCAATGAATCCGGATTCCCGTGCTAAATGAGGACATAGGATAAAAGACAGCAATAGTGTGAGTCCATCTCCTTCACTAAGCTAGATACATGCATGAGCATCTTAACACATTTATAATTCAACTCTTGATTAAAAATTTTCATCCAGGATAAACTGGCATTCGGGGTATAGAGAGGAAATGCAATTTTAGAATAAAGGTAATTAACCTCCCTTCCAAAAATCAAGGCCTGGTTTTCCAGGAGGTCTCTAATGTGAGCACACTCAGCTTTCTAACTTAGTTTCCCCCAGATAAGCCCACAGTAAGCCCTCACTCTGGGCACACAGGCCGTATGCCCTCCCCCACATATAGCCTGTCAAACTCCACCTCCACGGTTCTCAAAGTGCAGTCTGTGAGTGCCTGGGGGTACCCCAGTCTCCTCTGGTCGAGTCTGCAGTCAGAAGATCTTCATCCTCTTACAAAGATGGGATTTTCCTTTTCCATTTTGACCTCCACTCTGCTGTGGGAACACTTGGGCAGAACCACACGTGCCTGAGCATGCACCACTAGCCGCTCCCCCTCCCCACCCCACCAAGAGGCAGTGGCACGGAGTTTCCTCCTGGCCATACCCTCCCAGGGAACCCAAAGCCAGTTTCACAGAGGAACGGCCTTCCCGGCAGCAAAACCTAGGACTTCTATTAAATTTCTCCCTCCTGAAGTTTTTTTTTTTTTTTTAAACACGGTGTCATGAAATGGGAAGTATGTTGACCAAAGCACACGGTTGTACGAACAGGCCCTGGTGAGTTTTTCAAATTTGGGATTTGGTGAATATCTCCTTCAGAATGAGCTACGTGAGCCTGTCATTTCAGGGAAGACTGCCTACAGTGCTACAGCAGTAATATCTCAGCTCTAAAAAAGTTAGGATTTCCGAACCTCTATCCCCTACCCTGTGTGTGCAGCTTTCTTTTAGATTTCTCTGATGAGATTGGGAATATTAACAAGTGATTTTTTTTTTCCTATTGTAAAATGGATCAACATTAGGAAGGCTTATGTACATTGCTAAACCAGTATTTTCCAAGTGGCCAATGTAGGACAAGTTAAAAAAAAAAAAAAAAAAGCATGATTAAGAGCCATTCAAAAAGTAAACAGAACAATGGATTTTATCAGTTTGAAAAGTTTGTGGATATGGCTCCAGATTCTATACAGCAACTGAGCCTTAAGAAACTACCCTGGCGGGGGGCACCTGGGTGGCTCAGTGGGTTAAAGCCTCTGCCTTCGGCTCAGGTCATGATCTCAGGGTCCTGGGATCGAGCCCCGCATCGGGCTCTCTGCTCAGTGGAGAGCCTGCTTCCTCCTCTCTCTCTCTCTCTCTCTCTCTCTCTCTCTGTCTGCCTCTCTGCCTACATGTGATCTCTGTCTGTCAAAAAAAAAATAAAATCTTTAAAAAAAAAAAAAAAAAAAAAAAGAAACTACCCTGGGGGCACCTGGGTGGCTCAGTCCTCATCTGACTCTTGGTTCCCGCTCAGGTTGTTTTCTCTCGGGTCGTGGGCTTGAGTCCGTGTCCAGCCCTGCACTCAGTGGGGAGTCTGCTCAAAGATTCTCTCTCCCTCTGCCCCTCCCCCCACTTGCACGCTCCTTCTCTAAAATAAATCTTTAAAAAGTTAAAGAAACTTCCCTCTGTTGTGTTTTGGTAGGATATTAAAAATTATCGGAAAAGGCTATCCAAAATATTCCATTCCAACCACACGCGAGGCAACAGATTATCTTCAGATACTCAAAACACGGCAACGGACTGTATGCAGGTGGGAGAACCCAGTTGACTTCAAGAGATCTGCAAAGGTCTAGATAATACCACTGGTCACATTTTTAGGGGAAAGTAGTTACTTCTCATGAAGTACTGCTATAAGGAGCTTATGTTTTAATTTTTAATTTTAAGTAATCTCTCCACCCGACGTGGGGCTCAAACTCACAACCGTGAGATTAAGAGTTGCCAGCCTTACCGCTTGAGACAGCGGGTCACCTTGGCTTACTGTTATTTTTAAGTGCATACATATTTTAAAGTTCGGTTTTAATTTTTGGCGCAGTAACTATAGATAAAACACAAACTTGGGGTGGGGGGAGATCTCAATTTTTAGATGTAAAAGGATCACAGCAGTGTTTTGAGAACCACTGTGGTATCCATCTGGCAAAAGTCCAGCCTAAGCCTCAAAAGCTGACCCGTACATAGCACCCTCCCGCCTCTCACAGCTCGGTCCGGGATGCCCTTCGGCCTAGGCGTCCGTGCTTTTTCTTGTAAGCAGAACCTTCACTCTAGAAGCTGGGCATGTGGCCAGAGTCAAGACTTTTCTCCCAGCCTCCATTTCCACAGCTTGGAATGGCCATGTGAAGACATTCCAGGCCAACAGGCATGAACCCAAGTGACGGGTAACTTCTCATACCTTAAATGGGGGGTAGGGGTGTCAGTAAGCCAGCTCAGACCATGCCAACATGGGCTACACATCTGGGATGTTAAGCAACAACATAAGAGCCAGAGTCCCCAAAACCATGGGCTACCATACCCGACTGGGACTGTGGTGAAGACAAATATCTCGGCTTTAAACCACCATAGCTGGGTCTCATTATTAATCACAAGGGATCCTACTCCTGGGTCATGCCCTGAGGGAGAGATGCTTTAAGTCCCCTCCCCCCCCTTTTTCACCAGTTAAAATATTCACAGCTAGAGCATTTGCCTTGGACACGGTAAAACAGCCCAAGTAAGTGCTGGAGAAGCCATCTGTCTGCGCCCCTTCTGTACCCAGGAATCTGACCCCACCAAGGACAGGGCCTTGCCTACTTTCTGTATCCCCATCATGTACTGTATTATTCCAATAAAATATTAAGCCACCCCCTATCTCTCTAGGTCCACCACGGCACTGTTCACATTTAGGGATCTGGGAATTCTTTGTGGTAGGGCCTGACCTGAGCGTCCTAGGGATTTGGAGGCACCTCCGGCCCCACCCACTAGGTGGCGGTAGCATCGCCCAGCTGAGGGGGGACGGGACTGAGCCACCCACCGGCTTTGAGGTTGCCTTAGCCAGTCACCATGGTGGGGTCTCCTTTGTTCAGATGGCTTCTGCTGACCTCATCCCGGCAGCCTGGTCTTTCAAGGAGACGATCAACATTCCCTTCCCTGGAAGGCCCTTTATGACCTACCCTTTCCTGGCAAAAAGGACCCTTCATTCTCTCATTTGCACAGCACGACTCCCATTTCTAGCGGAGACTACTAATCGCCCAGAAAGTGGTCCTCCCATTGGAGCTCCCGAGTTTAGTGGTTTCTGGAAACCACTTCCCAGCACCCCCTCGATGCCCGAGGTGGGTCCAATCCCAGTAGGGATGCTGCTGGGGGCGAGGCAGGGCATGGCCTAAGGGAGGGTCCCCCTTCCCCACTTCTGCTCTCCACTAGTTAACAGAGCAGTTACCTCGTACCTGGAGATGAAGCTATAGTTTAAGGGCGACAGCCAGCTCTGCCAGCTCTGGAGTACTCCCTAAGTTGTACTCGAGAGAAACTCGGTTATGTTTAAGCCGCCTGGTTTGGTTTCTGTAAGAGCCAACAGATTGATTTTTTTTTTTTTTTTTTTTTAAAGATTTTATTTGACACAGACAGAGAGCACAAGCAGGAGGAGCTGCAGGGAGACGGGGAAGCAGACTCCGGCTGAGCAGAGAGCCCGACCTGGGACTCGATCCCAGGACTCTGGGATCATGACCTGAGTTGAAGGCAGACACTTAAACTGAGCCACCCAGGCGCCCCTAAATTTTTTTTTTTTTTAAAGATTTTATTTTAGAGGGAAAGATTGTACACATGCAAGCACACATGAGTGGCGGGAAGGGCAGAGGGAGAAGCGACTCCCTGCTGAGCACAGGGCTCCATGCTGGGCTGGATCCCAGGACCCGGAGATCACCACCCAATCACCACCAGATGCTTAATCAACTGAGCTACCCAGGCGCCCCCTGATTTTTTATATTTATTTTTTAGTTCTCTCTATACCCAATGTAGGGCCTGAACTCACAACGCGGAGATCAAGAGGTGCATGCTCTCCTGACAGAGCCAGTCAGGCACCCCAGAGACCACAATCTTAACTTCTACAGACTCATACAGGGTCTACACTTGAGACCAATAGGTAGGCAAGGTTTTTGTAAAGAGCCAGATAGTAAACACCTTCAGCTTTGTCCATCGCAGATTTTTCTGGCAACGACTTAACGCCATGGTAGGGGCCAAAGCAGCCACAGAGGACAAATGAGCTCCACAGGCTGGATTTGGCTCACAGGCTGTAGTGTGCAGACCTTGATTATACATCATGGAAATTCCTTTGCTACAGCATATCTTATTTCTCTTATTCTCAGTAGCTGGCTGCTCAAGGAACGGTTAAGAAGCAACCTTAGTATTTTTTTTTTTTTTTTTTTTTTTTTTAAAGATTCGTGAGAGACAGAGCCTGTGGGAGCAAGAGCACACAAACGGGTAGGGGGCAAACGGAGAGGGAGAGGTGGACTCCCCAGTGAGCAGGGAGCCCAGCTCAGGGCTCGATCCCAGGACCCTGGGATCATGACCTGGGCCAAGGCAGACGCTTAACCCACGGAGCCACCCAGACGCACAGGACCTTATCTACGCCTCTTTGTAGCCTGTCCTCACCAACCTCCCCAACTAGCGCACACCTTCCACGCCTTTGCACCTGCTGTTCCCCCTGCTGGAATGTTCCTGGTCTTGTCTGGTTACTTAGCCACCGTTGGCAGTTCAAGGCAAGAACCTTCTTCAGAAAGTCTTTCAGAACAGCCATGATCCCATCCCCACGACTGATTCTCCCCGGACGCACCCCCTAGCTTCGGACTTTTGAGGCCGCAGCCCACCCCGCAGACCATTTCCGCCCGGCGCAGCGCCGGAGGCCAGCACGCTCCAACTCCCAGCCACCTCCTTCAACATTCAAGTTCCCAACAAAGGAATGGATACCTACCCGTGTGGATTCTCAGATGGCGGTCCAAATCTTTCATGCCGTGGACAGTTTTGAAGTGGCAACCTAGAAGAAAAAAAATCAAGTTTTCTCAAAATAGAGCCTCAAAAAGGAAGCGCCCATAAACCTGAAGACCTGGGAAGTCCCCGGGAGCTCAGACGCCACAGGATGCTTAGGATGCATTGCGCATGCGCGGTGAGTGGGGGGGGGAGGCGGGCGGGCGCCAGGACTCTGGGGGGGGGGGGAGGGGGGCGGGCGCCAGGACTCTGCAGGTGAGCTGGTCAGAGCCCGCCCGCCAGCACCTGCCTGGGGAGGGTCCGCGCGTCCAAGTTCATGTTTCACCTGGATAGCAACAGTTGAAGGTCCTTTCTCCCAGCGTCACCGTTTGTTCCTTGGACTCTGAGGGAAGCGCCAAGGCAGGGGCTTTCTGGGCATCACTGCTGTCCGTGGAGGGACACGTTGGTTTGGGAACATTATCTTCTAATTCTGAAGCTGAAATGGACACAAAAAGAAGGGTTAATTTCTCAGATACAACCACCATAGTAAATCTTACAGTAGAAGCAGGACTGTTTTCCCTCCAATTACCTCTCCAAAAAAAAAAAAAAAAAAAAAAAGAAAAAGAAAAAAAAGACCCCCTCCCCCAAATTCATTAAAAATAGAAAGCCACGTATGCTCTGGCCTTAAGAAGTCCTTTCTTGAACTACCAACTTCCAGAAAATACAGGGAACCAGGGACATGGAAACGGGACAGACCCAATTGGCAAGACCCAGGCTGCAAAACTTTGCAACAGTGGCTTCTGATGTGACCTAGCAAAAAAGTTTGTAAAAGATTTTCCAATCTATCAGTGGCTGCTATTTTTATAAAATATAACACAAATTACAAATGAAGTAAGACCAAACAACATTAGAGATGACAGAAGGCTGGTCCTGCAAGGTTAAGCTATTTTTCAAAGCTTACTTGATTTCTGAATTTGTTTTGTCTCCATTCAGTAGGTCACAGACCACACTTCAAGCACCACTGGTCTCCTGGACAAAATGCCACTGTTTCAGCAAATCACTTAAAAGATGGAGGGGGAGGGACACCTGAGTGGCTCAATGGGTTAAGCCACTGCCTTCAGCTCAGGTCATGATCCTAGGGTCCTGGGATCGAGTCCCACATCGGGCTCCTTGCTCAGTGGGGAGCCTGCTTCTCTCTCTGCCTCTCCCTGCTACTCTGCCTGCTTGTGGGTGCCGACAAATAAATCTTAAAAAAAAAAAAAAAAGGGATGCGGGGGGGTTGAAAACCAGACTCAAAGACTTGAGAGGATGACTTGCAGTATCCAGAGGTCACTTGGATCCTGATTTAAACATATTTTAAGAGCCACTGAAGACCACAACAAGCATGAACACTAAAGTTTTTTTTTTTTTTTTTTTTTTGGAGGGGGAGGTGAAGATGAAGCTTCGAATAATCCAGGGCAGGGGAAGAGCTGGACAGAAGAAACAAGCCTGCCCACGTGTGATTAATTGTTGAAGCCCAGCCCCAGGTACACGGGAGTTCATGCATCATGTTTTGTTACTATGGTAGAATCATTGGAATTGATGTTATTGTGGGCCAAAATGGTCAGATAGTTTCATGTGATTCAATCTAACGTGGAGGTTTAAAAATTTCTGTAATAAAACCCAAGCATTCCTGAAAGATTACAAAGTGATTTCCCTCCAAACAGATTTAAATCCAAGGAATAAAAAGGGGTTGTCGATGTCTAAAGTCTTAAAAAAAAGATACTGACTAGTATATAAATTATAAATTAGAGGCCAAAGGCTGGGATGGTTTTCGCTCCAGGTAGGGAAGGTGGATTCCGTTTACAGGGAGAGGTTTTGTCCAGGTAAACCTCTTACTATGAGAAGCTAGTGAACACACTGGCGTGGGCTTTAGCTCTTAGACACAGGCCTCACTTAGCTACTTGCTAACTGAAACTTAACCTTTCTGAGCCTCAGTTTACGTGGCAGAGCAGCAGGGTTAGAATGGTGTAAATTCTCAGTACGTCAGCCTGTGCCTTGTAAACACTATGTAGGAATATAAGATTGCAGAGTTCCCACCTGAATAGTGGTGGTGCTCAAAGCCCCTTAACAGGGTTTGAACAAGTGACTTAACCCTGGGGCTCTCAACAAAGGGTCATTTTGCCCCCAGGGGACATTTGGGAATGCTTGGGGACATTTTTGATGGTCCTATGTGCACACACATAAGTGACTGTAGCATCTAGAGGGTAAAGGCCAGGGATGTTGCTAAACATCCTAAAATGTCCAGGAGAGCCCCTATACCTGTATCCGAGTCACTTGGATTGTGGGTTTTAGATGCAGCTTTCCAGTGCTCACCCCCGGATAACTTGGGGTGGGGGGTGGTTAAGGGTAGATGCCAGGAACCTGCACTTTTGAGGCCCCGTGATTCCATCATATACTCTAAACCCCTGCAATTTGAAGGGTGGTCCCCAGAGCTCTAACATCAGTATAACATGGAAACTTGTTAGAAATGCAGAACCTCAGGTCCCAGCCAACAGAATCAGTCTGCACTGGAACAAGATCCCCAGGTGATTCCTAGGCCAATGCCAAGGCAATGCATCTCCAACAGGTGCATCAGGATTACCTGGAGGGCTTGTGAAGGCTCAGGTGGCTTGGGCTCCACCTTTAGAGTTCCCGATTCAATGGATCTGGAGTAGAGCTGGTATTTTTCGTTTCTAACAAGTTCGCACTGATGCTGATCTGGGAGCCACACTTTTGAAACCTTCGGCTCTGAGAAGGGAAACTGGCTCAGATATGAAGGTTGCAGGGCTAGAAGTTTTCAGCTGATCAGAACCCACACTGGCCAGAATGGAATGAAGCCCATCACTGTGCCCCTCAGAGGAAAACCCCAAACCTTGCACTACACTTAGCAATTTGTATTAAAGAAAACCATCAAACTCTTAAGGATTTTTGATCCTAGAGAAACCAAGGAGGATTGAAAAGTGAAATCTTAGTGAGGTTGTAAGGCCACGGAGAAGTTACTCAACTTCCCTGTTCCTCAATTTCCACATCTAAAATGTAGATCATGGCCCTTATCCCCTAGGTTTAGGTGAAGGTTAAGTCCTTTCGTACATGTAAGAGGACCTGGTACATAACACTATATGAACATTTTGTTCACTGATGTGTGTACACGAGCCACCGGGTTCTGCAAGGGAGGGAAATGCACTGTGCCATAAAAACTTGGAACCAGGCAGAAGAGACTGATGGGTTAAAGTGATTAAAAAAAAAGGCTATCCAGGGGCTCCTGGCACAGTTGGTTAAGCGTCTGCCCTCAGCTCATGATCTCAGGATCCTGGGATCTAGCTCCACATCCTTGGGCTCTCTGCATAGCAGAGAGCCTGCTTCTCCTTCTCCCTCTGCTCGTGCTCTTGCTCTCAAAAATAAAATTGTTTTAGGGCGCCTGGGTGGCTCAGTTGGTTAGGCGACTGCCTTCGGCTCAGGTCATGATCCCAAAATCCCGGGGTCAAGTCCCGCATTAGGCCCCCAGCTCCGCGGGGAGTCTGCTTCTTCCTCTTTCTCCCCTCTAATACTCTCTCTCTCAAATAAATAAAATCTTTAAAGTCTTTTAAGACAATTTTTTTTTAATTTGACAGAGGAGCAGGCAGAGGCGGGGGGGGGGGGGGGGGGGGCGGGTAGCAGGCTCCCTGCTGAGCAGAGAGCCTGACATGGGGCTCAATCCCAGGACCCTGGGATCATGACCTGAGCCCAAGGCAGAGGCCTAATCCACTGAACCACCCAGGCGCCCTCAAAAATAAAATCCTAAAGAACAATCCAGTGCTAGAAAGGGTCACCCAGGTTGAACATGGAGGGCCATGAAGGGCCTCCCAAGGAGAGGACCTCCCAAGTCTCCCAAGGAGGCTTCCTTACTTCTAAATACCCCGGAAACCAAGCTAGTCTGGAGGCCTACTCTTCCCTGAAAACAGGGCAGCTGGGGCAGAGACCCTTCTAGTCTGAAAGAGGGGGTGGGCCACATATAGAACCCAGTGTAGTACAGTGGGCATTTTTTTTTAAGTTTTCTTTTTTTTTTTAAGATTTTATTTATTTGACAGATCACAAGAAGGCAGAGAGAGAAGAGGAAGCAGGCTCCCTGCTGAGCAGAGAGCCTGATGTGGGGCTCGATCCCAGGACCCTAGGATCATGACCTGGGCTGAAGGCAGAGGCTTTAACCCACTGAGCCACCCAGGTGCCCCTACAGTTTTTTACACCCTAAAATGCCCCTACAGGGCATTTTAACCCTATGAACAACCACTGTAGCTTTTATAAGGTTACCTTTTTTTTTTTTTTAAATACAAACTGATCATGACTGAAGTCTACCAGTTGACCCGCTCCATTTTATTTCTTCCAAAACCTGAGTTGCAAAGCCATCTGCAAATTAACAGCAGCCCACTCCTGCTAACCTTGGGGGTGGAGGGGAAGCCTAGACAAACTCGAAAGGAGGTGGGCCTTTGATCAGCCGGACAGACCTAAAATGCAGGAGGAAAACCCACATCAGATGGAGGGTTGCTTTTTCTCTCCAGGGATGGCTGGTGCTTAATTCTGATTGTGCCCTGCTCCCACAGGGGGCACCCGGAGTACCTCACAATGGAGAACACCCTAAGCCTTCTAAACCTGGAGGCGTCTTCACAGCCATGTAGACAAGAACAAAAGGAGCCCAGGGCACTGAGCAACAGCTAGGGGTCATTCAGGCTATTGTCTTTTATAATTGCGTCCCCCCACGATTCAACACCCCCAATTACCTCTCCAGTTCGTCTTCTGCAGAGAATCAGCAGGGCCCCCCCCCCCCCCCCCCCCGCCCCCCAGGGAGACCCTCTCATTTCAACCTGTGTCCATTATAGTCCTTGGGGACAAAGGCAGGTCTGGTCTTTTGGTGAATGGTAGTTCCATCCAGCCCAATTTTGGTTTTAGGTACTCTTACTTCTAAAGTAGTTTCATTATACTTCTCCCCTCCACTACCTCCTTGGGTGTGTGGTCATCAAAGCCCAGCGACCCGCACTACTGGAGATCTGAGGCTTACGGCAGAGACCCGAGATCCCCCGGGTCCCTTTCTAGGCCGAGGGCAGGCAGGGCAGAGGGAGAAAAAAGTTCACCCAGAACTAGGAGGTTTATCACTTAACCGCGGGGGTGGGTGAGAGGGAGGGAGAGGAGACCTAGTGGGAACTGAGGTTATCTTAATCTGAAGGCAAGATAATCAGAAGGGAAGCGCCTTAGAGATGCAGATTCCGGCCCCCCCCACCTCGCCCCAGAAATTCCAATGGGGGCGGTGCCTCAGGGTAGACTGAGGAATTTAGCGAGTTCGCGAAGCTGCGTACCTGCAGGCTGTTCAGAAACCGAGGCTCGGCTGACCACAGGGTGAGAAATACTACCCTCAGGGTTTAGGGTAATCCGGGGCCCCTGGGCGTCACCCGGACCACCTCCACCAGCCCCCTGACGGCCAGGTCAGCCCGCAAAGTCCGACCGTGGCACACTCCTCCCTCCCTAGCCTCATTTAAAGTTAAAGGGAAGTCCTCACCTGGAGCCCTTAGCCCCCCTCCCCCAGGCTGCAGCCTCGCTGACGTCCCCGGCCTCTGCACTTGCCGTTCCCTCTGCCTGGAATGTTCTCCACCACCACCACCGCCGCCGCCGCCGCCGCCGCGCCCCTCCCGCCCCACCGGCATCTCCAAGCCTTTCCTCCAGAACCTTCGGGTTTTTTACTCAATGATACCCACCTCCGCGAGGCCCTCACTGGACGATGCATTCGAAATGCCCCCTCCCCCCTTGCCGCATCTATCCCTTCCCAGCTTGGTGAGGTTTTGCTTCCACCGCTCACCCCTAACGCACCTTACGCCTCCCCCTTCTGTCTCGAGGGCCGTTTTTCTCGACCCCACTCAGCCGTAAACTCGAGAAGAACCCGAATTCTGTCTGCTTGCTCATCGCTGTTGCCTTCTCCCCAGCACCTAGCTCCAGCGCCCGGCGGAAACTCAGACGTTCTCCCCCCGCTCGGACGCGGGTCTCCGAACGCCCACCTTCTAGACGCGCCGCCCCAGGCCAGCACCAAGGAGGTCGGGGACGCGGGCGCCGGCGCGCCGCGAAGAGGGCCCTCGGAAGGGGTCTCGGAGCATCCTCCCAGCGTGTTTGGGTGAAAAACCACGATTTACCAGCGTTTGCGGGGAGCGGCACAGTTTATCCCAAGAGGAAGAATTTACAAGGAGGTGTAACTTACAAAGGCGCTGGGCGAGGGCGCCGAGGTCCCAGCCCCAGCACTCGAGGTGGAGGTGGAGGCTTCCCCCGCCCTTCCACGCCCGGAACCCCGCACCCGCGCGGGTCCCCCCGAGCGTCCGAGAAACTGCCGGCAGCGGCCAGGCGGGGCGTCCGCGGCGCTACTCACCCGGGACCCCAGCCACCCGGGGACCAGCCTCGGCGAACTCGCGGCGCGCGGGCTGCGGCTCCTTGGAGTTGAGGTGCTGAGGCTTGGCCTGTTTGCGCCGCGACATGGCGAGAAGAGCGCGGCCCCCGGCGAGTCGCTGCGAGTGGCCTGCCTCCCACAACCGCTTCCCGGAGTTCGGAAATCACCCCCCCCCCCCGGCTGGAGCGCGCATGTCCTGGCAATTCTGCTCCTCAGCCTAGCGGGGCGATTTATCAAGAACCCTGACGGCTGATTGGCCCGGAGCCAAGACCTCGGGGGTCCGGGGGAAGAGTGGTCCGCGCCTCTGCAGCCCACACCACCTGAGAGCTCGTTAGGAATGCAGACTCTCGGGCTCCACCCCAGACCCGCTGAATCAGAATCTGCATTTTAACAAGCTCCCCAGGTGATTCGCATACACATTAAAGTTTGAGAAACCGTGTCTGCATTTTAACGAGATCCCCAGGTGATTCGTTTGCCCATTAAAATTTCAGAAGCATAGCTCGCCTCCAACTTTGATGTGCGCTCGATTCACTGGGGATCTCGTTAAAATGCAGATTCTGACTCAGTGGGTCTGGGGTGGGGGCCTGAGCTTCGGTATTTCTAACGAGCTCCCAGGCGATGCCACTGCCACGGCTGTGGCACAGGCCGTGTTTTTATAGATTCTGACTTAATTAGTCTGGGCCGAAACCTGGGCATTGGTGTTGTTTTTTTTTAAAGCTCCCCAGGTTATTCTGATGTGCAGCCAAGGTTGAGAAGCACGACCTCCACCATCTTCGTATTTAAAATTTAAATGAGGCCAGAGAGCCTCCAACTGCCGATGAACCACTTTGCTGAAGAGCCCATTAAAAACGCAGATTCCGAAAGTTTTGGCTTCAGGCGGCAGAGCCCAGAAATCTGTATTTCTATAAGGCGCCCCCAAACCGCACCCCATCCCTCGCGCGCGGTGACTCGGACGCTCCGGGTCTAGGACCACACGCACGGAAGCCTCCCGCCAACAGGGGCGTGGGCCCGCCCAGCAGGTGACTGAGGCGTGGTCCTGGGGGGAGTGGTTGAGCTAATTGGCGTTCATGCTCAGACTGGCTGGTACCTTGATGAGACCCGAGGGGGACCCTCCTTGCACCAGGTGAACGACATCCAACAGGGAGCAAGGAAGCCACCTACATCCCTCAGGTGTTTACTTTCTACAAACTGGGGAGTTGCTTAAGGCCGGGCTATGCCCTAAGCTTATCCAAACCTGCGAATCACGTGGGGGCCCTTACTAGAAAAGACCCAGGTTCCGGTCTGAATCCTTGGGGGGCAGAGGCCTGAGTCCGTGTTTCTAACAGTGTCCTTGCTGACCTTTGACCTGTGGCTTGGGCGGCCCCTTGGGGGTTCAACAGCCGCTATAACTTGCCTTTTGCGGGGCTACCGTTAGCATATGCTAGGGCAAGGCCTGCGAGAAGACAATTTTTACATTTTTCCAAAAACTCAGCTGTTTTTCTCCAACTTCCATTTCACATGGTGTATGGATTTTAGGGATGGTTGTGTAATGCCTGGTGATGTCACTTAAGGTTAAATTATTTAATTATATATTTATGTATTTACTGACGACTTTTTAGAAAAGTACTCCCTACCCCACAAGGTGGGGCTTGAACTCAGCCCCGTGAGATCAAGAGCCGCAGGCTCTACCCACTGAGCCAGCTAAGTGGCCCCAGGTTAAATTTTAGAGCCCCCCCTTTCTTGTTGTTTTTATTTTTTTTAATTTTAAGATTTTATTTATTTATTTGATAGAGAAATCACAAGTAGGCAGAGAGGCAGGCAGAGAAAGAGGGGGAAGCAGGCTCCCTGCTGAGCAGAGAGCCCCATCTCAGGACACTGAGATCATGACCTGAGCCACCCAGGAACCCCTCTTGTTTTTAAAGAAACTTTTAAGCTTTTCTTCGGGATGTGCGTGTAAGCTACACCTATACAGAAAGCCATTTGAAAACATAGGTCTGTGCTTATGTTTATCCTGTCTTGTGGAAAGTCTCACGAGGATACTGGATAAGCTGGAACAGTGGGTGCCTCTGGGGAAGCGAACCCAGCCAGAAGGACGGGAGATATCTGATATTCCTTTATACCGCCCGAGGTGCGTACGTGTGTCTGTATACTTAATAGTTATATAGAGTTTTGTCAGCTCAGGTGCACACAGTTGGATTAACCCTTGGTACATGACACCTGGTCATTACTGATCCGTTGCTGGCTATGTCTGTTTGGCTGCTTGTTTGCTCCCAGTTTTCTTAGGATCTAATAAATACCGGGGAACCCACCTCCCAAAGCTGGGAGCATACACATAACCTACGTCTCTCTCCTACAGCCATCTGCCTAAAAACCCCACATACTTGCTTCATCTTTTCAGCAAGCCTTTTTGCATCTACATGTAATCTTCAAAAACAATTTTAGGAGCACCTGGATGGCTCAGTCAGTTAAGCATCTGCCTTAGGCTCAGGTCATGATCCCAGGATTCTGGGATGGAGCCCCACATGGGGCTCTCTGCTCTGCAGGGAACATGCTTCCCTTCGTCTGCTGTTCCCTCTGCTTGTATGCTCTTTCTCAAATAAATAAAATCTTTTAAAAAGCCCCAAAAGACAATACACAATTTTTTTAAAGAGCTTTAAAAGGGTATATAATTTTCTAGGAATCCCCCCTCATTTGTTATATTGCTAAAATCACCAAATTGCTGTCACTGTCTTTCGTCTGACTGATGTGTTATATTCTATGGTGTGAAAATAGTAGTTTATTCATCTGTCCTCCTGTCGATGGGCGCCTGAATTGTATCCCGGTCTTTCTGAATCATGTGGGTATGATCTATGATCCTCCTAAAAAGTGTCAGAGGTTAAGTGAATGTACACATTTTTGGATTGTAGGTGACTGTTTAAGAGATTACACCAAAGTGGTGGCACCTATGTACATTCCCACCAGCAAAGTAAGAAATACTGTGGGGCCACATCCTTTCCTATACTCGGTATTATCAGATGTCTTAATATACAGATGTCTTAATATACAATGACATTTCACTATGGTCTTGATTTGCATTTTCCCTGTATGTATGTCTTCAGCAAAAAACAAACCAAAAATTGCTTTTCACAAAGTAAGGACAGCAGGGTGCCTGGGTGGCTCAGTGGGTTAAGCCTCTGCCTTCGGCTCAGGTTGTGATCTCAGGGTCCTGGGATCGAGCCCCGCATCGGGCTCTCTGCTCAGCAGGGAGCCTGCTTCCCTTCCTCTCTCTGCCTGCCTCTCTGCACACTTGTGATCTCTATCTTTCAAATAAATAAAATCTTAAAAAAAAATATATATATATATATATATATAGGGATGCCTGGCTGGCTCAGTCGTTAGAGAATGAGCCTCTTGATCTAGGGGCTGTGAATTCAAGCCCCACACTGGGCATAGAGCTTACTTAAAAAAAAAAAAAAAAAGGAAATATATACATAATATATAAAAATTATTTTATATATAAAATATAAAAATTATTTTATATATTACATGTAATATATAAAATATATAAAAATTATTTTATATATGATATATATGTGACTCATAGATTAGAGATCTAAGTGAAAGAAGGGTATCATTCATTGGCGATGATAAGTCATGATTTTCCTCCAATCCCATTCACCAATTACACAAGTTGACGGTTTTTTGAAATCCAGCTCGTAAATTTTCATCTTCCCTGATAATCAACCTGGGGCTTTTGCCAATTAAACTGAAGAGGCATTACTAACATCTTTAACAGATGGATTTCAAATGCACTGTATTTGGACAATGTTTAAACAGATCAGAAAATTCTGTTGCTAAGTTTAAACATGCAGAATGAGGTTTTTCCAGGTGCCTCCTTTTCATTGTCCTTCAGCAACAAAATCACAGAGCAAGGAAAACCATGGCCAAACATGCTTTTCAAAATATTTTCACCACAGGATGTTTCTCTAGAAATGAGTTACTTTCTCATTCTTTCTATATCATCTTCATCCTGATTTTTTAAAAAGATTTTATTTATCCATTTAGAGAGAGAGAGAGAGCGAGAGAGAACGAGCTTGAGAGGGGAGAAGTTCAAAGGAGAAGCAGATTCCCTGCAGAGCCGGGAGCCTGATGCGGGACTTGATCCTGAGACTCCGGGATCATGACCTGAGCGAAAGGCAGTTGCTTTACCAACTGAGCCACCCAGGTACCCCTGATTTTTTTTTTTTTTAATGCTTATTAGGTAGTCCCTTTCAAGAGAAGGTCGGATTTTTAACGCTTGTCCCTTTTTAAAGGAAAAATGGAAACTCTCTGTAATTTTGATAACTCAAGTCTTTTGCCAAGAGATACACGGTGCACCTCTGAATTATACAAGATTCTCTTTATTCCTCTAGATCTCTTTATAAAGCATTTAGATTGAAGATTGATTAAAGATTGAGAGGCAGTAAAATGTAAATAACATATACTCTGGGAACAATGTGAGTTGGAATCCTGGCTTTGTGACCGTGTGGCCTTGGGAAAGCTGCTGTGTACTCCCGTTTTGTCATCAATAAATGGCAGTGCCAATATAGCTAGGACGGTTTCAGAAATGAACAAATTTTCTCTATGCAAAGGACAAAGAGCAATGTCTAGTGTCAAGGCTGTACTCTCTAAGTGTCAACCATGACTATTTATAATAACAGAGCACATGTATTAGTTTACTATAATAGTTACCATGTATACTAATAGCTCACACTCATTCAGAATTGGTGGTTCCAATTAACTAGGCACAGATATTGTTGTCCATGGAAATAAATTGGAAGCAAACAAGCCCGTGTTGATTTCACCCAACCCTTCTGAGTTGCAGATTTTCTATGCTTTCATGCCAGTTTCAGGATACCTGTATTATTTTTTTAGAGCGAGCATGAGTCCGGGGGTGGGGAGGGGAGTTGGGGAGGGGTGAGGAAGAGAAAGAATCTTAGGCAGGCTCCACAGTGCAGAGCCCGACGTGGGGCTCGATCTCACAACCTTGAGATCATGACCTGAGCAGAAATCAAGAGCTGGATGCTTAACCGGTTGAGTCATCCAGGAGCCCCAATATATGTATATTAAGTGAGGAATTCAAAGGGACTCATTGAATATTGCTCAAGTAATGGCTTTCTTCTTTAAGAGAAAAAGGCATTGCTCATCTGACCTCTGTCCTTTCTAACTTTCTCTGCTATGGATATAGGAATGAATGAATGAATGAATGTTTATCCAGGTATAAATGACTCCCAGAGAGGGTGTAAAAACTTCTTTCTCTGCCAGGAATTTATTTCTTCAGCTGGTAGTTTTTTGAGTTCACACTATTGCCTGGCTCTCTACCAGGTGTGCAGTACAGATTGATAATGCGAGACAGACAAGACCCAGCCGGGCAGCCAGAGAACGAATGAAAGAATGAATGAGTGAGGGCATGAGCTCATTTCAGATAAGGATGGATCAATCAAGATGACATGGGGTGATGTGAACTGAGAGTGACCGGGTGGTACAGAGGAGGGTAGCCGAGTTTGGGTAGAAGTGACATTTGAGCTAAAACCTGATGTAATAGGCAGCCATGGGAAGAGCCAGAGAGAGGGCATTTCTGGAGGAGGTAACGAGCAAAGGCTCTAAGAAGCTCAGCTCTGGCATGTCTGAAGCAAAGTAAGAAGCATCAGTGACCAGTTGGTTCCCAGAAAAAAAAAAAAGGCTTGTAAAAAGTTGAAAAAAAAAAAGTCTGAGCTCACTTATGATGAAAGAAATGCAAGTTAAAATAAATTGAAATACCCTTTTTATCTTGTCTGAACAGGGAAGATGAAACACCCATATTAGCGAAAAGCACATAATGCTATGCTCCGACTACTCCTCCCCACCCCGCACTTCTCACACTGACTGCTCATGAGAATCACCTGGGGACCTTGTTAAATGCAGATTCTGACTCCAGCGTGTCTCAAAATTTAACATGAGCGTCCAATCACCTGGGGACCTTGTTAAGGCGCAGACTGTGATTTCACTGCCTCTCAGACCTTCTTCCTGTGTGGAAGAATGACCTGGTGATGTTGTTAAAAGCAGATTCTGGGCAACCAACCCATGAAGAGGTATTCAGCCTTAATAACTATGAGGGAATGAATATTAAATAATCATAATTCCTCTCTTTCCACTCTTATCAGATCAATAAAAATTAAGAATGCTGGTAACATCTACCGTTAGCAAGCGCGCCGGGAGTTTGGTCTCCTAATGCATTGCCGGTGGGAGCGCGAGTGTTTACAGCCACGGCAGGGGGCAATTCAGCAATCCCCTCTTAAATGTGCCCTGCCAGTGATCTATCAATTCTGCTTTCCATCTGTGCTCTAGGGAAACATCTGTCCATGCGCACAAGGGAGCGTGTCCAAGGATGTCTGTGGCGACAGCACTGTCAAGGTAAACATAACAAAACAAAACAAATCACCATTGAGAAATAGGCTAACAGCCCAACAACAGGGGACTGGCCAGGTTAAACTGTGGTTTTGTTTGCAAACAAAAGCAATCGTGCGGACTTATGTACACATGCACGGTTAGAGCTCCAGGTACACTGCACTGAAGAAAAACCAAGTTCCACACGGTCAGAATTAAACACCTACTCAAATCCATATAGGCTTTCAATGGTGAAAGTGAAAATCCAGAAAATAAAAGGTGCTGGAAGGATACACACTGGCTGTGTGTTGAGCAAGATGGTGGCCGGGTAGTGGCTTGACGGAGGAAGGACTGGAGAGCCTGGAAGTGTCTGTGTAAGAAGACGTGATCCTTAGTGTTATCTCCTTTTTAAAAAAAAAAAGGATTGAATTCCCGCAATAATTAATTATGGTTCTGTCATACAATGGAATACATTCTGTATGACCATAACGGAGAATGATATGGAATGTTCTTCAGGATACGTTAAGGGGCGCCTGGGTGGCTCAGTGGGCTAAGCCTCTGCCTTCGGCTCAGGTCATGATCTCAGGGTCCTGGGATGGAGCCCCAACTTGGGCTCTCAGCTCAGTGGGGAACCTGCTTCCCCCCACCCTGCCCCCTACCTGCCTCTCTGCCTACTTGTGATCTCTCTCTCTGTCAAATAAATAAAATCTTTTAAAAAAATGTTAAGCGAAATATTCAAAGGAAAGAACTGTATACAAATTATGTTATTGTGGTTATGTATGTGTTTCACATGCATACATACATACATACATACACACAATAGCACAGTAAAAACATACATATATAACAGCATCTCTCTATGAAATTCAACACACACAGACACACACAGGCACACACAGGCACACAGATATACAGACACACGTGAATGCAGAGGAGAAGGGGGACTGGTAATAAGAATTATTCCTGGGGACAGGACAGAAGTTGTCTGAATGACACCTTGATAAACACTTTTTGGCACTCTCTTAAGTTAAAAAGTTTCAAATCATAAAATTTGGCACATCCCCAAGAGTGTATAAAACCCAAATGTGCAATTTATGGACTAAAACAAACACCCTTGTAACCACCAACAACTTAAGGTCTAGAACATTCTTAGTACCAAAGCAACTCTTCGCATGTTCCCATCCATTAGGTTCTCCTGCCTTTTGCCACCTTCTTCCACTAGCTCGAATTTTGTGTAATTCTTACTTAAAAACAGTTTGGTCACTGTGCATCAATGATATTTCAATTAAAAAACAACAAAAGTAGTTTTGTCGCCTAAATAATGTTGCTTAGTTTTGCCGCTTTTGGAACCGCATGGCTCGTATTCCTTCCATCGCTTCTTTAAGTTTGCGAGACGCACCCTGGTGTTGTAGGTAGCTGCCGTGGATTTTCACTCTCGCATAAGCTCCACACGAATTTACCACATTTTATACCTTCACTGCCAAAGGGTAGTTTCCATTTTGGTAATTATGAGCAACATCGCTGTGAACATTCCTACACAGCTTCCGTGGTTCTTGTGAATAAGCTGCCTTACGCCCAGAATCTGCATTTTAACAAGACTCCTCACCCCCCTGCCACCCCGACTCTTGTGTGCAATAAGTGTGAGATGGTAAGTATGAGACGAGCAGTGCGTGGGGGAGGAGGACCAGACGGGTCATAGCACAGGCTCACCCCCAACTTTCCCTCCAACTTTCCTAGGGACTCCCCAAACTATTTTCTGATGTGACCATATCAACTTAGGTTCCCATCAGCGTCTGTGACTTTTAAAATGAGAATGGAAAAAAAAAAGAAAAAAGGAACTCGTTAAAAAGTCACTAGGGCACGGTCTTCATTGAAAATGCTAATAATCACTACCCGGTCTTCACTTCCTCTTCTTTCCTTTCTGCTCCCACACCCCAGCCCCTCCCCTTCCCGGATTAGAATATGAAACGCTGAGATGAATTCCTGGAGGATACTGTGTGGGCGACAGAACGGATCAGCGCCCTTTATTTACAGAGAAAACAGCCTCCCATCCACCTGCTGGCTCCTACAGGTTTGGTGGTTCCCGAACTCTGAAGGAATGTGGTCCCAGAAGAAGGAACCAAGCTTCTAGACCTGGGGGAGGGTGTGGCAGAACTGGGCTTGTCCGTTGTCTTCCCTCGTCCTAGGAAATGTGAATTTCTGATCCCTTTATGACAACGCCGGAATCACCCGGACCAACTGTCACCCGTCACCCGCGGGTTCTTTGAGGGTTTCTGTGTCTTGGGCCACACAGTCTCCCTGACTCTGACATTGTCTATTAGGGCTTTTGCTCTGGGGCCATCCGTTTAGCAAACATGAATTGGGTTCCATCTGGTCGTGAGGTTGCTCACCTCTAGGAGTACAACAGCAAGCAAGCCTTGAAGGAAGTCACAGAGGGACGAGGAGGGAGCGTAAGTCAAGAGGCAGGTATAACACACCGTGTGGGAAAGGGTCGCATGGCGGTCGGGGAAAGCTTCCTGCAGCAGGCGGGTTCGTAACCCCGGATGGATGGGACCAGTAGGTCTTGGGCAGCTGGAGAAGTGAGGCGAAGAGGGTTTCAGGCAGAAGGGACCGATTGTGCCAAGACCAGGAGGTAAAGGGATGGCCCTTTTGAGGACCCTCAGTCTGGCTGGAGGTGGGCTGGTAATGCCGGCAGGAAGGCAGGGGAGGCATGGGAAGGGGATGCAAGGGTCTTGTATGGCAAACGGGACCCCTTCAACCCTTTCCTGCTTCTCCTTTCCCCTCTATCCCTGTTCAACCACGGACACATCCAGAGGCAGATCCCAGACTTGGTCTGACAAAGGTGAAGGTTACCTCCCCTCTCCTCACCTGAGAAACAGCAACACTGGCCAGGAAATGACTCTGACAGTGAGAACAGTGGACACTCACAGACGCTCGCCCCATGCTGGGGGCTGGGTTAGAACACATTCTGCGTGCATCTCGCCAGAGTCCCGCTCGCCACACACGCGTGCTTTGAGCAAGTCTCTTAACCTCTGGAACCTCAATCTGTAAAACGAGGATAATAATCCTACCTACCTCGGCTGGTTTGCCTGAGCATTGAAAGGGAATGTGGGGCACCTGGGTGGCTCAGTCCGTTAAGCGACCGACTCTTGGTTTTGGCTCAAGTCTTGATCTTAGGGTCATGAGATCGAGCCCTGTGCTGGGCTCCGTGCTGAGCGTGGGGCCTGCTTGAGATTCTCTCTCCCTGTCCTTCTGACCCTCCAACCCCCTGCTCGCAAGCTCCTTCTCTCTAAAAACTAACTAACTAAATAAAAATAATAAAAAGATAAAATAATAAAAGGGAATGTATTAAAGGGATCGACAAACAGTAAATAATGAAGACTGTCGCTGATAATCACTATTGAATTGTCCACCTACTCCCGTGACACTAATTTTGAAAACTGTGAACTATAATAACAGTTATTTATAAATGTGATCGACTTTAATACCCACGTCGTGCTGGGCATGCTGGGGCTGCATCCGTGAAACAGACAGAAGGGGGCTGTGTTTGGAACCCTCGGTGTTCAGCAGTACTATAATGCAGCCGTCGTGTGATCCTGTGTTTAGTTAGGCTAGTGCTTTGAGATTTTTTAACAGAGACCAAATAAAGGTGACGGATAAAACAGGAGGTTATTTCTGGTGGATGGTGCTCCAAGAGATTACCCAGGAACCCAACTCCTAGCTTCTTCCTGTACTGTCCCCTGGAGCGTCTCTCTCAAGGTGAGCACCCACACCTGGGATCCGGTCCACGGGAAGGAGCAAAGAGCGAGAGGAAGGCAAGCAGCTGCCTTTGATAGAGTGATCCAGAGAGGGTGTGTGTGCCACTTCTTGGTTGTGTCCCCTTGGCCAGACTTTAGTCATGTGGTCCTATGTAGCTGCAAGGGAGTCTGGGACTGTGGCTTCTAACAGGGTGGCTGTGTGCCCGACCAACCCCTGGCGGGCTTCTGGGAACTGACCCTCCCGCGACATAGTCACAGTCACAAAATGACCCCTCGGCAAGATTACTCACTGCAGCTCTCGGACAGTGCAAAAGCCAGGACGCACCCCAAGTGTCTGTCTACAGGTCACTTGCTGAATAAACTGTGGTAAAGCCACATAATGACATACTATGTAAAAGAAAAAGAAGAATGAGGAATCTATATACTCATATGGTAAGATTTTCTGAATATATTAAGTGAAAAAAGCAAGGGAAGCAAAAGGGTAGGGGATAGTGGAGGAGTATATTCCTACTTGCTTATGTTTGTATAAAGAGACCTTGGAAGGCTAGAGCGTAGTAATGGCTGCTAGCGCACCCCCTGTATCCCCTCGCCCCTGTTACCTTGGTGCCCGCCAGACTGGTTTCTGGCTCTCAGTACCTGCATTATTTTCCTGAGGGTTTTCTCTGTTGGCCAGCGTCCCCTTTGCCCACCTGTGCAGGAGCCTGAAAGACATGGGCTGGTCATCTCTTCCTGCCACCTCAAGAGCGGCTCTCAATCAGCAAATGCTGGGCGTGGGTGAATAAATACCTCAGCTCCCTTGCCCCACAGTGCCTAACTCCGAAGCATCAGTTCCTTCCTGCCTCCCAGGGGCTCCCAGCAGGAGCCAGGTCCAGAAGCCCGGGGTGGTGACTGCGTTGGTAACACACTCCATATCAGCTCTTTCTCTCAGGTCTCTCTTCTCTACCCATCCCACTATGGTCCTCTCCGGGAATCACCTCCCAAAGAAGCTACTTGCTCTCTAACCCTTGTCTCAGGGTCTGCTACTGGGGACACCCCAGTAAGAGCAAAAGAAAACCAAAAAGAAAGAAGAATTAGGAAAGAAAGAATGAAAGGAAGGAAGGAAGGAAGGAAAGCAGTTACCCGTAAGGAAGGAAGGAAGGAAGGAAGGAAGGAAGGAAGGAAGGAAAGCGTTACCCGTACAGACCAGGAAGGGAACTCCACAGGCTGGGGGAGAGACATCTCAATGTATACCATCCTAAATTGTTTTGTTTTGCTATTTGGACATTGTGAATAAGTGAATTACTCATGAAAGTGCTCGTAAAAACATCAGTGATTCTAGTCTTAAAAGGAACACATTGGTTGCTGGGGTAGAGTGAACGGGTTTTGGTGGAGCCCTACTCCTGCCGCACTCACTTCTGGGGGATGTCAAACCACTTCCCATATTGGAAAGGTGTGAGGCCCCCCAGCTGCTCTCTCCCTGCTCTGTTAGGGGCATGAGTCCCAGGCTGCAGATGGAACGGGGAAGTTGGATGGGATGGTGAATCTTGGCATTGCCTGATTGGTGGTGAACCTATGACTTTGGACCTCAGTTTTACCACCTAAGAAGTCGACACTGTAAATATCCATGCTGCTTTCCTCTCAAAGTTGTAAGGAAAATACTGGATCTGGTAAAGTTCACCCACAAGAAGTCTGCATGCCTGGGGTGCCTGGGTGGCTCAGTGGGTTAAAGACTCTGCCTTCAGCTCAGGTCATGATCCCAGGGTCCTGGAATCGAGCCCCGCATCGGGCTCTGCTCGGCGGGGAGCCTGCTTCCCTTTCTCTCTCTCTGCCTCCTTGTGATCTCTGTCTGTCAAATAAATAAATAAAATCCTAAAAAAAAAAAAAAGTATGCATGCCTGACAAGCTTATGGATGCTAAATCAATCAGTCAATCAATCAATCAACCAATCAATATGATAAATGTTTTTAACTTGAGGGGCTGGGCTGATAAAAAAGTGTACAAAGAACTAAAATGTGTGATGTTTTCACCAGAGACACTCATTGAGGAATAAGGCAGCCTAAAGAATATTCAGAAATATCTAAGACAGAACTGGTCAAGTCATAGCTCTACAGCTTGGAACAAATGGTTCCAATATAAGTTTTTAAATTTTTTTATATTTTATTTATATGAGAGAGAGAGAGCACATGCCTGGTGGGGGGAGGGACGGAGGGAGAGGCAGACTCCCCGATGAGTGGGGAGCCCCACATGAGCCTTGACCCCAGGGCCCCAGGATCATCACAGAAGTCAGACGCTTAACCGACTGAGCCACCGGGTGCCCCCAAGTGATTTACTATTTCTGGGCCTTAGTTTTCTCGTTTGTAAAAAGAGCATTATTGCATTGTCCACTGTTGAGGGCCGCTGTACATGCTCGGCAGAGTGGGAGCGGAGCAGTCAATGAAAAATGACTCTTTCTATCAATTACTAGTGATACCCCAGGCTTCCTTTGACTCAGTTTCTGTCATGGAGGGTCTAATAATCAGGCTTGTATGCTTGCAAGTAACAAAACACCCTTCCTTTTTTTTCCCTTAGGAAAAAAATAATAATTTGTGCCCAAGAATGCAAGGTTAGGAGGACGTTTTCATTTCAGCTCTGGCTTCGTCCAGGGGCTCCAACATGTTGCCGGCTTGGTCCTGCTGGGCTCCTGTCAGTACAGCTGTGTTGTGCGTCGGCCTGCTCTCAGGCCCCTCTCTCAGGGGCAGGGCAGCATCTGACCCCGCTCCCGGGGAGCCCCGCCTCCCCATGTCCTTGCTCTTGGCTAATCCCCTCCTCCTTGGCTAGACCTAGAGACTCACTTCAGCCCTGGTGAGGCTTGCTTGCCTTGTCTTGGGTCATAGGCCCATCCTCTTGACCAGGAGATGACAAACTATGGTCTAAATTGGGCTGCTACCTGTTTCTGAAAACAGGTTTTGTGGGAACACAGGCTCCTTTGCCAATGTTTATTGTCTAGGGCTGCTTTTATGCTAGAACCGTAACAGAGACTGGATGGCCCCCTACCCCTGAAATCTTTACTATCAAAGATTTCTGTTGAAATCAGCAACCATTTCTGTTGCTTTAGGAAGATTTTGCTGAGCCTCGCATTGGCCCCGTGTCTTTGACCAAGGTCAGGGAGTACTTGGGTTGGCCAAACATGGGACCATGCCCTCCCCTCATGAAGGGAGTGTGTCGGCCCCATTTGGAGCATACAGGCTGGAGGTGGGAGCACAGTGAATCCCCAAGGATCATCCAGGAGATGCACAGGGAAGGAGGTAGTTAGAGGGAGCAGAGGCTCAAGGCCTCCGCAGTGAAGCTTTATGGTTTTGTATGACAACGCGACCTTTCTTCTTTTGGGGAGCTAGTTGTGGTGGGATGGCAGGGTTGGGGGAGGTCATCGAGAGGATATGACCACTGGTTGATCTGTGAGCTGGACCCCAGCAACTGGAGGCTCCTTACTCTCTCCCCAATCCTTGAAATATGGGTTCTGCTTACCTTCCCAGCTCCCAGAAGCTGCCCTAAGGACATAGCCTTGAGAGAGTGATGTGGTGCTTAGACCATCTGGGTGGTACATGACTGAACCAGTTATGGCCTCTATGTAGATTTTTAAGGGACGTCTAGGTGGTGCAGTTGGTTAAGTGTCTGATGCTTGGTTTCATCTGAGGTTGTGATCTCAGGGTCAGAAGACCAAGTGCTGGGCTCCACGCTAAGTGCGGAGGTGGCTTAAGACTGTCCCTCCTTCTGGCCATCCCCACCTCTCATAAATAAATCAATCTTTAAAAATTTTAAAAAAATTAAGACTTTAAGATTCGGCAGGACAGTACGGACATCTGTTCATCTTGCGGCTGTTTCCCAAGACAAGTGTCGTGTAAGTTCCCTTGCTTACTAAACCTACCATCTGCCAGTCTGGAGTGGTCTGACTCTTTCTTCCAGTACGGAGCCCGTTTCAGATGACTCCCAGGAAGCTCCCCAAGAGGTCTTGAACCAACAGCTAGTTCTAGAAAGCTACCAATGGTCAGTGGGCAGGATGGGCTAGTCCTAGCTCACTGAGTTCCCCAGACCACAGAGCTGCTCTAGCACTGGGCACGTGCCTCAGTGGAGAACCATTCCTGGACTATTTCTATACCAGAGCAGAGAAATCCCTCTGGGTTGGTTGAATGGGATGGGGTTAAGCTGGAGTTGTCTGTGACCATATCCTTCTGCCATGTACAGAAAACCCGTCTGCAGGAGCAAAGAATAAAGCCAAGCAAAGATCTGCCACGATGGGCACGATCATGAAAGAAGACACACACAAGACCACCTCCCTGCCATAGGTCCCCAGGTCTCCAGGTCCTTGGAGCAGCTCTGACCCCTGTGTTTCTTTCTCAGGTTCTGGAAACTACCTAGTGTCTGTCCCAGAAGTGTTCTTACTTCTGCTAGTTTTTGTGTGTTTCCTGTTGCTCGTAACCAAAAGTGTCGATATCTGATCAAGCCGTTGAGAAAGACCAGGGAGGGGCTCCCCTCGCCTGGAATCAGGAAAACCCAAAAAGCCTAGGGAGAAGCCTAGGGGTATGTCGAAGATACAGAATAGAGGACGAGGTGCAGAGTCACGAGAAAAGAAAATGAAACAAAGGGATAAATGTGGGATATCTGAGTCTCATCTATGGCAGAGAAAATACTTAAGAATTCCCCGAACTGATAAACTAGTTCTGGCTTCTGATCTCCTGATGTCTGGTGGCCAAGCTTTCACTGCAGATACTTCCCACATTTTTGTTGTCACCTGAGTCTTACAAGCATTTAAGCCTTGGATTAAAAGTACCTCTAAGAAGGAACTAGTTTTGGGGCGCCTGGGTGGCTCAGTTAGTTAAGCGTCTTCCTTCAGCTCAGATCATGATCTCAGGGTCCTGGGATTGAGCCCCGCATCAGGCTCTGTGCAGTGCCTGCTTTCTCTCCCTTTCTCTCTGTGCCTCCCTCCACTTGCGGGCTTGAGCTCTCTCTCTAAAATAAAAAAACCTTAAAAAAAAAAAAAAAAAAAAAAAAAAAGAACGAACTAGTTTAGAGGTGCCTGGCTAGCTCAGTTGGTAGAGGCTATGATTCCTGATCTTGGGGTTGTGGGTTCCAGCCCCACATTGGGGGTAGAGATGACTTTAAAACAAAGTCTTAAAAAAAAAAAAAAGGGAATGAACTAGTCACACATGAGCTGGTATGGAATGATTTCTGAATCTTAAGCCCCGGATGGTGGCGTGAAACTATTCCAAACTGTCAGGGTGCTTGCTGTGTAGAGAAAGTGCCTGGCACATAGTAGGTGCTTAATAAACTTTGTGGAAAAAGTCTTGAAAGATATATCGTTAAATGGAAGAAAAAGAGAAAAGAGAAGACACTATGTAGATTAAAGGTCCATCTTAGTTAATTAACAAAGAAAAGAAACAAAGTCTATATATACAAGCATGGGTAAGCACATAATTGTTTTTGGGGAAGGGAGTTGAGAATCTGGTGTGGGAAGGAGAAGAATTTTCCATTAGATACCACATTGAAATGTTTCAATTTTTCTACTCTGTGCATGTATTAATTTTTCAGTGAAAAATTTACCGTAACGGAAAGATATTCGATAAAGCAAATATAGTGGCATGGTGATTGAATCTTCATGCAAAGAATATGGGTGTTTACCAGAAAATTCTTTCAACTTCGCTGTACGTTTGAAAATTTTTACCAAAAAATTATTGGGACTTGTTTACTTTAAAAAGTTCTCCCTTATGATGAAATCAAAGGCCAGCCCTGAAGCTGGTTCCCATGTAGCTCTCAGAAGGGAGGACAGTTCCCTTGGCAGTGGGTGGAGGGCTCTTTCTGCATAAAAACACCAAGGTTTACACTACTAGAGTGATAACATCTGAGTTGGATTAGGGCAAGGGCTAAGTCTACAGCAAGGACGTCTATGTTGGTATGGCCTCAAATTTGTCCACTGGAGCCCTCCGTTTTGTTCGGTGACAAGAGATCCAATCAAAGCTTCTCTCTCTGGGAACGCTGGGTTTTGTTGGTGATACCTAACAGAAACCACTGGCCATTTGAACCAGAACAGGAACTTATGGGCAGCACGTGAGTCAACCAAGTGCCTCAAGGAGCACGGAGAGCCCGGCTCAGGTAATGGGCAGAGAGGAAGGCCGGCCAGCCAAGTGTCACCATGAAGGACATACCCATACTGGGGGACCATCTGCTTTGGATGGTGCAGGGAGACAACTCTGGTACTGATGCCGGGAAACTCTAAGCTGCACCCCACTCTCCCCAGACCCCTTGCTGTCACCATCGCACACTGCTCAGGCCTCTGCTGAAATGCTCTCACTGTGAATGAACTTGGATCTGACCCATGGTTTGTGCTGCTTGCTCACACTTGGGCCGGAGCATCTGACTGGCCAAGCCCACGTCACGTGCTTGTTCTCCGGCTGCAAGGAAGTGGTGGAAGTAGCTGATGTTCACCAGCTTGTACAATGGCAGGCAGGACACTGCCCTCCACCCAGGTGAGCACAATGACATCCCCTCCGCACAGGAAGGAGGTGGCTCCCGAGCAGCCCTACTAATGATGAGCGTGAGTCCTTGATGGCTTCACTAAGGATGCGTACATTGAGAAGGCGGATCATTAGTGTTGCTACGGCATGTGGCTACACCAAGTGACTGCCTACCATGTGTCAGGTACTCAACGTGTATTGCTTAATGTAATCCTACTTTACAAGACTCTAAAATAGGGGTACCATTATTTTTTGTGCTAAAGCAAAAGAAACTGAGGTTCAGAGAGGTTAAGGTCACTTGCTGGGTTGTATCTCTGAGAAGATGCAGAACTGGGATTGGAACCCAATTCTTTCTTGACTCCAGGGCCCCTGTTCCTAACCAGTGCCCTCTACTGCCAGCTGTTCCAGTCCTCCATGGGCCTGCTGAGCAAGCCAGGCAGGAGAGGTCTCTGAATGACTTCCAGACTCACCTCCTCATACAATTTGCTTCCAAATTGTACTTTCTCAACTCGCTTCTGTTGAAAGTGATTTTCAAGTAGTATTGTAGGGGAAACATCATTTCATTCATCCAAAAATACCGAATACTGGATACGGCAATTCCTTAGGCAATAGTAAGCTGAAGGTTTCACTCATAGTCTGCTGTATTGGTGAGCTTTTGCTGTGTAACAACCAACCTCAAAATCTCAGTGGCTTTCTACAACAACTATCTATTTTCTTTTTTATAGGTCTGGGAGTTCACTGTGGCTCTGCTGGGTTTGGCTCTAGGCTGAGGGTTGGCTTGAGGTCAGTTCCATTGGTCTGTTCATTTCTCCTTGGGTTATCAGCCACATGGGCATGTTCTTCTCATGACAAGGTCTCAAGGTCGCTTGAGAACAAGAGGATAAGGCACACCATACAGGCACATTGAAAGCCCCTCTTCCCATCAGGTCCACGAGAATTCCATTAGCTAAAGCAAAAAACATGGCTTTGCCCAGAATCAGTGGGGTGGGGAAACGCATTCCACCCACCATGATGCCAATGGACAAGGGAAGATACCTATAATCCCGGACCAGGGAGGGAGTGTTGAGTTGGAAATGACAATCTAGCACAGCTGTTAACAGTGAAAACAGGAATCCAGTCACGAGGTGAAGATTGATGAAGACTGACGGATACATTAACACTACTCATATTGAAAGCACTAGGCTGCAAACCCAAACATTGATAAATATTGTAGCATGGGACTTGTTCTTTTTCTTGGAAAACTATCCCGAGGGATGTGGCATTCTCCTCTTTGCCTTGGGTTGTAATGCTGCATTCCACCGCTAGGGTGAAGCACTAGTCATTATTTTACAGCTTCTGGCTTCCATCGGACAGCAACAACAGCAGGTAGAAGCTGATTCACACCTGCTTTCCCAGCATTGTTAATCAATAGTGCCTCTTTGCTCCCAGAGGTGTCCCAGTTTGAATGAGGAACTATATGACCATCTTATACTTATGTTATAAATAGGGCACTCTTTTCTCCTGAAATCAACTTCTCAGGAGCCTAACACACCCCGAGGAACACCAATCTTTTTTCTCTTTTCTCCCACATCTTCCCTTCTGGAAAAATGCTCCAATTACAAATGACCTCTCTCCCTCCAGACCTGCGTGTGTTCCCGTCCACCTTGGAATGCTCATCCCCCATTGCTTGGGTCCTGCTTTTCAGCCGTGCCTCCTATGCATCACTGACTTTGCACAAGCAGCCTCCCCTGGGCGGTCCAAATCTGGGTCACATGGCTTCCTCGTTGTGCTTCCGGGGCCCCCGCTAGAGCCCTCAGGTGCTGTGGTAAATATGTATTTGCCTGTCTGCCTTACTTGACTGTGAGCTCCCAGAGGGCAAGGACCCTGACGGCCTCGCGACACCAACACCCTATGTACGCCCCTTTGGACATTGGTATTTGCTGAATGAATGCAACTACTGTCATTGGTTTAATGAGGATTACAATATACATCAGATACGCACAAAATGTAGAGAATAATTCTCTCATCAACTTCATGGTCTACCTGCTGCTCTTTCCTGCTCTCCCTTCTCCAGCCACATCAATCTCAAACACCACAGGCACATTTCTCTTTTAGGGTTTTTCCACTGGCTTTTCCCTCTGGAATTCTCTTCCTCTTGATATCCACATGGCTCCCTTCCTTGCTCTCTCCCTCATTCTAGGCTTTGTTCCACTCTTAACTCATCAGGGAGGCCTTCCCTGACCACCCTATTTAAAACCTTAAGCCCTCTTCCCTTACCAAATTCCCCCTAGTGCACTCGTTACCTCCTGACACTATAACACATGTATGTGCTCTGTTTATTGTGTGTTGTCTGTTTCCCCATTCTGGAAGGCAGATTCCACAAGGGCAAGGATCATTCTCTGCTCAGTGATAACCCTCACGTTTCCAAAAATGCAGGTGGCACATAGTAGGTGCTCAAAAAACACATATCGAACAAGTGAATGAGTTCAGTGAACATTTACTGAGTGCTTTCTTCTGGGGGGTTAGAGACTCCCAAACCCACAATTTTGGTAGAGGAAATAATGGCACACTGGACAATAAACTGCTTCAAGGCAGGGGCTCAGTCATATGACCTGGCGTCCTCCTAGCCCCTTGGGCCTGTTACTAGTTCTACACATGAGCCTGGAACAATCCTAGCAATGAACTGCCAGTATCATAACAGTTGCTGGTTCCAGAACATTCGCTCTATAGTCTCCCTCGGTCCAATAACTAAACAACACCCAGTTCCACCTTCGGAAATCAGTGAATTAAGTCTCAGGGGAAGGATAGTATTGGAAAAATATAGCTCAAGGGAAACGACCGTCACCATTGCTCAAGAACCACAAAATCAGCATTAAAAACTTAACTACTGGGGCACCTGGGATGGCACAGTCAGTTAAGCATCTGACTCTTGGTTTTAGCTCAGGTCATGATCTCAGAGTCGTGAGTTTGAGCCCCGTGGCGGGCTCTATGCTGCGCTGATCAGTGCAGAATCTGCCTCTATCTCCCTCTGCCCCTGCCCCCACTCTCTTTCTCTCTCAAAAATAAACAAACAAATCCTTAAAAAACAAAAACCAAAAAACTTCCTAAATTAATTCTTATAAAATATTATAGTTAATTTTTAAAAAGGAAAGAGATTGATTTAAGGAAGAAGAGACACAACTACCATTTTGCTTATAATTTTTCTGTCCAGAAAGTCTTAACTCTCCCAAGAAACCATGTTTTAAAAATACAAATAAGTAAATCTTTGTTAAAACAAGTAAATATGATACACGTACAGACAGATGCATTTCCTGGGGGCTAAGTGATGCTAATTTGTGCTGGAAGAAATGTCAGGACTTTCCTCTGGTCCATTCTTGACTTTTTTGGGAGTTGGTTGTAGGAGGCAGCAGTTAAATATTTAGCAAGTACCCAGCTCATGGTAAGTGCTCAAAGGATGTTAGCTTAGTAAGAGAACCGAGTAGTTCCTTGGCCAGGCACCTCTACCCTTCTTCCTCACCTGAAAGAAAAATGTGCCATTTCCCTGCCATGTCCTACTATTTTCATGTTGGCCACTGGGCTAGAATCTACTGCTTTGTCTTTATGTTCACGCAGAGATGGATGGATGTGCTCTGTTCTTTACTGGATTTCCAACATGGGATTCTGGCTCCAGAATAAGATCTTAATCACCGTATGATTCAAATCAAATCAAGTCAAATCAAGTAGCTGTGTGACCCAGGGTCAGCTGCTTACCCATTCCATTGCTCAGCCTCATCAGCCACGAAATGGTGGTGGTAATAATACCTCCTTTAGGGGGCGCTGCTGGGGATGGTCAGTGGGTTAGTGTGACTGACACAGAGTAATTGCTCAATATGTAGTGGGTATTATCATAAAAATTCCCAAGTAATTCTAAAAATTGGATGATGTTATAATATATCTATATCTTAAAAACTAGGACAAAACTAGGACAAAAACTAGGACACACTAGACCAAATTTCCATCCAACTGGTGAATAGATAAACAAAAATGTTGTCTGTCCATTCAGTGAAATACTATACGGCCATGAAAAGGAATGGAGCACTACACATGCTACAATGTGGATGAACCTCAAAAACATTATGTTGAGTAAGAGAAATCAGTCACAAAAGATCCCATACAGTTTGATTCTAATTATGTGAAATGCCCAGAATAGGCAAAAGCTAGAGACAGAAAACAGATCTGTGGTTGCCAGAGGCTAAGAAGACAGAGGAATAGGGGGTGTTTGCCAATGGGGACAGGGTTTCTTCCTGGTGTGTTGACAATGTTCTGCAATTAGATGCTGTTAATGGTTGCACAACTTAGTGAATGTACTAAAAATTATTAAATTATACAGTTGAAAGGGTGAATTTTTATAGTATATGAATGATATCTTTTTAAAAAATATTTTATTTATTTGACAGAGATCACAAGTAGGCAGAGAGACAGGCAGAAGGAGAGAGGGGGAAGCAGGGTCCCTGCTGAGCAGAGAGCCTGATGTGGGGGGCTCTATCCTAGGACCCTGAGATCATGACCTGAGCTGAAGGCAGAGGCTTAACCCATTGAGCTACCCAGGTGCCCCTATATAAATGATATCTTAAGAACTTTTGTAAACAGATCATCTAAGCAGAAGATCAAGAAGGAAGCAAGGGCTTTGGCTGACACACTGGACCAGACGGAATTAACAGATATATTCAGAGCATTTCCTCCTAAAACAATAGAACACACATTTTTCTCGAGTGCACGTGGAACATTCTCCAGACAGATCATATACTGGTCACAAATCAGGTCTCAACAGGTACAACAAGACTGAGATTATGCCCTATATATTTTTAGACCACAATCCTATAAAACTTGAAGTCAACCGTAAGAAAAAATTTGGAAGGACCACATGTACATGGAGGTTAAAGCGCATCCTACTAAAGAACGAGTGGGCAACCCAGGAAATTAAAGAAGAATTAAAAAAATACATGGAAGCAGAAGAAAACGAAAACATATTCAGAACCTTTGGGATGCAGCAAAGGTGGTCCTAAGAGGGAAGTATATAGCAAAATAGGCCTTCTGCCAGGAGCAAGAAAAGTCTCAAATACACATCCTAACCTTACACTTCAAGGGCCAGAAAAAGAAGAGCAAATAAAGCCTCAATGCAGAAGGAGAAGAGAAATAATAAAGACTAGAGCAGAAATCAATGACACAGAAATAAAAAAAAACCCAGTAGAACAGATCAACAAAACTAGGAGCTGGTTCTTTGAAAGAATTAACAAGATTGATACACCCCTGGCCAGACTAATCAAAAAGAAAAGCAAAAGGACCCAAATAAATAAAATCATGAATGGAAGAGAAGAGATGCCAACCAACACCGAATAAATACAAGCAATTGTAAGAGAATATTATGAGCAATTATATGCCAACAAATTAGCAATCTGGAAGAAATGGATGCATTCCTAGAAATATATAAACTACCAAAACTGAAAGAGGAAGAAATAGAAAACATGAACAGACCAATAACCGGCAAACAAATTGAATTGGGATTCAAGAATCTCCCAACTTGAGTGCTGGGGTGGCTCAGTTGGTTAAGTGTCTACCTTTAGCTCAGGTCGTGATCTCAGGGTCTTGGGATCAAGTCCCACATCGAGCTCCCTGTGGAGTGCTTCTCCCTCTGCCTCGGCCTCTCTCTCTGTCTCTCATGAATAAATAAATAAAATCTCTTAAAAAAATAAAAAAATATCTCCCAACAAATGAGGGTCCAGGGCCAGATGGCTTCCCAGTGGAATTCTGCCAAACATTTAAAGAAGAAATAATACCTATTTTTCTGAAACTGTTTAAAAAAATAGAAATGGAAGGGAAACTTCCAGACTTATTCTGAGACCAGCATTACCTTGATCCCAAAACCAGACAAACACCCCACTTAAAAAGGACAATTACAGAGCAATATCCCTGATGAACATGGATGCAAAAATTCTTACCAAGATATTAGCTAACAGAATCCAACAGTACATTAAAAGGATTATTCATCTCTATCAAGTGGGATTTACTCCTGGGCTGCAAGGGGGGTTTTATCATCCACAAATCAATCAATGTGCTACACCACATTAATAAAAGAAAGGATAAGAACCATATGATCCTCTCAACAGATGCAGAAAAAGCATTTGACAAAATACAGCACTCTTTCTTGGTAAAAACTTTCTGCTGTGTAGGGAGAGAGGGAACATACCTCAATATCATAAAAGCCATATACAAAAAACCCACAGCAAATATCATTTTTAACGGGGGGAAACAGCTTTCGCCCTAAGGTCAGGAGCAGGACAGAGATGTTCACTCTCACCACTGTTGTCCAACATAGTAACTGGAAGTTCTAGCCTCGGCAATCAGACAACCGAAAAAAAACAAAAGGCATCTGAATAGAGCAAACTTTCAGAAGAAGTTTGTCAAAGAAGTCAAACTTTCACTCTTTTCAGACAATATGAAAACCCAAAAGACTTCAACAAAAAATTGTTAGAACTGATGCAGGAATTCAGCAAAGTTGCAGGATATAAAATCAATGCACAGAAGTCTGTTGCGTCTCTATACACTAACAATGAGGCAGAAGAAAGAGAAATCAAAGAATCACTCCCATTTACAATGGCACCAAGCCCCATAAGAGACTTAGGAATAAACCTAACCAAAGAGGTAAAAGATCTGTACTCTGAAAACTATAGAACACTTAAGAAAGGAATTGAGGAAGACAAAGAAATAGAAGAACATTCCATGCTCATGGATTGGAAAAACAAATATTGTTAAAATGTCTATGCTACCTAAAGTAATCTACACATTCAATGCAATCCCTATCAAAATGCCATCAACATTTTTCACAGAGCTAGAACAAACAATCCTAAAATTTGTAGGGAACCAGGAAAGACCCAAATAGCCAAAGTGATATTGAAAAAGAAAACCAAAACTGGTGGCATCACAATTCTGGACCTCAAGCTCTATTACAAAGCTGTAATCATCAAGACAGTACAGTACTGGCACAAAAACAGACACATAGATCAATGGAATAGAATAGAGACACCAGAAATGGACCCTCAACTCTGTGGTCAACACATCTTTGACAAAGCCGGAAAGAATGTCCAATGGAATAAAGACAGTCTCTTCATTAAATGGTGTTGACAGCCACGTGCAAAAGAATGAAACTGGACCACATTCTTATACCATACAGAAAAATAGACTCAAAATGGATGAACGACCTAAATGTGAAGGAGTCCATCAAAATCCTAGAGAACATAGGCAGCCACCTCCTTGACTTTGGCTGGAGCAACTTCCTGCTAGACACATCGCCAAAGGCAAGGGAAACAAAGGCAAAAATAAATTATGGGAACTCTATCAAGATAAAGAGCTTTTGCACAGCAAAGAAAACAGTAGACAAAACCAGAAGACAGCAGACAGAATGGGAGAAGTTATTTGCAAATGTCAGATAAAGGACTAGCATCTAGCATCTAGAATCTATAAAGAACTTATCAAACTCAGCACCCAAGAAACAAAAAATCCAGTCAAGAAATGGGCAGAAGACATGAACAGACATTTCTTCTAAGAAGACATACAAATGGCCAACAGACACACGAAAAAGTGCTCAACATCACTTGGCATCGGGGAAAGACAAATCAAAACCACTAGATACCACCTCACACCATTCAGAATGGCTAAAATTAGCAACTCAAGAAACAACAGATGTTGGCTAGGATGTGGAGAAAGGGGAACCCTCTTACACTGCTGGTGGGAATGCAAGCTGGTAGAGCCACTCTGGAAAACAGTATGGAGGTTCCTCAAAAAGTTAAAAATAGAGCTACCCTATGACCCAGAAATTGCACTACTAGGTATTTATCCAAAGGATACAAACATAGTGATTTGAAGGGGCATGTGCACCCCAATGTTTATAGCAGCAATGTCCACCATAGCCAAACAATGGAAAGAGCTCAGATGTCCATCAACAGATGAATGGATAAAGGGGTGAGATATATATATATATATATATATATAACTCAGCTATCAAAAAGAATGAAATCTTGCTATTTGCAATGACATGGATGGACCTAGAGGGTATTATGCTAAGTGAAATAAATCAGAGAAAGACAAATACCATATGATTTCACTCATATGTGGAACTTAAGAAATAAATCAGATGAACATAGGGGAAAGGCAAACCGTAAGAGATGCTGAACTCTGGGGAACAAACTGAGGGTTGCTGGAGGCGGGGTAGGGGGGATGGCATAACTGGATGATGGGCACGAAGGAGGGCACTTGATGGAATGAGCACTGGGTGTTGTTTGCAACTGCTGAATCACTGAATTCTACCTCTGGAACTAATAATACAGTGCATGTTAACTAAATTGAATTTATTTTTATTTATTTATTTATTTATTTAAAGATCTTTATCTATTTATTTGACAGACAAAGATCACAAGTAGGCAGAGAGGCAGGCAGAGAGAGGGGAGGGGGAGAAGCAGGCTCCCTGCTGAGCACAGAGCCCGATGCGGGGCTGGATCCCAGGACCCCGGGACCACTACCTGAGCTGAAGGCAGAGGCTTCAACCCACTGAGCCACCCAGGTGCCCCTACTTGTTTATTTATTTTTAAAAAAGATTTTATTTATTTATTTGAGAGAGAGGGAGAGCATGAACGGTAGGGAGGGGCAAAGGGAGAGGGAGAAGCAGGCTCCCCAGTGAGCAGGGAGCTTGACACAGGGCTTGATCCTTGATCTCAGGACTCCGGGATCATGACCTGAGCTGAAGGCAGATGCCTAACCCACGGAGCCACCCAGGCACCCTAAACCGAATTTAAATAAAGAATACAAAAATAGGGGCACGTGGGTGGCTCAGTGCGTTAAAGCCTCTGCCTTCGGCTCCGGTCATGATCCCAAGGTCCTGGGATCGAGCCCCGCATCGGGCTCTCTGCTTAGCGGAAGCCTGCCTCCCCCTCCTCTCTCTCTGCCTGCCTCTCTGTCTACTTGTGATCTCTGTCTGTCAAATAAATAAATAAAATCTTAAAAAAAAAAAGAATACAAAAATAAAAAATGGAAAGCCTTTGTAAAAAAAATTACCTAGGGCAAAACAAAGATAAGTAAATTATCTGTCCGCCCAACCTATCTCTTCTCCCTGTAGAACGAATCTTCTCTTGCATTCCTCATGCTGATTACCATCTCCCAGCCCCATTTTCCATTAGGCTCAGCGGGCATCATGCTCGGCGAGGAGTCCGTGAAAGTGCTTTCATTTCTTTCGATATTAAAAGAAAAGCAATGGAATGTGATCCATTCTGGATTACCCATCTCTGTACCCCCATGGTTATAAAATATAATTTTAAATGTTTATGTGTGTGTGAGTGAGTGTGTGTGTGTGTGTGTGTGTGTAGGGAGGGGACTTACGCACGGAAAAGCACCCACAGTCCAGGACATGGCAATGTGACCCTGTTGGCTCCTAATAACTCAAGATTAAACCGTAACCTTCCTTGAAGCTTGTGTTCTCTGGTTTGGGGACTTACAGGGGAGGGGCGCCCTGTTGCTTTCACAGCAGGATGAAGTCAGAGGCACTGAGCAAAATTAGAAAGCTAAACCAAACGGAGGGCAGAAGGGACTCTTACCCACCGGGGAGACACTCAGTGCTGGGGAAGGAAGTAACAAGGTGTGGAGGGCGCTGGCTGGGCTCAAGTGCCATCAGGCCAGTCACCAGCAGAGTGACCTTGCATAGGTCACGTGACCCCTGCCTCCCCAGCCTGCTGAAAGCACAGAACTAGGTAGTGAAACAGCGTTTTAAAGAGTGAAGGGTCAGTTTCCACAAGAGATCACCCTCTGCAGCCTGAGCTCCTTGAACCTGCAGTTCATGTGTAAGATCAGGAAGTCCCCTGGTGGAAAGGCCCAGGGCTCAGAGGAGAATTCTTCTGAAGCCCAAACCAAAAATGGGTGAATTCAAAAAAGAAAAAGCATCAGCAGCGAGGATTCTGGCAGGGACCCTGATTCAGGACACAACCCTTGGGTTCTTGGTCTCCTCAAGAGGACCCGTGGGAAAGTCAATGGCAGCCGGCCTGTGGACACCAGCTCTGCGGGATGGAGCATGGCGGAGCAACAGTGAACACAGAACGGAGGCATTCTGGTGTGCACAAGCTCACAGCAAAGACACTAACTTGAATTCCCCAAATTATACTGTAAACTAAGGTGCCCCAGAATTGGATCTGTCATTCACAATGGGGTGGGTTTGCAGGAGAGAAAGAAACGGCTACCCAGTCCGACTTAGTATCCCACCGAGATCCCTGGGTAGAAGGGAAGTGAATTCCTGCACATAAGCCATTTAGCAAGTTGGCTGAAGGTCATGACTCCCGAAAACATGCTGGTGAGAACAAGGGCAGGTGCGGGCCTGGGTGCCTCAGGAGGTTAAGTGTCTGCCTGTGGCTCAGGTCATGATCTCAGGGTCCTAAAATGGAGCCCTGCCTCAGACTCCCTGCACAGCAGTCTGCTTCTCCCTCTACCTCTGTCCCTCCTCCCCACTCTCTTTGTGTCTATCAAATAAATGAATAAAATCTTAAAAAAAAAAAAAAAAGAACAAGGGCAGGTGGTTTGATGCTGGCTCTAGGTTTAGACCTCTTACTGCTAATAGCTGTGTGACCCTGAGCAGATCTCTCCTTCTTTCTTAAAAATTTTTAATTTTTAAATTTTTTATTTTTTCCTAAGCAGGTCTCTTACCTTCTCTGAGCCTCTGGTTCAATACCTTAGTATTTCTTAACTGCCTGGATCAGAAAAATCTCCTGAGGCTCTAGATTTCAAACACCAATTATCAGGCCCCCAGCCAGAGGCACTGTACTGGAATTTCCAGAGCTGGGCTTTGGCTGTGGGCATTTTAACACGTTTTCCAGGTGATTCTTACACTAGGCAAGTTGGGAAACATATCCTTCTCAGCACAATGTGAGTGATAACAGCACTTCCCTCATGGGCTACTGGGGACATTAAACGAGATTACTGTGTACAGCACTCAACACTGTGTTGGCACGTTGGGAGCCAGTAAGTACTAGCTTTTATCACTGAAAATCATTACTGCCATTTATTTAATAAATATTTATCGTGCACCTACCATGTGCAGGGTCCAGATCAAGAGCTGGCAAGCTATCGCCCAGCACCTGTCTTTGTACGATCTGTAAACTAAGAATGGTTTTCACTTTTTTTTTTTTGTAATGGTTGAAAAAAAAAAAACAAAAGAAAAATACTATTTCCTGACATGGGAACGTTTTAGGAGATTCAGATTTTGATGCCCATAAATAAAGTTTTATTGGAACACGGCCACACCCACTCCTTTACATACCACCTATGGCTTCCGTGTTCCACAGCGGAGTGCATAGTTGCAACAGAGACCATGTGGCCCGCAGAGCCGAACATATTTACTATCTGGCTCTTTACACCGGAAGCTGAACCACTGCTCTAAGGCAAGGGACTTCCATTAAGATTCTTGTATTTTGGCCATATACAAAGATTTTTCAAGGGCGTGATTAAAGAAATCAATTATCAGATTCTTGTTTTTTGTATGTACTTTTTCCTAAAATTGATCATTTAAGAACATACCAGAAGGTGGCTCCCCATGAATAATCTGCACCAAATCAATGCACGGAGCTATAAAATCTCTGGGACAAAAAAAAAAAAAAAAAGGACAAAATGTTGGAAATCATGGTGTCAGTGTTGAGAAAGTATTCCCTGCCCAGGGAGAGAAATCCCAGGTGACTTTCAGTTCTTTGCTTTTCACAAAGTTGACCCACTTAGTTATGATTGATCATTATGTGATTTTCTAGCACATCATTTGGAAGGAATTAAAATAATTGAGAAGCATCACTGTAACAATACAATTTCTCTCTCCATATCCTTATTTATATGGAAGAGACTTCTCAGACTTTACATCAAGAAGAAAGAAAATAACTGAAGATAACCTGTATCTTCTTCTAGCAGTTGGTAAAAAAAAATAATAATTTGTTCTTAGGTAATATTCATCAAGGATATGTAAATAAGCCTATTCAAAAGTAGGCCTATCTATCTCATCAACACATTTATTGCCAGTAAAATTTTCCTTATATTTAATAATTATCAAAATGCATAATATGTTTGTTATTTACAGCATACCAACCAAAAAGTTGTTTCCTTCTTTTTTTAAGAGTTTATTTATTTAACTAATCTGTACACCCAATGTGGGGCTCCAACTCATGACCCCAAGATGAAACTCACGTGGTCCTCTGACTGAGTCTGCCGGGCGCCCCCAGAAATGGTTTCTAATGATGAGCTGGTATGGAAAACATGTTTAAAGCTTGGAGCTCGATATAAATTCTTGCAACCACTATGGAAAACACTGTGGAGTTTCCTTAAAAAAACAGAAAATAGAACTATCGTATTATCTAGCAGTTCCACTTCTGGGTATTTACCCAAAGAAAATGAAAACACGAGTTCAAAAAGACACTGGCACCCATGTGTTCACTGAGCATTATTTACAACAGCCAAGATATGGACGCAACCTCAGTGTCCATCAATAGATGAACGGATAAAGATTTGGTATAATATATAGGTGATGTATATGTATTACTCAGCCATTTAAAAAAAAAAAAGAAATCTTGGGGTTCCTGGGTGGTTCAGTGGGTTGAGCCTCTGCCTTTGGTTCGGGTCATGGTCTCAGGGTCCTGGGATCGAGCTCCACATCGGGCTCTCTGCTCAGCAGGGAGCCTGCTTCCCCGCCCCCGCTCTCTGCCTGCCTCTCTACCTACTTGTGATCTCTGTCAAATCAATAAATAAAAAATCTTAAAAAAAATAAAAGAAATCTTGCTTTTTGTGACAACATAGATGGACCTAGAGGGAATTATGCTAAATGAAATGAGTCAGGGAGGGAAAGACAAATATCATATGATCTCACATATTAAACCCAAAAAGCAAAACAAATGAACAAACAAAATAGATTCACAAATACAGGGAACAAACTGATGGTTGCCAGATGGGAGCGGAGTGGGGGACTGGACGAACTAGGTGGAGGGGACTCAGAGGTACCCCCTCCCGGTTATAAAATAAATAAGACATGGGGATCTACTGTGCGGCACAGAGAATATGTAGTGACTGATGGTAACTAAACTTATGGTGGTGACCATTTTGTAATATATATACGTAACAAATCACTATGCTGTACCCCTGAAACTAATATAATATTCTATGTCAATTACACTTCAATTAGGAAAAAAAAAAAGCTTGGAGCTGTATGGTCATAAGAAATAAATAGTATAAACTTCAAATGACAGAACTATAATTTTTTTGCTGAGAAGTAGGCGGAGATGAGCAACAAAATAATTTTCTATATTCTAACATTCAAGCCCCGTGTTCAAGACCCTCTCCCTATTCTGGAAGCTTCAGAATCTGGTTCTCTCATTCCGGCTGGCTGAGGTGAGTGACGTGAGTCCCTACTTGTTTTTCTAGCAACACTGACAAGTTTGTCTCAACGTGGCTGGTCACCAGATCTAAGGCAGGCACCTCAGAACTGGATGAGATGGGATTACACCTTCCATCTCCACTAGAGCAGAATTTGAAGATTACTGAAGAGAAAAGAATCCTACGCCCAAAGGTATCATTCATCTGCCAGGATGAAAGAAACGCCAACTGAGGTGCCTGTTCTAAGCGATATACTCAAGAACTCACTCTCATGGAATAACGGTAAGATCAGAGTAAAGACACGAAACAGGGAAGAGGAAGAATATATAAGAAATGATGGCAGACAGTGACCATCGTCATCTTTGGCCAGATCTAAGTGGGTGAAGGTAACACAGGGATTAGGAGACAAACCATAGGACGAAACTTAGCGGAAACTTGGAAAGAAGCTCATGAACTGTCTTAGCAAAATTTGGGTTTTGGGGAGAAGGGGTTGCAGCAAGAGCTGAGGTTCGAAGGCCTCCTGTCATGGGGGAATGAGACTTTTTAGTGGGAGGTGGGGGCCCGGTTACTGTTTATATTTGAGACGGCACTAGAGAAAAGGAAATTACAAATAATTGGTGAAGTTTGGAAAGTAACTGTTAGCAGAATGGAGACACAGGCAGGAACTTTCAAGAGAAGAGGAAAAGGCTAGAAAGAAAAAGGGAGAAAAAATCATGAAGTTTAATAAACAGTAAATATTCGTTAAGAGAGAAGTGAATGTACGAAGTCTATGTGACTATGATAAAAGCAAACAGTGTGACTTCTCCTACCTAAGACAAAGGGAAGCTCATAAAAGAAATATCGTAAATAACAGAGTAGGCAAGAGTAAATAAATAAATGTAATAAATATAAATGTATAAATGTATTAAAATAATGTATAAAATGTATAAAAATAAATGTAAATAAATGTAAAGCAGGGCTTAGAATATTATCAAGAGATAAAGTATAATGTAAGGTCAAAAGCTACTGAATGGAAAGAATAGGTATAGAAAAAAGGAAAAAAAGGTAAAATCGACAAAGAACATATAAAAACCACGAACTCATACACCTCAAACAACATGGCGCAAGGTATAATAAAACAAAACACCCTAGTAGATATAAGAAAAGCTTGGTTTAAAAAAAGATAACCATGCTGAGAGGTTTACAAATACTTCTTTTAAACTTTCTCAAACAGAAAAGATGAGAAGAACTGAATAATTAAGTCAAAGTGCTTCTTCTTTTTTTTTTTCCCAGATTCTATTTATTTGAGAGAGAGAGTGCACATGAGTTATGGGAGCGGGGTGGGGGGAGAGCAGAGGGAGAAAGAGAAGCAGACTCCCCGCTGAGCAGGGAGCTGGATGGATGATGGACGGTGTGGATGCTGGGCTCAGTCCCAGGACCCTGACTGAGACCATGACCTAAGCCAAAGGCAGGCCCTTAATGGACTGAGCCACCCAAGCGCCCCGCTCCACTGCCTCTTTAAAAAAGATTTTATTTATTTATTTGAGAGTGAGAGAGAGTGAGCAGAGGAGGAGCAGAGGGAGAGGGAGAATCAGACTCCCACTAAGCAGGGAAGTCCCATGTGGGGCTCGATCCCAGGACCCAGGGATCATGACCCGAGCCAAAGGCAGATGCGTAACCAACTGAGCCACCCAGGTGCCCTTAAAGATTTTATTTAGAATGTTAATTTTTTCTCCCCAACATGCTTATTTCATAGATACCTGTCAATCATAGCAAAAACTGGTCACATGCATGGCCATAGAAAGAACTGATAAATTACAGGGGCACCCGGGCTCCCTGCTCAGCAGAGAGACTGCTTCTCCTTCTCCTTCTGCCCCTCCCCACCATGTGTTCTCTCTCTCGAATAAATAAATAAAATCTTATTAAAAAATAAACTAATAAATTACAAAATGTGTGTATTTTCACAGATCACATCCTCAGGCCCATGAATATCAAAAACTACAATTCCAAATACAGCTTTCTGCATTGTAACTACTTGAAAAATAAGAAACGTCCTTTTCTATAACCCTTGGATTCTGTCCGGACAACCCACCAAACCAAGCAACCCACCCTGAAACTGAAATAGCAAAGCATCTAGAAACTTCTAAAAGGAGGATACTTCATATACAAATCTACAGGATTATGGATTTTGTGAACTTTTTAAAAATAAAAAAAAATTTTTTAGATTTTATTTATTTGACAGAGAGAGAGATCACAAGTAGGCAGAGAGGCAGGCAGAGAGAGAAGGGGAAGCAGGCTCTCCACTGAGCAGAGAGTCCGATGCGGGGCTCCATCCCAGGACCCTGAGATCATGACCTGAGCCGAAGGCAGAGGCTTAACCCACTGAGCCACCCAGGAGCCCCTATTGTGAACATTTTTGAAAGACCCCAAAATAGGCAAAAAAGAAAGATTGGGTGTCCTATGTCTTCTCTGCTCTGGGTTATCTAATTCTTTGGACATTCGTGCCTTTCGTTGTTTTCGAGATATTTTACAACCTTCTGAGGCACAGAAACATATAATAAGGCAAACAACTCATCCACAGGAACGTGAATGCACTTTGTCCCGACGGAAAGTCCGGATGTCGCCATGGAGACACTGAGCCGCCCCCTATGCGTGTGAATTTCCGGCTGCCTATGTAACTGAACATGCACTGAATTCTCCTGTGAGCCTGTTGGAGCCTGCTGAAACCAATGCCCTCATTAATATCTCCATGACAGTTCACCCATTAACATTTTACATTTGTAGGACACTCATGATTGGAACTTTTTAAAAAATGATCTTCTAACATTGGGTGAGGTCACCGTGGAAAATACGTAGCTTTAAATGCTTTCATCATGAAAGCCTCAACATCAGCGAACTTAGAGGAACTTAGAATAACAAAATAAACAGAAAGAAAAGCAGGAAGAAGATTAATTAAAAAGAGAAAAGCCGAAATGAATAAAATGGAGGAGGGAAAACTGAGTAACTAACAGCAAAACTTCCACACGAATATTTTGCTTTTACTTTAATACAAATGAAAAATAGACAAACCCTTTGACAAACTAAGGAGAAGACTGACAATACAAGAAAACAAAAACAGAAACCCTGCCGGGGTCTGAGACCACTACCGTCTGAAACCAATAGCCATAAGAAAGCTGACAGACCCCTCAAAATGCCAAAGATTTAAAACTCTTTTTAAGAGGATATTAAACGGAATGTGAAATCCAGAGCAAAGTGAGTAATTTTTCATTTTGCAAAATAAAAATGACCAAAATTGAGCCACATGGGCTGTAAAACGCAGACTGGTCATTGCAGAAAAAGTAGGGAAGTTTTTTTTTTTAAGGATGGGCCACAAGAGAGGGACAAAGACTACATCATAAACCGATCATTCCCGACATAGCGAAGCTATTGCTAAATGGCTGAAAAAGAAGGGAAGAGCCCCAATTTATTTCCAGAGTAGCATCACCTACAACAAACAAGCAAAAATCAGAGCCTGAAAAAGAATCCCAGAGATCAACTGCACTTATGGATAGAGTCGTACAACTTTCAAGCGAAATACCGTAATTGTAAACCGAGCAGTGTGTTTGTTAGAAGAATAAGCCACCACAACCCACGGCTTGTTCAGGAATGCAAGGTGATTCGTACCAGGCTATACAAATTCACTACATGCACAGACTTCAGTCCCAAACCCAAGGAGTTGTCAAAAGATACTGAGAAGATATTTGATACAATTCAGCAACTTACCCTGATACAAACTCTAAGTGAAAACGGCAGTAGAAGAAAATGACCCAGGTCCTAGAAAAACCACCCCTCAAAGGGCCGGTGCATATTATATTAACCCAGGAAATTTTAAAGCCATTCATATTAAAACTGGAGACACAAAAGGACGTCAGCTGTTATCAGCTTTGTTTGAAGGCTGAGGCTAATTACAATGGGACAAGGAAACAATTGAAATAGTATAAATATTACAAGGAAAAACAACCTGGAAATGAGATGACTGTATCATAACCACTATAAGTTATATTTGTCAGAGACCAGGAGTTTCTAATAAATAAGTATTGTTAATTAATAAGAAAAATTTTTTTAAAGATTTTGTTTTTAAGTAATTGCTTCATCCAATATGGGACTCGAACTTACAACCCCAAGATCAAGAGTCTCACACTCTACCAACTGAGCCAGCCAGGCGCCCCAATTAATAAGAATTTTTGCTAAGGGAGCTCAATATAGACAAATACACCAAATACAACTATTCATTATATGTTTGTAACTATTTTAACATGGAAAAATCCTATTTATAATTATAATAAAATGATAGAATAATAAGGAAATATAGCCCTCATATCATAAGAACAGATTGTATATGAAGAAAACTATATGAATAATGGTTATCCCAGGATTTGAATAAAGATTTTTGGGCATAAGATTTAACATATTTTAAAAAGTCATTCTTTGTATAAGTTCAACATCACATGGATCCATTTCTAATAAAAATTCTCAAAAGGTTTTTTTGGGGGGCCCTTGAGAACTACTGGATAAAATGATAGTTCATTTGAAAGAATGAATATCTAGGAATTGCTAAGAAAAATCTGGAAAAGAATAGCTAGAGGGAGGCTTTGTGATCCTAAAAGACAGTAAGGCTCGCCTTAATGCTATTATAATAAATTGTGTGCTGCTGGCAAACCAGAGAAGATATAAAGAACAATGAGACACAGCAGAGCTTCCAGAAGCAGAACTAAGTGTATTTGAGAAGTTCCATTTACAGGTGAAATTAGGATTTCCATGGAAAGGAAAATAATAGTTTATTTAAAAAATGGTCCTGGCATACGTGGGCTCCCAAATTCCCATGTCATATGGGCATGGAATTTTTGCTGCAGTAAGTTGCTAACTAAAAACAAACAACACATATATTAAAGAAAAAACAAACAAACCCTTTTTTTTTTTAATTTCAGGGGAAGAGGTGACCGTCCTAGAAAAAACAGGAGCCCTAAGTGATGCATGCACCCGAAGGCTGACTATAGGAAAAGAGAGTTCTTTTTGTGAGGTGACAGCACCACAGGAACAGTCAGAAGACAAAGGACAGGAGGGGAGAAATTGTGACAGACATGGGGTTTGTGTTCCTAGTGTCCAACAACTCAAGGAGAAACACGAGGGAGAATGCGTTTTAGGTTCACAGACAAGAAAAATGCCAATGATCAACAAGTCTATATAGAGATGTCACAGAAATGCAGATCCAAACACCAGCTGGGGAAATGCACAGAGCCCAGACGGCGCATTTTATTCGTCAGACTGACAAAACTTGGAAAAGACGGCTAACAGCCAGGACTGGTGATAGTTGGGACCCGCACCATGGAGGAGGCAACATTTCGAAAAAAGCAATCTGAATCCATACGCAAGTACAAACTACAGACACTCACTGTAACTCCAAAAGCACAACTAAATGTGGGCAATTGTGCAGGAGAGTGACTGCTACTGTTTTTAATGCGAAATGAAAACAAAACAACCTGAATATCCACGAGTAGGGAGTTGAATAATGCATGGTTATGTCTCCACTACTACCTTTTGCTTAGAAAAACATTAGAGATAGATGTATTCACTCACAGCCATGTGCATACATGAATAGTAAGAGCAGATGCAGTATGGTACAATACTAGAAAAATAGGGAAAAACCTTTTCTACATTATTGTTTTGAGTCTGTGTAAGTCAGTATGAACACAGAGAAAACTTAACATTACTAACCTTGGGTAGAAGGGTAATAGGAAGAGCGCTGGAGATGACTGGCTTGGTTTTTGTACAATTCTGCATAGAGTTTATTATAAGGAACAAATTTTGCCGTTGTGGTTTGTTAAAAAAAATCCAACTCTGTGTGTGTGTGTGTGTGTGTGTGTGTGTGTGTGTGTGTGTGCATATATAGGTGTGTATGGAGAGGAGCAGCTAGCTGGGGATATAAATATACAAAAGGAAATACATAAACAGAAAATAGTATGCTTGATTCAAACCCAATTCTGTAACTGGAGTAGAAACCATACAAACATAACATAGAAACAAAGGAAGTCCATTAAAAAAGGAAATCCATCAACATGGTCACAGTTTTTATGTCTGGATAGTAAGATTACTAGTAACTTTAATTTCAAATTTTTTAAATTTTTATTTTTTGAAAGAAAGATTTTATTTATTTATAGAGAGAGGGTGGGGGGAAGGGCAAGGGGGAGAGAGAATCTCAAGCGGACTTGACGCTGAGTGCAGAGCCCGAGGTGGGGCTTGACCCCTTGACCCCAAGATCGTGACCTGAGCAGAAACCAAGAGTCAGATGCTTAACCGACTAAGCCACCTAAGTGCCCCAACTTCAATTTTTAAAAATAATATAATGTGTTTTGCATCTTTTCTACCTTGAATGCACATTACATTTCTAATCAGGGGGAAAAATCCTTTAAAATTTGAAGAAAGGGGCATTCTGGAAAGATCTAGAAAACAGGTTCACGACAATAGAAATTTCCTGGCTAAAACTGAACAGCTAAATAGTTTCTTTAAGAGCTGTAGGCGGGACACCTGGGTGGTGCATTCAGTTAAGCATCTGACTCTTGGTTTTGGCTCAGATCATGATCTCAGGGTCCTGAGATAGAGCCTCGTCGTGTCAGGCTCTGCGCTGGTGTTGGAGCCTGCTTAAGCTTCTTCTCTCTCCCTCACCTTCTGCCCCTCCACACACCCCCAATTAGTGTTCTCCTTCTCAGTTAAAAAAAAAAAAAGAGTTGTAGCAATAATTCTAAAGCAGTGAAATTATTAAATTATTAACCAGCAAGCTGCAAGCTTTTTCATTTTCTTGCCAAACCAGTTAATGACTCGTTATTACCATCGCTAATATGAAAATAAATTGTGGCAACCCCCCCGCCCCGTGTTCAAATACTGAGGATCAAAGAAAGAAAGGAGACAACTCTAACTTTACAGCTATTTCCTAAGGGAAGCTGATTTTCCTATTCCAACAGGCAAACCCTGAAGGTTTCTGCATCATAGCCTTTTGTGTATTTCCTTAGTTTTGTTATTACCAAAGAAAAGAGGAGAAAGGATGGGTAATATCTTTATGTAAAAGTGAGCTAATCTGCCTGAGAATTTTAATGTTTGTGTGCTAGGAAAGTCAAAGTGATGAGGGCTCTGGTAAAAATGTAAGGATTTTCCGGGTACCTGGGTGGCTCATTTAGTTAAGTGACTGCCTTGGGCTCAGGTCATGATCCTAGGGTCCTGGCACTAAGCACCCCCTGGGGCTCCTTGCTCAGTGGAACACCTGCTTCTCTCTCTCCCTCTGCTTGTGCTCTCCCCTCCGGTGTCAAATAAATAAATAAAATCTTTAAAAAATAATGCAAGGGTTCTTGTAACATTTAAATGTGTTTTCCTCACCTATCCTTGCTGACACGCTGTGAGAGCATGTTTCAGTCATTCAATATGTATTAAGAGCCCACGGTGAGTTGAAGATCGTGGTAGAGGCTGGAAATCAGAGATAACTGGTTCACGGCTTTGGGTAATTCACAAGCGTGGGTATTCTAGCTTGCTCGCTGGCGCCACCTACTGATCAAACAGCATTTTAATTCTAAAACAATAATATTTGAATTCCCCTTTCCTCAGTAGAGCCTAGGCTTCTGAAAAACGCAGGTGCTTTTCCAATCCCGCTCGTCCTGTCCCTGGGATGGCACACATACTGATACTTAAAACAACAGTACCCTACAAAGCCATCCTAAATGTTAATAGGAACTCACATCATATTTGCATCTAAACAGAAATCTCAAGTTTCAAAACGGAAATGGTATCACTGGGTCACTTTAGCAGGAGGCATACTTAAGTTGACTGTGAAGGTGGTAAGACATTTGCATCATATCGATCGGAGGACTAAAAGCCTTTGCTTCTTCAAATTCCCTTTAGTTATAGGATAATTCACACCCTGCTATGCTCCAGGCATACTGTGACTTTAAAAAATCATTAACATTCAGTATATTTTACTCACATATCAATTTATTAGGAAACCATTCCTTTTTTTTCTCATTAGCACTAGACATTTTTTTTGGGGGGGGTCAAGTATCCATGTAACATTATGTAGAAAATGGTCCTCATGCCAATAGATTTGTATCCATGTACTAAAAACAGAAATAGCCCAGACTTGGAGGCAGGATGTTTCAGAACGATGACTTCAGAGAGGTTGGGAAGTCTCGCATCTCCCACACAAATTTAATGAGATTAGAAAAAACCCTTCTCAGAACTGGGAAATCAAGCCGGACAAAAAACGTTATTCACTACTCACTGCCTTGAATTCCAACCCCTGATTGGAATCATCCTGGCGACACCCAACAGTCTGAACACTTCGAACACGGCGACTCAGAGGTGGTCTCAACATTATCCCAAGCATTTAAAAAAATTATAGTAAGCAGTATAAAATTACAATTTATTACGAGGGGAGGGGTTTCACAACAACCCTTAAAAACATTAAGAGCAAACCTCTCACAGAACTCTATTTAGGACTCCGTGTTTTTGTCACTCCTTTTCCCCCTGTCTTTTGGTTTTTAGGTACTAATCTGGTATGGAATCCGCAGGACAGAGCAAGGCTGGGTGGGCTCCCCCTTGAATGATGGAGTAAGTCTGCTTGGGCAGTTCTTGCTGGGAAGAGGAGGAGAAGATAGGCGGGGCCGTGGTGGCCACCGCGATGTTCTGCCCTCCATCGCTCACCACTGTCACTTCAGCCGTCCCCTCCTGAATCAAGGCATTAAGGCCTTCAAAGTCCGTGCACGTAATTCCCGAACTGGTGATGAAAGTCTGGTTGCCGGAGCCTTCCTGGGGGCTGCCGGGGGTGGTGGGGATGAGAGTCTGGTGCAGAGTGGCGCCGTCGGCCTGGTCGTGAGTGGTCAGCAGGACCGCGGGCTGGCTCATCGCGCCCGCCTCGCTGGGACACCCCGAGGGCTGAGGAGGGGCGATCAGATTGACCTGGCGCAGGATCTGCAGCCGGCTGTTCCCAGGGAGCTCCTCGGCGTTCTGCGCCACCAAGGCGGGGGGTACGATGTTCACCGCGGCGGCCGCCGCCTGGATGATGGTGTTGGCCTGTGGCACTTGGTGCCCCACGATGATTTTGACTCGGCCCTCGCTGAACGGGGGCACTTGGCTGGGCTGGAGGGGCACCTGCAGGTGGCCCACGGTGAGGGGCGCGGCCGGCTGCTTGCTGGGATCTATCTGGAACTGCAGGACCGTCACGTCCGAGTTCTTATTCTCATTGTACTCACTGTGCTGCCTCTTGTGGCTGCGGAGCGAGTCCTCGCGCATGAACGAGGCGTCGCATATGTCACAGTGGAAAGTCTTCTTGGCGTCCAGCTTGGCCACCTGCCGGCCGCTCTGTCGGCCCGCGTCTTTCCTCTCTGCGGCCTCGCTCTTCACCATGTCCCCGTGGAACTTCTTCATGTGCTTGCTGAGGTTGCTGGGCTGCTTGGTGTCGAAGCTGCAGTAGTGACACTTGAAGGGGCGGTCGGTGCAGTGGATGCGCTCGTGCACGCGCAGCGCGGCCTTGCTGGAGCACGAGTAGCTGCACTCGGAGCACTTCTCGGGATGCTCCGACTGGTGCGCCCGGCTGTGCTTCCGGAGGGTGGCTTTGCTGTCACCCAGGAAGTCGCAGTGCGGACACTTGAAGTTATTCCCGCTGTGCTTGATGCGGATGTGCGACTTGAGGTTGCCCTTCATGGTGCAGCGGACATTGCAGAACTCGCACTTGAAAGGCTTCTCCCCCGAGTGCACGCGCATGTGCCTTTTCAAGTCCGAGCTGATTTTGAACTTGGCGCTACAGAGCCAGCACTGGAAGGGGGCGTCCCCTGTCAACACAAGGTGAGTTTCGATAAGAACAGGCAGGCAACAACCACAGCGGATCCCCCCGAAGCACACACCAGATAATCGCTTATACCAAGGCAGGCGAGTGGAGCCTTTCCCACCGCAGCTGCCAGCAGCCCCTGGGAGAAAAAAAAAAGGGGGGGGGGGGGGCGTGGGGGGCGGGGCTTTTCTTTCCCCAAACCTAAATCACCCGCACCCTTATAAAAACCCACAAGAAAAAGGGGAGATTGAAAAGAGCTATTCAATGGTCCCAAATAAAATAGTGTTTGTGAACACACTTATGTTCTTTAAAACGACCAAGCTATGGTTCAATTTTGCTACTGTGCCTGCTCTGCTAGGTAATGGTTCCCAGTTGTGTAAATTTTGCATAATCCGTTGATTCTGATTGAATTACATGGTGTAACAAACTCGAGGACACATTTTGTAAACCGTCCGCTCCACGCTCCCTCATCAGGACAGTCTTTTATAAAGTGATTGAAATGCCCAGCTTACGCTTCATGCAGATTTTTATTAATAAAGACGTGTTTATTGCGCAAAATTTATTTATCCCACATTGCCAGCTGCGTTCTTTACTTGAGAAGTTACGAAATCCAGCTGCTTGATTTTTTTTTTTTTTTAATTCATGGTCGCTGAAAGATGAGCAGAGAAAGTGAAATTGCAAACATCTGAATGCGCACGACACTCCAAATTTGTTTCCTCAATGAATGGCAAATCCGAATCACCTACGGCACTGGGAGTTCAAGCAAATTGGTGACCCCGCCCATTCCAGTATTGCTGAAGAAAACAAAGTAGCAGCTAACATTCTTCCGTTGTTTCCAAGATGGTAGGCGCTCTGCTGAGCACGTCACAAGAGTGGTCTCATTTGATGATCTCAACATTCCCACGAGATGGGTACTATGATTGGTATTATTCTTTTTTTTTTTTAAAGATTTTATTTATTTGTTTGACAGACAGAGATCACAAGTAGGCAGAGAGGCAGGCAGAGAAAGGGGGAGGCTGGCTCCCTGCCGAGCAGAGAGCCCAATGCGAGCCTCCATCCCAGGACCCTAGGATCAGGACCTGAGCCGAAGGCAGAGGCTTTAACCCACTGAGCCACCCAGATGCCCCTATTATCGGTATTATTCTTAACACTACTGTACAAATGAGGCCTAGAGAGACTACATCAACTTATTCACGGTCACCCAGTAGTACGTAGCAGGGCTTGGATTCCTTCCAACCAAGGCTGGCTCCAAAGCTGGTATTCCTAGATGCCGGGTAATTATCTGTGCATGTGACTGATGTTCGCTTTCTTAGGCCATAAGCTCAAAGATGGGCTCGTGTTCTGGCCTTTTTGGCATAAGGTCTAAAACATCATCATAAACTGCTTAATAAATGCAAGTAAGTAAAGATGGCAGGGAGCAAATTTGACAAGCTTCTAGAAGACTAAGCAGCTCACACCTAAACCATGCTTTGTATGACTAAAGACCACCAAGATCATGCACAGGAAATTCTAGAGCAAGGAATGGTAAGCTATAGCCTGTGGGCCACATGTGGCCCACTGCCTGCTGTTTTATAAATAAAGTTTTATTGGAATCTAGCCACACCCATTTGTTCACATGTTGCTTATGGTTGTTTTGTGCTACAAAGGCGGAGGTGAGCAATTGTGACAGAGACTGTATGGCTTGCAAAGGCCAAACCCTTTGCTATTTGGCCTTTTACAGAAAGTTTGCTGACTCTTGGCCTTGGAATCTTTTCCTTAACCTCTTTGACGCCAGCAACTCCTCTTTGGCAGTTTAGAGAAGCCCATGGACCTTTTCTTAGAATAATGTTTAAATGCAAAAAGCAAACTAAATAAAAATCAATAGGAATGCAAAAGAAACCAAGTCTAATGAGAGAATTATATAGAAAATTAAAAGAAAAAATTCACGATATAACAATGTGTGTGCTTTACTAAAGTCTTTTTTTTTTTTTTAAGTAATCTCTACCCCCAACATGGGGCTCGAACTTGCGATCACAAGATCAAGAGTTGGATGCTCCACCCAGTAACTGAGGCAGCCCCGTGCCCCTTGGTGTGTTTTATGAATGCGTTAAATAAGATCTAGTGGAGGATCTGTAACTATAATGATTTCTAACTAGAAAAGAGCATAAATGATATATTGATCGATCTCTAACAACTGCTACGAAAAGATCTGTGATTTCTGCTGGCGGCAAGTTCATATGCACTACTCATAGATCCGCTGCCAATTTTCATAATGGAAGGACACACCCAATTTCAATACAGTCTAGTGAAAATGAAGATGTAATTTTTTTGCCATCCAAGTTCATGGACCATCTAAAATCTATTCATGGATCCCTGAGTGGAGGAGTCTGTGGAAGGAGGAATTCTGCTCCAGGATATCCTACTAGGTTTTCCCATTATATCCCTGCCCAAATTAGTGACAATCTTTTTACCTTTTTTTTCTTTTAAGCCATCAGCAGAGGTGGAACCCAGAAACACCGGATAACCAAATCTCACAGCTGAGTTACAGAGTTAACAACAGTTTTTGGTATGAAAGTAAAGGTTTCAAATCCCTTTGTTATCTTTTTTTTTTTTTTTTTAAATCACAGATTTCTTAACTGAGGCATACCGGTCAGTAATAGTTCCCTGGAACCATGAGCTCTCCAAAGCTAATGACTACGTCTGTTCCTGCCCTCCACGTAATCCTTACAGTGTCTAGTATCTTGTGGGGACTTAATGAATATTGTTGAATGAATAAGCAATTGATATATGTAAGCCAACAGATCTTTCTTGAGTTTAGCTTGCTATGAAAACCACTGATGATGAAAATCTAAGCAATGAAAGAATCAAAGCAAAATCCTATTAATTTTATGATTTGTAAAATTTTCTAAGTGCCATGGATTCCTAAAAGGGAAATGAACAGTCTATGGAGACATCACATAAGCACACGTTTAAATTTTTGAAAATTCACCTTTTCTAGACCAACTTGACGATGCTACTATCAATGGTTAAGTCTATCCTCATAAGTCAAAATGATTCAGAACCACTTGGATAAATGAGTGCTTCAGCCCCTCTAACATAGGCGGGGGAGATTTCTAGAGAAAATCAGTTGGCCATCGGTGATGCCTATGTCTTAACTTGCTTTTGCAGATTACAAAGATGTTCTCAAATCTCACCATCTCTCCCCCCTCCCTGTAGCCATGGCCTCTGCCACATGTGCAGTTATGCATGGTCTCCGGACAGGGGCGGGATGACCTGCCATGAGTCTTGACAATCATGTGACTGGATCTGGCTGATGGTATTTTCAGTAGACTTGATCCAAGTAATGGCTTGAGATGGGCTTTTGCACTGGGTTTTGCTTGCTTGCTCCTCTGTTAGCCATTGCCATGAGATGATCGAGGCTGGCTTAGTGTGCTGGTCCCAGGAGGAGGGTGACAGAAATGTGGAGCAGCACTGGAATCCCGCAGCCGAGACCAGTGGATAGACGGCTCACAGCCAGCAGATTCCCAGACGTGTGAGTCCAGCCAAGATCAGAACTGCCGAGGTGACCCCCAGCGGATCCCCCGAACGCCAACAGAAAAGGCATGTCGTTGGGTCCACTGAGGTTTTGTGGGAGAATTTGTTACACTGCATTAATGTGACAACAGAGAGCTAATACCAGAGACTGGTATCTAGAAACAAGAGTGCTGCCATAACAGAATGCTGCCATAACAGAAGATTAAAATATGCGGCACTGGCTTTGGAACCGGGTGGCAAGAAAAGACCAAAGAAGTGGCAGGGTGCACTGTTTAATGGTAAACATTTGGTCCAACCGTCATGTGCCGTTAAGTTAGAAGATAGAGATTATAACACACCTGTTGAATCTGGGACTTGAGCAAAGAGATTAATTCTGGGCAGAACAGTGAAAGAGCCTTTGAGTGGCATATGATGAGGTCGTACAAGGAAGAGACAAACTCATACAAGAACTGGCCATTTTTCTAAATGGAATTTAGAGAGAATAGAGCAAACCAAAAACGTGATTTCCCATCTCCAACTAGCAAAGGGTTTTCACAGTAAGACAGAAGCCGGGGGACAAAGGTCATATCCAGGGATGTGATCTCAGGGGTAAGACCAAACGAGAAATGAGGGGTGTGAATGTCAAGTTCTTCATGAAAGTCTCCAAAAGAATTAAGTTGGCGCCAGGTAGGTTCTCCAGCTGGACAAGGATTCCTAGGAACATCAAGGGATTCAGCCACAGAAGGTTTTCTGCCAAAGTGCCCGCAGTGGGGTTCAGAAGGAAGGAGAGTTTCTAAGAGAATCGTGGGCGTGGCTTTTGGCACACAGACACACAAGAAACTCACAAAATTTTGCACGTGGCTCTACTAGCAAACCCGTCATCCCCGTCGACTAAAAAGAGCCCTGCTTTTGGTAGACAGGAAGCAGGCTGAGAATGTTTCGCAAAGGTACTTCTTCTACAACTTTTTGGAAGTGGCTCAGACGGCTGATGGGAAGATGCTTTGATGGGCAGAGTCAGGAACCAGGGGACATGTGCCCAGAGGGATTTTGGAAATCCATGGAGCTGGGACTGTCAAGTGCCTCGGACATCAGGATTACTGGAATTACCCTGGCTCTGTGTCACCACTGGACATCAGGAATGGAGGAGCAGACGACTTCTCTTTTTTACTTCAAAGGAACTCTATGTCTAGAGAAGCCATACCCAGAACCGGTGGAGATCAAGGGATCCTGGTGTTTGAGCCTGACCCCGTGACGAGGTGTGACTTATGTGGGTCTTAGGAAGATGTGATTATATCCACCTGTCCGAGTTGTGTGTGACACCCTGGTGGACTGTGGTGGTTTGCAAAAATGGTCGCAATTCTTTACCCTCCCTCCTATCTCTGGCTTTTGCCCTGTAACCTCGTGGTGACCTCCCACAGTAGGTGAGCCCGGCCCCATCCCTGATGTCCGGCCCCACCACATAGCCTGCTTCAGCCAATAGGATGCTACCAGAAGCTGGAAATGGGCCTAGCCACTGGATATGTTTGCCGCTGTCATGAGAAGGACAAGCCTCAGGTGGCCCACTGGTCCAAAAGGAGGATGAGAGGCAAGTGGAGCAGAGCCGGACCACTCCAGCAAAGGCAAGTGGATAGACAGCTAACCCAGAGGCAGCCGATCCCCAGCCAAGGTCAGTGGACACCCAGCCTTTCGCCCCACATGTGACTGAGCCCAGTCAAGATCAACAGTGTCTGGCCAATTGGCTAGACCTGAAGTATGTGAGCGATACTCGATTACAATCTGCCACTGAGGTTTTGTAGTGATTGTTACACAGCATCAACGTATCCAGAGCTAATGGATACACTTGCCAAAAGGAAATGTCAATGACTTGTTAAGTGACCTCCCCTGCTGCGTTTTCCCACGAAGCTGTCCCAGGCTGAACTCATCTGAGTATACTTCAAAAATGACCGGAATGCAGACACTATGCGGAAATTTATTAAAAAATGCGTTGTTGACATTTCTCTCACGATTTCATGGAGCTCACCTTCTCATCGAATACTTTAGTAGTGAATAAGTTATAGAGCAGCATAAAGATAGCGATGAGGTTATAGGCTCAATGATTTTTTTCCCCCTCATCAAGAAAGGCTCTTCCGGGTGGACGCAAAGTGAACCCGCGAACCGTGCAATGAGCAGATGTCCCCCGTTCGTGGACTGAGATGGTGCCTCAGCGCTTTAAGGTGCTTTTCAGCAGCTGGCGGTGAGGAGCCCAGCGTGCGAGCAGCAGGAGGGACCTACCTGTGTGGGACCGCAGGTGGACGGTGAGCTGGCTGGAGTTGCGGCTGGCGTAGGGGCAGATCTGGCATTTGAAGGGCCGCTCGTCCGAGTGGATCCGCAGATGTTTGTTGAGGCTGCTGCTGTCGGCCGCGGCGTAGTCACACGTCTTACACTTGTAGGGCTTCACGCCCGTGTGACACCGCATGTGGGTCTTCAGCTTGTCTTTCCGGCTGAAGCACTTGCCACAGACCTCACACTTGTGGGGCTTGTCTCCTTCAAACACACACACAGAAGGAATCAGAAAACAACACTGAAGAAGAAAAAGGCTGATCCCCCGCTCTGGCCCACTGGTCCAAAAGGAGGATGAGAGGCAAGGGGAGCAGAGCCTGACCACCCCAGCTAAGGCAAGTGGATAGACAGCTAACCCACAGGCAGCCGATCCCCAGCCGAGGTCAGTGGACACCCAGCCTTTCGCCCCACATGTGATTGAGCTTTATGGTGAGAGGAGTACGCGGTCACTGAAGGCTATTCAGGTAACTTCAAAAGCTAGATAGAAAAATTTGCCAAGAGCTAACATCTTGGGGTGGGGGGGGGCTGTTTATTCTATTTTGCCTCTTGCCATTTCTTGGTTTTTCCTGCATCGAATATGAATTCCTTATCAATTAAAAATAGGTGACTCACATGTCTGAAGTAGAACTAAGGAGAATAAGGAACTGTTCATTGTCTCCTTCCGTTCTCTCCTTTTCCTTTTTTTCCACAGATACACCCTAAAGCTCAATCAAACACACTAAGTTTTCAGAGAGCTTGGGGCTGAGCAGCTCCTGGCTACCTTCCCCAGCTCGGCCCACAGCCACGAATCATTCTGCAGTGCGCTCCTCGCCAATGAAATGGCAGAGAGGGTCAATGTGTCCCTTCTGCAAAGGGACACTGCTTGCCTTTTACTTTCCTCTTTCTGCCCTTCCCAGCCGTTTCCGAGACATGGGGTGAAGGGGCAGGTGAGGGCAGCTTGTCTGCAGACAGATGATCCCGTGACGTGATGCGCTTTAATGACGCAGAAGCAACTTAAGTCCCTGGCTGATCTCGTGGGACAGAGCCGCTTATCCGCTCTAGACCTGTGCTAGCTCCAGACAGTTACGTGAGAGAGACATAAAGCCCTACGGCGTGGGAGCTGGGGTGGGGATCTCTCTGTCATGGCAGCTTCATCTATACTCACTAACATACCTACTACCCATGAATGACTGCTGATTTTTTTACGGGCATCTCTTTAATTATTTGTGTGTGATTCTCCTCAATCCTCCTAACCACTGGGATTAGAACCCACGATGGTCTTGCTTTGTGAGTCCAAATGCAACAAGGCCTCTCCATTGACTACTTCCTTGCACATTAAATAATCCCGATTGTCTTGTCACATCATTACATCTCTGCAACATGATTTGTAAAGTGGAAGGATTTCACTGGATGGAGGTACCACTGATTATTGAACCAGTGTCCTACCTGGCCACTGAAAAGAATGAAGCCGACATGTACTACTGATGTGGAAAGATGACCAATAGTAACAGCAATTTGCAGGGATGGCATATATAATATTAACTTAATAAGAGATGGAAAAAGTAGATTCTGTGTATTTTTAGGGTGAAGACTGGTCTTCTAGAATGAGACACAGTAGTCTACAAAGACTGGTGACTTTGGGCTTATAACGAATAAGGAAGTGGGCTCTGAGTCAGGATTTTCCCTTTTTACTTAACATTTAAATATGTCTCTTGGCTAAATCCTAAATGCCAAGTGCTAAAATGAATGGTCAGCCAAAGCTGATCACTACCGTCAGAGAGCAAACGTCTGGGATTTAAGAATATACCTCAAAGTGTATGAAAGATTCTAATTTTATTAATAAAAAATGTTAGTAGTCAAATTTAAAAATCCACGAACAAGAATTTTTCAGTGATGGTCAGCAGCTGATTAGCTCCTGCAGTCGCCAGGCTGTGTATGTGTCACTCTGGGCAGCCGCCAGATGCGGGAGCAGAAGGATGATTTCGGGCCAGCCCGCTAGGACTGCTCCTGGCCACACCCTCCTCTCAGAAAGTAACGAAGGTAAAGACATCTTGTCAACTCTCAGAAACCATCCCAGGACCTAAGCTGGGCTACCGGCACGTATAAGGTGCTTCCTGAAGATGTGCAGAAACGGACTTAAGGTCACTGCTTCACTTACGCATCTCGAGTGTTCCCTGGGTCCTCGTGAACAACGACCACACTCTACTCTGGCAAGGATACATGTGCTACGCTTCACTCGACTGATGGGATCCACGTCCAAGCCACGTGGAGAGATTCTTTGTTTGTGATATCAAGAATGCTTACAAACACTTGAAACTTAATATTCTGATAATCAGAATAAATCCAAAGGACGTGACACTGTGAGGTTGGTTAGAATGGGGTGGGGACCCCAGCGTGGCCAGGCCATCACTAGCCATGGCCAAGAAATTTCAGAAATCACGGCTGGAGATTTCATTTTCCAAAGGTGAGGCCGAATTTGGGCAATTAGTGACACCCCAGCCAAATGTCAGTGGACACCTGCCTTATACACATTTATACTCTCTACATTCACACTCTCTCATTTGAATTATGAGTATCTAATGCTTTGTTAAAAATAGTCTAAATGCAGGGACGCCTGGGTGGCTCAGTTGGTTAAGCAGCTGCCTTCGGCTCAGGTCATGATCCCAGTGTCCTGGGATCGAGTCCCACATCGGGCTCCTTGCTCGTCAGGGAGCCTGCTTCTCCCTCTGCCTCTGCCTGCCATTCTGTCTGCCTGTGCTCGCTCTCTCTCTGACAAATAAATAAATAAAAAAAATCTTTAAAAAAAAAAAATAAAAAAAAAAAATAGTCTAAATGCAGTTCCTTCTCCATTCAGAAAATCCGAGAGACATAACCATAGTATACTGAAGAAAATTAAAGTCACCAGAAATAAGTACATTTTTCTTCTCCATGCACCAATCTTTTCCTCTCCTTTTACTGTTTTCTTTCTTTCTCTTTCTTTCTTTCTTTCTTTCTTTCTTTCTTTCTTTCTTTCTCTTTCTAAGTAATCTCTACACCCCACATGGGGCTTGAACCCATGACCCCAAGATCAAGAGTCACACGTTCCACCAACTGAGCCATTCAGGCATACCATCAATCTTTCCCTTTCCTTTTATTATTTATTATTTTTTAAGGATTTTATTTATTTTAGAGAGAGCGCAGGAGCAGGCGGGGAAAGACATGGGGAGAGAGGGTAGCAGACTCCCTGCTGAGCAGGGAACCCGACATGGGATTCAATCCCAGGACCTTGGGATCATGACCGGAGCTGAAGGCAGACACCCAGAACCTCCCAGGCACCCCTTTCCTTCACCTTTTACAAAAAATATTTATTTATTAAATTTTACCTTCAAAATGTCAAAAATAACATACACACACACACTCTGTATCCAGTGATACAGTAAAGATACATAAAAAAAAAAAATGGAGTCTTCTTCCCCTTCTTTTTTCCTTTATCAATTGTTACACATACACACATTCACAAGACCATCGCCTCAAAATAAGAATACATACCTTTAAATTTTAATTAATTCTGGCAGATTAATTGTCAAAATGGTTGGAGCTGTTTACACTTCTACTAGCCAAGTTTGCTCCTATCTGTCCCAGCACTGGATTTTATTGTTTTATATATTTTCTGCCAAAATCATGTATGGAAATAGTATCTTATTTTTATTGAATTTGTGTGTGTGCTCCTGTGACAACCAGCGAGGTTCCATGGCCTATCACATGTCTGACTTGTCCGGTTCCCCGGCTCCCAGCACAGAGTAGAAGCTCTGGGCATACGTGCCACAGAAATGCCACTTACCAGTGTGAATTTTTAAATGACGCTCCATGTCCTTCATGCCATAGGCAGTCTTGAACTGGCAACCTTAAAAAGGCAAGAAAATATTAATTACAGAGGGAAACATCATAACCTAAGGGTGGAGAAACCTGGCAGAAACTTTCTTAACCAAGTGACAAGAGTAAACCCCACAGTGAGCGGGACAAAGGGGTACCACGTGCCTCCTGATACGAGGCGCTCAGAAGGACAGACATCACATCCGTGCTTCCTGCCCACACCGCAGAGCCTAAAATCTCATTGTGAGGAAATAACAAACTCAAACTGAGCAACACTTCACAAAATAACTGGCCTGTACTTTGCAAAAATGTCTAGGTCATGAAAGACAAAAGTTTAGGATTCAAGGAAACTGAAGAGACGGGAAAATTCAAAGTAACGTGCAATCATGAACTGGATCCCAAATCAGGGGAAAGTGTTATTGTTTTGCTACAGAGAACAAGAGTGAGAAGCTAATAAAATCTGAATAAGGCCGGTGGTTTGATCATAGTGTGTGTAAATGTTAATGTCCTTTATTTTTAAAGTAAACTCTCTGCTCAATGTGGGGCTTGAACTCACGACCCCGAGACTGAGACGCATGTTCCTCCCTCTGAGCCAGCCAGGTGCCCCTAAATGTTAATTTCCTGATTTTTGAGGATTGTGTTGTGGGTTATGAAAGAACTTCTTTGGTTCTAGGAAATATACATTGAGGTATTTAGGGGTACAGGGACATCACGTCTGCAGCTTACTCTAAAATGGCTTTGGGGACCATAAGAGAGTCTTAATCTCCCTAAGCAAACTGAGGGTGACCGGGGGAAAAGGAGGTAGGGAGAGGGTGGTTGGGTTATGGACACTGGGGAGGGTATGTGCTATGGTGAGTGCTGTGAAGTGTGTAAACCTGGCGATTCACAGACCTGTACCCCTGGGGCTAATAATACATTATATGTTTATAAAAATAAATAAATAAATAAATAAATAAATAAATAAATAAATAAAATGGCTTTGGAGGAAAGTATGTATATACAGAAAGAATGACAAAGCAAATACAGTATGTTAACATTTGGGAAATCCAGATGAAAGGCATCCATACATTTCTGTGCTATTTTTGCAGCTTTTTTGTGAGTCTGAAATTATTTCCAAATAAAAAGTTTTTTTTTTTTTTTTAAAAGGAAACAGCAATCTTTCTGGGTATCTTCCTAAGCCATAGCACAGAAAGAAAAATTCACAGTAACTTGGATCCTCATGAGTCCCATGTTTGTAAAAAGTCTTTTTTTTTAAAAATTATTTATTTATTTATTTGACACAGAGAGAGAGAGAGAGAGAGAGAGAGGAAGAGCACAAGCAGGGGGAGGGGCAGGCAGAGGGAGAGGGAGAAGCAGACTCCCCGCTGAGCAGGGAGCCCGGTGAGGGGCTCAATCCCAGGACCCCGGGATCCTGACCGGAGCCTAAGGTCAATGCTTAACCAACTGAGTCACCCAGGCGCCCCTATAAAAAATCTTAGAGTCCAAGTGCATGGTGACCAGAGACAGCAAGATAGGTCATATGTGATGATGTAAATGCGGGGGGGGGGGGGCTCGGATTTTTAAGCCAAGCAGTTTAGAGCATATCTATATCCAGTTGTCGGGAATTCACGAGTTAGAGCCCCGAGATTTGTTACGTGTCACATCCTCTATACGAGCAAGTCCCAATGCCGCTTTTACCTGGATAGCAACAGTTAAGCCTTTTCTGAGCAGGTGGTGCTGTGGGCTTTTTGGCTCGGGACTTGGCAGGGAGAGAGATGACAGTGGCTGTCTGGTTTTCATTGCTTTCTGTGGGTAGGTAAGTTTGATAGCCATGTTCGAAAACGAATTCTGGAGCTGAAACTAAAAAATGAGATGATTATTAGTTTTCATAAGATGAACACCCAACAGCTATTCCCTTTGCCTATCTTCCTTTCTAGAGAACAAACAGGCTAAATTACCTCCCCAGTCTCCTTTGCTACTCAGGGTAATCCTGTAACCCTGTTTTAGTCAGTGAGACACTAGAGAACATCTGCTGGGGGGCTTCTGGAAAAGATTCTCTCCCTAATTAAAAAAAAAAAAAAAAAAAAAAAGGGAGGCAGTTAAGGAAAAACTCATTCTTGCTGTCCTGGTTGCCCATTTCCTGTCTTTCCTGGAATGAGGATGTGACGCCTGGATCTGTGGCAGCCATTCTGTAACCATAAGGGAGAAAAGAAAATCTGATGTTGAGCCAGAGCTTTGAAACTATCCAGACTTATTAAATCTAGACTTAGTAAATAAACAAGAAATGTGCCTGTCATCTACACCAGGCAAGCTGTCTACTAGCTCCAGCCAAATGCATTTGGTATTCATAAGCTTTATCAAAAAATCCTAACAAACAGTGGGAAAGAAACCGATCAAAGGAATTGTGGCCCAAACTACAAGTAATCTCTAAAAACCACAAATATTCCTAAAAGAAATCCTAGTATTTTTTCTTTTAAATATTTTATTTATTCATTAGGGAAAGAGACAGAGGGAGAAAGAGAGAGAGAGAGAAAGAGCATGAATTGGGGGGAGAGGCACAGGGGAAGCCAACTCCTGGCTGAACCAGGAACCCGATGTGGAGCTTGATTCCAGGACTTGGAGATCACGACCTGAGCCACAGGCAGATGCCCAACCACCTGAGCCACCCAGGTGCCCCAGGTATATTCTTACTGAAATTTTCAGGCGGACAAAAAGAAAGGCCAAACATCTTTACCATCTTTATCTTTACATTTATCATTACAAAAGATAAAATAGGCAGTCTCAAACCTCTTTTTCTGCTTATAAGATTTTCGTGACTACTTTGTTGACTCAATTTATGCTTTCGGGTTTAGAAATATTTCCGTCCTTTACTACACATGATTTGTCCCATGCAGATCTGGTTTCACAGGGGGCGTCAATCTGACTAGTGGGGTTCTGTTCGTTGGGTGAGTTTGTCAGGCTGAGAGGCCCTAACGATGACTTTGAAAGTCACTGGATATTCGGTTTCCCAAACTTCAGTCCCCGAGGTACCACTTTCGGCATTTCTGCCACTGTATTTACAGAATATCCTTACTGAAATCGGCGCAGGCCTAACATCATGACCTACTTCGGCTTTGCCTCCAGCAGTAATATCCACGTCACAGGCCAGTGGTGCTAGTTATATTTTCTCTTAAAACAAACACCATCTTTCTTCGAATATTAGATCTTACAGACTGTCAGACATGTTGTTATTTGAAGTACAATAAATTTAAAAGCTGCTGATTATTATGAAGCAATGTTTTTATATTCCTTATTTTTTAATGAAATTCCTTAGAAATTGTGTATTTATGGAATGAATTATGTTCATTTTCTCTGGGCATCTGCCAGGAAACCCTGTTTCCTTATCTTCCCCTCTCGAGTGCCTCAGGCAACGACAGCATCACTGATGTGGGTCCAAGAGCACCTGGTCTTCTAGCATTTGCTATTTGAGTAAATGGTTTCAGGGTTTCAATTGCAACGTGCACGGGGAAGTTAAGTGGCTTTTGCTTAAAGTTGGCTGGAAGATTCTGACAAATGGCTGTTCTGTCTTCACGCCAAGTCCCTTGGATGCCTAGATCAACCACACCTGCCTCTTGCTGAAATGTTTCATCCGGGCTGTGGGGTTTGGCTTTTGCTCTGGCTTCCATTGCTCTGCTCTGTTCTCAAAGTGGGGTTCCGAGCCAGCATCACGGGACCTCCAGAGGAACCCGCTACGAAGACAGATCCTCAGGCCCCTCCCCAGCGCACTGAATGGGAACCTCTGGGGTGGACCCAGCCCAGCAACCTGTGTTCTCACACACCACCCAGGCCGTTCCGGTACATGGTCAAGTTTGAGAACCACCAGCGTACACCGTTCTCTTCCATGTACCTCGCTGTGAAACTTAACCCAACTCTGTCTAGTGGAGGGAATCCCTCTTTCCCAGTTGTTGCTTTTCAAGAACTGCAGCTGTTCTTCCAACAACCACCACTGTGGACCCCTGCTACCATCTGCAAGTGTTTCTAGGAACACGGTTACTGCTCATCTGTAACCAGAATCATCGCCCAAAGTCTTGGAAGGTGTTTCATTGACAAAGCTCGATACACGGAGTTCCAAAAAATGCACCCCGCTCTGCCAAAGAGACAGAATGCGTTCAAAGAGGTTCAGGTTTGTTCTCGGGCTCCCAAAGACGTGTTTCTTTTTTCTTTCTTTCTTTCTTTTTTTTTTTTCTGGTGACTGCCTTTTGGTTGACAGGAATCTCACTGACTCTGGCGTGCACCTCCGTGTCAGATGTGTTAAAATCCATCTTCTAACTAGTATGAGTCCGGGTCTGGCCCCTTACTGGGTGTGTGACTATAGGCCAGGTACCTAACCTCTCTCTTTTTAAAAGAGTTATTTATTTATTTTAGAGAGAGAGAGAGAGAGAGAGAGAGAATCTCAAGCAGACTCTGGAGCGTGCACAGAGCCCAACTCAGGGCTTGATCTCACAACTCTGAGACCGTGTCCTGAGCCAAAACCAAGAGTCAGATGCCCAACCGACTGAGCCACTCAGGCGTCCCTACATAACCTCTCTGTGCCTCACTTTCTTCACCTGGGGGATGGAGGACAACTTTTATCCCTCTCTCTTAGGGCTGTCGTGCAGATTAAAAATTAGGCATGTAACATTGTTGGTGCTGTTGTCATTATTCACGGACTTATCCAGCAATACTGACGAAGTACCTACTGTGTGCCAGGCACTGTTCTAGGCACTGGAAACACACCAGTGAGCCAAAGGGACAACGATCCCTCTATTCGTGGAGCTGACACTAGTGGGGCGTGGTGCAGGTAATAAATGATTTAAACAAACACTATACAGCTACTATAGATACAGAGCTAATGGCTATGGAGAGAAATAAAGCCGAGAAGGGGCACAGGGAGTGCTGGATGCAATATTAAGTAGGGTAATGCCTGAAGGCCACAGGGGGAAGGTGACATTTCGGGATGTGGAAGCACGTAATTATTAATGGCTTCTGTGGCAGTGGCTAGAAATCAACAGCCAACAAGGGGGCCTTGGGGCAGCTGGTCACCAGGTCTTGCTGGAGCCTCTTGGCTGGCTTTACAGAGGGCCATCTTCTCCCATCGGTCCCCCACACCTAGCTTCGTTCCAGGATGCCCTGGGAACAGCAGGTTCTACAGATACCCCAGGTAAAGGCTTCAAGTGGCCTTGGTCACCAGGGGGCTGCCTCAAGCCCTTTAGGGGTTTGGGTGGGATCGGGTGTCAGAGTCGCACTCATTGAGTCCCACTGACCTGAGGGCAACTCTTTGCAAGAGCTCAGAGCCCACCTCCTCCCGTGTGGCTACGAAAGTCAGGTCCCATGTTTAGTGAGATCAGTCCCCTATGCCCTCCAGGAGCTCACGGCCTCACACACCTGCTGTGGGCTTTCGCTCCATTTCTTTGCCTCCCGGGGATTTCCCTTGCTGTGCCACATGTCCAGGTGTTGAAGTGAGTCCTGGTCTGGAGCAGGAGCCCCTCAGGGGTCCAGCGACGTGGTTATCATGCTACTTAAAATGTAAGACTGTTGTATGAATGTCTCAGAGAACCAAAATCTTTCTCTCTAAGGTCGTACCCATCAGTGTCTGAACCCGCCGGGCTCACGTGGACCGGCAGTATGGCTCCTTTCCCCAAAGCTGTTAGCTGAAGGCAGTCATCACATCTCCCAGCCCAGTTTGCTTCTCTTCTTCCGTTGAAAAACTCCACTTTGTTTCCCTATCTTTTTAAATTAAAAACTATATATATATATGTATAAACTATATATATATATATACTATATATATATAAACTATATATATATATAAAAACTATATATATATATATACATACATATATATATAAATTTTTTTTAAGATTTTATTTTTAAGTCATCTCTATAACCGAAGTGGGGCTCGAACTCACAACCCTGAGATCAAGAGATCAAGAATCACGTGTTCTTCAGACTGAGCCAGCCAGGTGCCATATATATATAGATATACATATCTATCTATCTATCTATTTTTTTAAATAAAAGGAAATAATAACTGTAGAAAATCTAGGGAGCATAGAGTAAGTGTAGAGAAGAAAGGAAAAGCTGCCCAAAGCGGCCAAGGCAATATATCGCGTGACGATACACACCCCTTCATTATATGCTCATTGTATACTGTACGTTTTCTCTAAAGCACTTATCTCTACTGTGATCAAATAATTACTTGGGAAATTACTTAATGGCCATCCTCCTCCCTTTGGCTGGATGAACCACCTGAGGACACGCCTGGCCTGTCCTTTCCATCACTGTCTCCCAGCACCTAACGCAGATCTTGACAAAGGACAGGGGCTTAGAGGACCTTTGTGAATTAATGATCAACCTAATGGCTAAGACATTTCTTTGTATGGAGATTTTTAAAAGTATAAAACTGGCATTGTGGCTTAAATCATTTATAGTCTTTTTTTGCTAAAAAATTTCACCATTTGAAGCCATTTGCCACCCTATCATTCATCCAAAACACAGTTTCAAATGGCTACATACTATTCCTTCATTTTGGTTGTGGCATGGTTAAATGATCTATTCCCCCGTCTTTGACACTGAGCTGGTTTCTAAGTACTGCTTTTATAAATAACACCTATCCCAATTTTTTAACTGACCTGAAGGTTCTTTGGATACATTCTTCTAAAAGTTGAAGAATTGGTCGGAATGGTATGGTCATTTAATTGCTTGCTGATAAATAATTATAAGATCTTTCCCAAAAATCTGTATCAGTTTACATTTTCCCCTTTACTTTCACTAGCTCTTCCCAGCTATGTGACAGGACAAAATGAGATCAGGTTAGTTTCATGTGCATTTCCTTTATAATTGGTGAGGATGAATCCCTTTCAACATTTTTTATCCAGCCCCATTCCTTCTACACTGAATTCCCTGTTTATGCTATTAGCTCCTTTTTTTTCTTTCCTATTGAATTTCACTTTTTTTCCTCATTGACTTGTACATGAGCTTTACAGATCAAGAGTATTACTACACCGTCATATATTCAAATCTATGGCTCTTTTCCTCCTACGTTGACTGGGCTTAGGATTCACATTTAGGGTTCTGGATCCAATTCCAAACTCAGAATTCATCTCCTGAGAGAAAAGGGTTTTCACACACGTGGTGCACAGGGACCCCACCGGCCAAGAGGCACCCCCTCACCCCACCCTGAAAGCCTCCTCCAGGCTTCCATCCCTGACTTCGTGCCCTCTCTCTGCCACAGCTGATTGGTCCAGCAGCAGATACCTGACAGGAGCCTAGCCAATCGGAACTGCTTGCCCTGAAGGTAGGAATTGGGACTAAGATACTGTACTTTGGTGTGAACTTTCCTTGGGTGGAGGGGGCAGGGGGCCGGGGAGCATTAAGCTTGGGGGCAGTCAGGCAGACAACTTCTTAGGATCTTGAGCTCCCTCTGGGGATCTCTTTATTTATTTATTTATTTGACAGAGATCACAAGTAGACAGAGAGACAGGCAGAGAGTGAGAAGGAAGCAGGCACCCTGCCGAGCAGAGAACCCAATGCAGGGCTCGATCCCAGGACCCTGGGATCATGACCTGAGCCAAAGGCAGAGCCTTTAACCCACTGAGCCACCCTGGCGCCCCTGGGGATCTCTTTATAACACAGACTCGATTCAGTACTTCAAACCAAGCCCTCACTGGCTGGCTTAAATTCCGGACCCTGCTCAGAGCCACAGAGATGTTACCCCAAGGGGAGGGGGTTCTGGGTATCTGTGCGGTTCACCAGAGCTTTGGGTGGGGGGCGGTTCTGAGGCACGAACCAGTTTGAGAAACAGTCATGAAGACTCTTCCGAGGGGTGGTCAAGAGCAAAGATTCTGCCCACCAGGAAGCTCAGATTTGCCACTTTCTGCCTTTGGCATCTTGGACAAGCTTTTCACCCTTTTGTGCCTGAGCTGGTTATTGGTAAAATGGGGATAATAATTCTTAATACCTGATTTGTGGTTCATATCGAATGCTGAGGAAAGAGATGGCAAATAAGCACTACATCAGAGTCAGCTGTTCCTCCTACGGTCAGATCCTCCAAGCCAATCATCAGTCTGACTTAATTGCTCACCTGCTCAACAACCTTCGATGGCTCCCCAGCTCCTTTGGAATGAAGGCCAGAGCTGAAGCATGGCTCCTACCACACATACTCTGTCGTCTCTAGCCACCATAACCACACCTTACCCTGAGCTTCCGCACTTCTCAACCACCATTAGGAAATGCCCCCTTCCTACCATCTTCCTCCTAAAGGCCAGGGAGTCTTTCAAGGCCAAGTATACCTTTGATCTCACTCACAATCTTCCCTCTGGCTTTCCCCACTGGGACCAATCTACTCCATTAACCCTCTGCACAAGGTTATGCTTGTCACAGATGGCCGGGCTTGCAGGTCTTACCACCAAATTCTCCTCCCCCACGGGCTTGGAATTCTCCAAGGGTGAGCATCCCCGCTGCCTTGGTTCCAGCATCTGGCACACAACAGTCCCAATGCTGCCCTTGCTGGACCCTCCCAATGGGGCACACCCCACGCCACAGGCCACATGCACACTCATTTAATTTAATGCTCCCAGCTGCCCCTTCCTTAGCTCATTGCATTAACTGGTTTATTGAGTGTCTATGGTGTCCCAGGCCCAGTGATGGGGCTGGGGGTGGGGGAGGGCAGGAAAACAAGATGGATTAGGTCCCTGCTGGCAGGGAGGTTTACAATCCAGTAAACTAGAAATTAAACCATTCATCTGGGGCCCACAGGCCAAACTGAGCCTTCAGATTCTCTTTCAAGGTTTTCAAAATCAGTGAGGTGGCTGGGTCTTCCCAGGTCAACGTCTTCTGGCCAGAGACCACCAGGGACATGGCTGTGGTTGGAAGTCTGTGGTTCAGTGGCACAAGGGAAACCTCAGACCATGTCACACGGTATCTCCGTGACAGGGCTGCTACGAAGGACTCATTCCTGGTTGGGGATTCATGTTAGGGAGGTGCAGGGAGGGTGGAGGCCCGCCCGGGAGCTGTCAGGAAGTAGGGAAGACCCTAGGGTTTGGTATCTTAATACTGAGCAGAGAAGGCGCATTTGGCATAGGGAGAGAAGCAACCGTCACTCAGATCAGTGGGGGAGGGGATGTTTGGTATCTTGTGGCTTAGACAGGAGGAGGGGCCTTGTTCCACCACGGTTCCCAGCTCATGCTGATGTTCTGTGAACTGTTTGTTCACCAGGAGAACAGCACGGCCCGCCTATGAGAGCCAGCCCAGCTCCTGATGGTTCCTGGCTGTCGGGCTGCTTTCCTTTCTCAGCTGGGTGTCCACAGGCCCTCCCATTCCCCATGGTGGCGTATATGTTGCCGCAGTCACTGCTGCTGCCTGGCCTCTGACAGCATCTGAATCCACATCTCTAGTCAACTAGAGATTGTGTGTCACCAAATTACTGGTTAATAACAAGTGAGATAAATAAATGCTGGGGCGGGGTTGGGGGGGGAGTGGTGAAACACCTAACCTCGGTGGGAGGGAGGGAGAGGAGAAATCATGGCTAGCTTCTAGGTGGAGGTGACTTTAGTTAGGGACCAAATAAGTAGGAATTAACCAGAAGGGAAGAGAAAGACCCTTCTGGGTCAAGAGATCAATTCGAGTACTACTGGCTGGGGGCTGGTCACGAGCCGGGTTCTGCAGTCACATTTTCTCTGTGCTGTTTCATTTCGTTTTCAGACCCCCTGATTTGGTAAGTCAGGAGAGCTAACCCTGACAGCTCTAAGTGTCTCGCATTGAGGGGACTACTGTCATGTTACATGTGGGGCAGCAGACACTGAGATCCTGTTACGTGCCCAAGGTTAGCTACCTCGTCAGCAAGTGCTGCCCCGGGGAACTCAGCTCAGGTAACCGGGCCTAGACCCTTTAACTACCAAGCCCTGTGGTCTTCCTATTTATTCTTGTCCTCTCTTGAAAGATGAGACACCAGGAGCTCTTACAGTTGGCCACAGTCATGAGGCTCCTAAGTCCCTATGTGGCCAAGATGCCAACTCAGGGGCCTAACTCCTACACCCCAAAGTTTGCAGAACTTAGAAAACGCAAGTGGGAGGCTGTTTCCACCGGTATCGATATCCAATGTTACCACACCTGTAGGAAAGTTCTTAAACCAAGTGCCAAACAAAAATCAGCTTTCAAGGTTAACAGGCAGCGAATACATTTTACTTAAATGTAAATTAAAGTAATCTAATTACTTACTTTTACCAGACAGTGATGGGGGACAGAGATGAGCGGAGTGAGGAAGGGTTTGGCTTTAATCACACAGCCCAAGAGGCACAGACAAGTTTGGGCAATGTCTGGGTGAGAGCATTTGGAGAAATCTGCTAGTGTCGGGTGTCCCACTCTGGCCTTGGGCAGTGAGAGATTTCCACGCTGGCTGGGACTTGGGTTCCCCGAGGAGCGTGTTAGAAACACAGATGCCTGGGTGGCTCACTCGTTAAGTGTCTGCCTCTGACTCGGGTCATGATCCCAGGTGCTGAGATGGAGCCCCGCATCGGGCTTTCTGCTCGGTGGGGAGCCTGCTTCTCCCTCTCCCGCTCCCCCTACCTGTGTTCCCCCTTTTGCTGAGTCTCTCTGTCAAATAAATAAAATCTTAAAAACAAAAAACAGATGCCTGAACCTCAGCCCCAGAGCTTCGACGAAGCTGAGGCTGGGCCCCAGCATCTTTAACAAGCTCTCAGGGGACCTGGGTCCACAGGAGGGTGGGGAACAGCCCTGTAGGGAGCACTGAAGCCCGTGCAGGTGGGGAGTTGGGCCCAGAAAACAAAAAGAAAACAGTGTGAAAGGGGGAAAAACAGGCTTCTGCTTGTTTTGAGGCAGAGAGCCTGGAACGAGGAGGAAGAGCCGCTGAGTCAGCCAGAGACAGAGCAGACTGCAAATTTCGCCACCTGTTCATTAATCTCGACGTTAATAAAAGCGGTTGTTTACTGAGCCCAATTATTCCATCCCAGACCGTTTGTGTGGATTATTACAGAGTCCTCCAATAACACAACGACTATTAGGTAATAGGCACCTAATTCTATTACCTAATAGTATTAGGTGCCACTCGAACCCCTTTCTACAGATGAGAACTATTAAGAAGAGAGCAGAGGGCAACTTGCCCGCAGTCTGGCGTAGAGGGTGGCAGGCAGAGATGCAAGCCCAGCAGCCTGTCTCTGGACCGTGTAGCTCCCCGCACCGTTCCAGGGGTGCCACCGTGAGCTAGGTGCACCGAGGTCTCCAGGCCTGGCCTGAGCATACAGGGTGGCCGGCAAAGCCCAGGCATGCCCCCAGTGAGTGGGCACAGGGCAGTGGAAATGCCAAGGGGAGGGTGAGAGTCTTTGAGCAAAGACCTAGGACAGAAGGAGGAGCCGGTACGTGGGTGTGAGGTCAGCTTTACTGATGGATGGGAGATTGGGGCAGCTGCTCATTCTCCCAGCAAGGACCGGTGCTGAGGACCTGGCGGTGGGCAGGAGGGGTGCAGCCCCTGACCTCATGGCGCTGGTCCGGGGGAAACAGAGAAGGGGTCTCTGACGAGATGCCTTTAAGCTCAGCTCGGACGTATGCCCAAGAGTCAGTTTCAGGCAGGGGGTACAACATATACTCAGGCTCTGAGGCAAAGAAACGTGGTTCGGTTGGAAAAGAGAGGACTTCATCTTGGCTGCTGCTGTACAGAGTGAAGGGGAGTGTCCTGAGATGAAACAAGATCCTCTGTCAGGAAAAGTATTTTGGGCAGAGGGAACAGCATAAGCGAAGCCTCAGAACCTGGAAAGATGCAATGGCCAAAAATAAAGTGTGGGCCTTGACGCCTCCTGATGTTTTATGGGTTTCACACCCTGTGTGCAGGGTTCCTGGGAGTTTGACTCTGAGGATGGTGAACAGGGAGAAGACCACAAGGCTAAAAGCCAAAATGCCTAAGTCCTGCGACTGTCTTGAACTTGTGGTCTTCTCCCACCTGTAGCTTCCCTCTGTCCAGCCGTAAAATAAGAAAACCCACTGCTAAGGTGGTGTTTAGCTTTAACACTTTCTTGGTGACTTCCTCTGGGATGATAATTAAGATAAACTCGCATGAAAGTGGGACAACCTCAAGGTGCTTTTCTTAAGGCTTGTGAGGTCATCCGGTAATAATAGTTCAGTGTTTTAAAGACTTGGGAGAAACATTTTGGATGCATTAAGGAAACAACCCCAAAACTTTGCTTATTGGCAAAAAAATCCAACCACCACACCAATACAAAATCAAGGTGGTGAAAGTTGGTGCCCCGCCCCCGCCATGTTCTTTCACCCTCCAGATCCAGATTAACTATCTGCTAAATACTGTCAGAGAAGAGTCTAGAGAAAGCCTGTGGGCTCAGTCAGGCTTATGGATGTATTTCGTTTGGCCAACAAAGTTTTAAAATTTCGGAAATTTTATATTTTTCAGCTCTTCTGAAAAACCCAAATATCTGACCAGATCCAAAGGGCAGCTGTCCCTTCGGATGAGTCATATGTACTTATTCTACTTAAACCACAGTCCCCACCAGTCCCCATTACCTTTCGCACAGCTTTTGCTTCTTTCATGAACATTACCTGCCTCATTCCTGTTCTAGAAGCTTGTCTGGAATATAATACTAGGTATGCATCCATATGTGTGTTTTTACACTTCCCCCCAAGAATCTTTCTGTGTCTCTACAAAGCTCTAGCTCCCCTTTTCAAGGTTAAGTCATATTTCACTGTCCGAATCTCTGATGTTTATCTGATTTTCTCTTGATGTATACATACAAAGGTACCACTTTCTTTATAGCCTATATAGTAAATGAACACCCTTATACATCTGTTTATGAAATTTTAGGGGATAAGTGGACTTACTAGGTAAATGTGTTTATGTACATTTTAAAATTTGGAAGATTTTAAATTTAAGATGTTGAATTTAAAAGACATCACAAGGGGCGCCTGGGTGGCTCAGTGGGTTAAAGCCTCTGCTTTCGGCTCAGGTCATGATCCCAGGTTCCTGAGATCAAGCCCCGCATCAGGCTCTCTGCTCTGCGGGGAGCCTGCTTCCCCCCCTCTCTCTGCCTGCCTCTCTGCCTACTTGTGATCTGTCTGTCAAATAAATAAAATCTTTAAAAAAAAAAAAAAAGACATCACAAAATTGTCCAAGTTATATGAATTTACATCCCCAGAAAATGAAAGCAGTATCCTGTCCCAGCCCTTCTTTTGACTCACATTAATTTAATTACTAAGGTGACAGAGCGTCCTTCTTTGTTCAGTGGTCTCTTGTATATTATCTGCTGCCCTTTGCTGACATTTTCATTTGATTCTTTTTCTCTACTCTTATTGATTTTAGGAGTTCTTTATATATGAAGGACATTATGCCTTAGTCATCTGTGCTGCAGTTTGTTCCCCTAGTTGTTGGTCTTTAGTTTTATACATTGTTTTTACTTTGCGAAAATTTTAACTTTATTTGTAGCCACATTCCTGATGCTTTTTCTTTTGCCAGAGGACTCCAGCTTGTCTTTTGGTAGGCGTAGTATTGATATATATACCAATATATATATGATTATTTTTTAAAGACTTTATTTTTAAGTCTCTACACCCAACGTGGGGCTCAAACTCACAACCCTGAGATCAAGAGTGACATGTCCCACCAACTGAGCCAGCCTGAAATCCCATATACTTTAATTTAAAAATCTGAATGCCTTTAGCTACGGAATACATTCTCTGTTTCCCCGCAGGATCTGGCAGCATCTCTGCTATCTATTTCATAAATGGGTGACTTCACATTTTTAAACTTGTCTGTCTAGTCCCTTGAGACAGATCCTAGAGGTGTAAGTACAGGTAATGTTAGTGCGAGTGTGTGTCTGTGTGTGTGTGTGCATATTTACTCTACAATTTTATGGTTTCACTGTGCACATTTAAATTTTAAATCCATCTGTAATTTATTTTTGGTGGAGTAAATGAACACAACCAAGAACTAGGATGAACTTTTCTATGTTCCTAGCTGGCAGCAAGGGAGGGGGGAGTGGGGAGGCATCAAAACCTACCCGTAAATTAAAAAAACAAAACAAAACAAAACATGTTTTTTGTCCCTTTATAAAAATAATGCAAATTTTAAGATCAAACCCACACTCCCACCACCCAAAATAACTACTTTTTTTTTTCATGCATTTCCTGCAAGTATTTTTTTTTTTCTTGGTGTATACAGGTTTTTGTTTTAGAAATCTGTTTTTTGTCTGTTTTAACATATGACAACATCTATAACTGCTAACAGTTAATGTTGCCACCCAGCAGTTCCCAAACCTGGCTGGGCAGCTGGCTTCCCAGTGGAGCTTGTTAAAAATAATGAATCCGCCAGCCTACAGGGTGGACCCTGGGAATCTATATTTCTAATAAGTTCCACGGAGGTGTTTGGGACATAACTGGGCCAACTCTAACTAATCTCTCCCACCGTCGCGGCCGTACCTGTGATCGTCTGGGTCTCGGAGGTGATGGTTCTGGTGGTGGTCTGAGTTTGCGTGGCAGGCACTGTTTCTTCGGATACAAACTGGACTGCGCTGGGGGCTGCCCCGGACGTGCTGGTCAGTTGACAGCCACTCTGCTTGTGAGCTACAAAGGCATCCAGGTTGTTAAACTGCTGCTTGCAAATGCCACAGATGTGGATGTCCGGAGTGAGCTCAACCAGCACCGTCGTGCCACCTGGGACTCCACGGGACAAAGGGAAAGCCACAGGTTAATTAATTAATTAACAAATTTCAAACAGCTTGAAATTATAACACCAACCAGATTCATGGTAGAAAAAAGGGCACTGTGGCAGAGATGGCTAGTGGCTGGCCGGATGTCCCTTCTATTCCCGTCTTCTTCCTTAGTAGCAATGTTCCCAGACCCAAGTGACTGTTGCCCGCAGGGGCACTAGTGGCATTTTATGCAAGAAAGTTCTTTGAGGGATGCCTGGGTGGCCCAGTCAGTTAAGCATCTGCCTTCGGCTCAGGTCATGATCCCAGGGTCCTGGGATCGAGTCCCACATGGGGCTCCTTGCTCAGCAGGGAGCCTGCTTCTCCCCCTGCTTATGCTCCCTTTCTCTGACAAATAAATAAATAAAATCTTATTAAAAAAAAAAAAGTTAGTTCTTTGATGTGCAGGACTGCTTGTACTTTGAAGGACCAGTAGCCATGTCCCATCCCAAAGAAAGGTAGTTTTATTCCCCAGTCATTATGAAAATCAATCCCTCTGCTTTTACCTGCTTCCTGCCCCGGACCCTGCCAGGACAACTACGAAATGATCTTGGTCCCTCACATGCTTAGGAACTTCTGGGAAGTTTGGCCTTTCATGATAAAAAGGGATCAGACATGAATGGCACTAGTTCCCTCTTCTTTTGGTCTTAAGTGCAGATGTGATGCCAGGAGCTTCTGCAACCCTATTTTCACTATGAGGAAAAGGCTAAGATCGCTACAGATGCTGATCCCTTGATCCCCTGCATCAACTAATTTCAGACTTCTCATTAGGCTGGTATAGTTCAGTTGGTTACTTGTAGCCAAAATTCATTCCTAACTGATAGGGACATTGTTTCTCGATAGTAATGATGCCAGGAGTTAATACTTGTGTTACTATATTAGAAAGTGTGATGGAAAGGTTGGTTAAATGAAGAAATACAACCAATTAATAAGTCTCTAATATGACAACCTTCATTTTTATTTTTAAAAATTTGCCTGCCTTATTATAAGGAAACTCATGTTTATAACAGAAAATTTGGAACAGAAGAAGCAGGGGGAAAATCAGTCACAATCTTTCCACCCATGTGTACCATGAACATTACAAATTATTTTGTTCCATTTATTTTCTTTATGCTTTAAAATTAAGATCATAATGTACTATAAAATTAGTCTTCTCCCCACATAATATCACATAAGCATTGTGGCTAGATCACTAAAATTTTTATAAGTATAATTATTTAAAAGGTGCCTGGGTGGCTCAATAGGTTAAGCACCCAACTCTTGGTTTCGGCTCAGGTCATGTCATGGGTGGTGGGATGGAGCCCTGCCGTGGGCTCTGTGCTCAGTGGGGAGCCTGCCTGAGATTCTCTCCCTCTGCCCCCTCCCCACTCTCTCTCTCTTTCTCTCTCCCTCTCTCAAATAAATAAATCTTTAAAAATATATATAATCATCTAGTAACACACTATTCCATGTTATCTATGCATCATAATCTTAGTACTTATAAGGTCTTTATATTATTTCTAAATTTCCTGAAATCTAAATCACATGAGAACTACCTTTGTGTATATACGGTTGGTATATATGAATCATAACTTTCTGAAAATTTATAAATATTTATATTATGTTCAATTTTCCCACGTCGAGCTGACAAAAAAAAAATCTCTGTGTGGAAATATAATTTGGTTGACTTGCTAAGGAGAGCTGGTCTGGGCTGTGTCATAATATTTTCTTTTTTTTCCTTTTAATATTTTTTATTTATTTATTTGACAGACAGAGAGAGATCTCAAGTAGGCAGAGAGGCAGGCAGAGAGAGGGAGGAGGGGGAAGCAGTCTCCCTGCTGAGCAAGAGCGCCCGATGCAGGCATCAATCCCAGGACCCTGAGATCATGACCCGAGCCGAAGGCAGAGGCTTAACCCACTGAGCCACCCAGGCGCCCTGCGTCATAGTATTTTCTAAACCGTTTTGCAGAGCGCTTGTGCACTTAAATACATCGTATCAATGGGTGAAAGGAATGAAGCCTTTTCTATTCCTCTGGAACAGGACCTCCTCCCTGCAGCTAAAATGCCCATGAGACTAAAAGGAAAATGAACCAGAAGATGAGGTGACGGCACTGATGAGGATTCCTTAATGACGCAACAAGATTGATGCCTGGTATGAAAGGGTTTTAATGACAATGTCTCCAGTGTGTGGCAAGCACATAAACAATGACCTAGACTTTCCTTAGAATCTTGACATTACAATTTATAAACAGTGACTTGGGCTTGGTCTCTCTCATCTGTAAAATGGGTAGAAGTTTCTGTTCTATAGGATAGGTAAGAGGATTAAATAAGATGGTGCTTGCAAAGGGACAGGCCAGGGATCCCCATGCCCCTGTATGATACCTGGTGGGGTTATTCCTGAGATACCCTATTAGAAGGGACAGTATCCCTCTCTGAAAATTTGGAATGATAAAATATACCTAACCTCCTGCATTTGCAGTGAGAATTAACAGACCAATAGAAAACACTGGGTACAGGTAGGAGCTCAACAGCAACAAGAATTCCTTTATCTCTACTGTGTTCTCCAAACTTGTAATGGCATCACAATTGGGTTTTGTGTATGTTTGTGTGTCCGCGTGTTAAACATGGACTTATCTGTGCCCCACTTGGGAGATACTGAGTCCTAACGGAGGTAGGGTGCAGGAGGGGCTGGTGCTTAGAGAAATCTGTGCTTCTCACAAGTTATGCAAGGAATACCCAGCCAAGTCGGGGAGGCAGTGTCTGCACAACAGCTAACAAGCTAAGCGCTTACTATGTGCTAGGTGTCTGCAAAGCCCTGTGCCAGGGCAGGGGGTCGTTCTCAAACTCTGCAACCGAACCACTCGGGGTCTGGCCACAGATCCCCTCCCCCACGACCCCATCTAATGGGTGGGGCCCAGGGAGCTTTTTTCTTTTCTTTTCTTTTTTTTTTTAAAGAAGCGCTCCCGCTCTCAGGTGGCTGGTTTGCGCTCGGTCTCTGGACCACACTTTGGAAAACAATGCCGCGGGCGAAATCAGGTACTTGAATAAGGCTGCTGACCCCATCAGGAAAATTAAAATGAATCCCAAACTCAAAGCGACCACCGCCCCATTCCCCATTCAGATCTTCACCTTTAATATGTAAAAGGCTTTCCAGTGTGCCGGCAAGCCCAGCCCGCCAGACCTCACGAAACCCTCGGATCCCCAGACTTCAAGGATTTGGAGCCACCGAGGCAGAAGTTTTCCCATCAGCGTAATGGCAGTTACCCCCAAATCCCCCCAAACTCCGCCTGGGGGGGGGCGGGGAATGCCCCGAGGGGGTGGCGATTGTCTGAACGGCATGCCCTCCCCCACCGTTCCCTTACAAGGGGTCTTGCGAGGCTGGAGAGCGCCCCCCGCCTTGCCCTGGCTTGGGCGCCCCCATCCCAAGCCCACTCCGGCGCCCCCTGCACAGCGCGCCCGCCGCGGTGCCCAAGACGCCGGCTCGGGGCCGTCACCCCGATTTCGGGGCCCCGGGCCTGCTCGCTGCGTCGCAGACGTGCTTGGGCCCGGGCCCCGGAGCGCGCACTGGGCCCCGGAGCGCGCACTGCGCCCGGAAAAGCACTTACTTTGCACCGAGCCCGGGAAGCTCTCGCCCTCGCTGCTCGCATTCATGGCCACAGACTGGGAGGTCCCCGGCCGGCCGGGGTGCCAGGGTGGGGGGCGCTGATCTACATGGTGCAGGGACTTTTCCTTTTATTTTTCCACACCCCCCAGCCTTCCTTCTCCCAACTCCGCCAGGCGGGGAGGACGGATGTAAAGCAAGCTCCACTTCCGCTGCCTAGAGGGCGCTGGCCGGGCCCGGCCGCCCCAGCCTGGCTTTGCCTCCGCGGCTCCCGGGGGAAGCTGCGGGCCAATCCCGATGCCCGGGCCCCGCGGCCCGGGACCGCGGAATCCCCCGAGATCTGGAACGCGCGCAAACGTCCCGGCGGGTTGGGCAGCCGCAGGCGGCTCGGGATGCGCCCCCACCCCCGGCCGCAGCCGCTGGCGCCGGGCCCGCACCCCTGAGGTCGTGGCGGACGCGTTTGGCCTCCCCGGCTCGGGCGCCTTTGCACCTGCCGCCCTGGGCGTCTGGTCCCCAAGGCGTCGCTCCCGGGTCGCCGGGATGCTCTAGCAGAGGGGACCGCGTCGAGCTGCGGTTGGGGGTTGGGTGCGCCGGACGCGGCGGGCTTGGGGAGAAACCCCAGCTGAGCATCAGCGGCGGGCAGATCAGCAGAGCGCTGGGCGGGTCCCCTGCCCGGCTAGTGAAATAAAGGGGACAGTGATCACGTGGATCCTAAGAGCAACAACTAGGATCAATAGCCAAAGGCCCCTGCGCCAGGGTTCTGCCCACTTTATCGTGCACTGTCACCTGGAGGGCTCGCTAGAACACAGACGGCTGGTCCGCCCCAGAGTTTCGGACTCAGTAAGTCTGGGGCGAGGCCCAAGACCAAGTTTCCAGCTGTTGGAGTCCCAGCTGTTGGTCCACACTGTCCTCTCTGATCTGTGTCCCCCTGGCCGACCTCATCTCCTACAGCTCTCTCCTTTACTCCGGCTTCAGCACCAAGCCCTCTCCAGCCACAAGTCGCCGCTCTAACGTTCTCTCTATTCACCTGCCCGCGCCTCTGCTGTCTTCGGGAGAGTCACACTCATAGTCGTGGCGAGGCCAGTGCTGGCTAGTCCATTCTAATATTGACGCTCCCTCCTCTCCCACCCAGCAGCTCCCTGTCTCTCTCTGGTCTGCCTTTTCTTTCTTCTTAGAACCTATTACATTTAACATTATGTACCTGGAGTATATCTAGCGATAGGTAATTTACTTGCGTATTACCTGTCCGCCCCGCCCCGCCCCCCACACATTCAAAAGTTCCCGAGAAAGTGGGATTTAAAAAAAACCCTCTTTGCTTCACTGATCTATCTATCCCCAGCCACTTGGCCTAGTGCCTAGCACGAAGTAGGCGCTCCCTGAATAGGACTGTAGAGCTAATGGGATTTTCCCTGCTGCTTCCTTTAAGGGATTGTTCATGCCTCCACCAGTTACTTATACGTAAGTGCTGCAATGTGCCAGACACTGTGCTAGGCCCTGGAGGTCCAAGGGTGATCCAAATGATCGGGTACCTGCTCTAAGAGAACTTGGCTAGCGGCTAGTGATGCAGTCAGTGCTGAATAGTGAAATGAGCTGTGTGATTTCTTTCTTTCTTTCTCTCTCTTTTGAAAAAGATTTTATTTATCTATTTATTTATTTGAGAGAGAGAGAGAGAGAGTACAAGCAGGGGAGGGGCAGAGGGAGAGACAGTTCCCTGCTGAACTGGGAACCTGAAGTGGGGCTCCATCCTAGGACCCTGAGATCTTAACCTGAGCGAAGTCAGATGCTTAACGGACTGAGCCACCCAGGTGCCCCACAGTGTGATTGCTTAATAGTGATAAGGTCTTGGAAGACAGAAAACAAGGTTGTAATCATGACCGCTGGAATGGTCAAGGAAGGCTTCTTTTGAGTAGGTAATAATGAGAGAGCTGGCACTATTTGCAGGTGGGGGTCGGGGGGGGTGGGGATTCCAACCTGAGGGATGGGCAGGAGCTAGAGCCGTGAGGCAGGAATGAGCTAGATCTGAGCCGGCTGTTTCCCACCGGTCCTATGCCATATCTTAGCTCTCCTCTTGCTTTTTACCCAGACATGTGACTTCTTGCCGTTGCCCCAGGAGCTGCGCATCTGCTCCTCCCTCTGCCTGGATAGCTTTTCCCTGGTCTTCTGCAGGCCTGGCTTCTTTCTATCACCCAAGGCCAAATGGAATGTCACTTTCCCAGGGCAATTTTTCCTGTCCCACATCTAAAGCACCTGCTCCTCTTGGCACTGCCACATCACCTGCATTATACCTGTCCCTAGCTAACGTGACCCATACAGGCACTGCAGCTTAGGGCCATGCTTGTTCTTGAATGCTTGGTCCATGTTCACAGATGTGCACACCTGGGCAGGCCCCACCTGGATCAAGACACGGAACGTTTCCAGCCTCCTGACCCTTCCCAGCCAGTGCTATCGCAGCTCCCAAGCCCAGAGAGGTAAGCCCCACTCTGACTTCCTTGTGCTGAGAGCAGTATTCTTTGTATTAGCCTGAAGAGAAGAAACATCTAGAGGGCTTGGGAAAAACCAAATTCTCAAGTCCTAACCGAGACCTACTGCAGAATTTCCTAGGCCAAGACCTGGTAATTTGCATATATTTCCCAAGTGTCTCGGGTAATTCTTACTGAGATATGAGCCTGGACCTTACCAATGGGTGGTTAGGTCTGTAGGTTCTCACTACCGTATAAATCCTTGAGCTACTTGGGCGACCTTGGGCAGCTGCTCTATGTCTCAATTTTCTGTAAGTTGAGATAATGGTAGTAGCTACTTCATTACATTTTTTTTTCCAGAGGAAGTCAGTCATTATGTATAATGTGCTTACAGTAGTGCCTAGCTCATATAACTTGGCAAGAAATCCCTGTTATTCTTATTTTTTATTTATACATGGTCATTATCTATTTTCCCACCAGACTGTGAGCTCCAGGAGAGGGTATCTGGCTTGCTTTATTAACCCTGTATCCCCAGAGACTAGGACAGGGTCTGGTACACAGAGGCTTCAATACAGTTTTTGTTGTTGAATGAATTTATATGTTTCCATCGACTCCATTTTAAACATTTGCTACTATGCACAGCCATACTTTCTCTGGTATGTGTAGATCACTGCAATGGTTTTTTGTTTTTGTTTTTTTTGGTCTTAAAATTTCTTTTCTTTTTTTTTTATCTTCTTATATTTGTTTTTCTTATCATATAAGTATTACAAGTTCACTGTTAGAAATTTGGGAAGAAATACAGAAAAATATAAAGAAAATAAGAGCCATTTATAATCCCCTACCCAGAAATAACATTTTTTTAAAAAGTAAGCTCTACCCCCAATGTGCGGCTCGAACTTACAACTCCAAGATCAAGAATTGCATGTTCTAGTGACCTAGCCAGCCACATACCCCCAGAAATAATATTTTGATTGATATATATACTGAAAATCTTTTTTTCTTTGTGTCTGTGTGTATATATATGCATAGATAAATGTACAAGTTGTTTTCATATATTTTATTAAAAATATGATTTTAATTTACATGCTGTTTTTAATCTCCCTTTTTGGGTATATATTATAATTATTATTTTTAAAGATTATACAAATGATACATGGCCACCTGAAATCCCACCATCCAGAGATAACCAATATTCACGAATGTGCTACATATCTTTTTAGATTTTTCCATAGACATATAATAGATTGAATCAAATAAATTGCTGATATTTGTCTATTTTAACTTAAAAATGTTAATTTCATATGGTTCAAATCAACATGACCCACCATATTAATATTATACTTCCCGTAGAGATTGCTGTTTGTGTACCTAATATTGGTTATCTCAAATTCTCTTAGTAGCAGAGTTTCTGATTTGCAGCTGAGTGTATGGCCTCCCGGAAGAAGGCTTTTTCCAGCCTCCTTTGTTACTGGACATGGTTATATGACTACATTCTTGTGATGTAAATGAAATGTTGTGATGTAACTTCCGGAAAGTCTCCTAAACATAAGAGTTGACATAGCCATTTGCTGCTTCTTTTCCACTCCCTCCTTTCCTTGCTTGGAAAGAAGATGTGATGGGTGGAGCTCTAGCTGCCATTTTGGACTATGAGAGTGAAGTTATACTCTATGTATGGTCAGGTGGTGAGTTGGAAGTAGTCCAAGTCCCTAACTTCTTTGTGGACCTGTCAACTGGACTGCCTACTTCTGGGCTTTATTTACATGAGAAATGCCTTTTATTTTGTTTCAGCTACTGTTACTTGTGTGTGTGTGTGTGTGTGTGTGTGTGTGTGTGTGTGCATTCTTTCATGCAGGGAGTCAGATCCTCATCAAACACAATACTGTATATACTGTTTCATAATTGGCTTTGATTTTGAAGAGTTTTCCCAGTTAGGTTGGTGCATTCGAATAACCTGGGGTGTTGTCCCAGCTCCATGGGTGGACACTCTGCTTCTGATGTACTGGTATGAAGCTTAGGGATCTGTACATTAGACGAGAGCCCTGGATGATTGTGATGCTCTTGGTGTTTGCAAACTTCTGCTCCTCACTGTTAATTTTCATGGTTGCATAATATTTTATTATAAGATTGCATCATAATTTATTTGATATGCCATTGAATGTGGTTAAATTTTTATATAGATATCCTAAGTAATATACTCAGTGGCTTTTTTTATTAGCCCATGTGAACCCATTATCTCTCTATGCCAGCCATCCTGAAGAGAGCTGCTAGGATAACCTGTTTCAACACCATTTGGAAGGGCTTTTCCTCTCCTTTTCTTTTCAGATCATTTTCTCAATATAGGTTCCTTCCAGATGAACTTCTCAGTAAGAATTACATTTCTTCTTTTTTTTTTAAGATTTTATTTTTTATATTTTATTTTTATTTTTTATATATTATATACATATAAATACATTTTATATATTATATATTATATAAATTTTATATAATATATAATATATATTATATATTTATATTTTATTTTTATTTATATTTTATTTTTTATTTATATTTTATTTATTTATTTATTTGACAGAGAGAGAGAGAGAGCACAAGTAGGCAGAGCGGCAGGCAGGGGTAGAGGCAGAGGGAGAGGCAGGCTCTCTGCTGAGCAGAGAGCCCGATGTGGGGCTTGGTCCCAGGACCCTGAGATCATGACCTGAGCCAAAGGCAGACGCTTAACCCACTGAGCCACCCAGGCGCCCCCCAAATTACATTTCTTAAAAAGGCTTTGCCATAAACACTAGAATGTTTATGGTTCCTTTTGTTCTTAAGATTTTAACTACTTCTCAATTAATAGAAAGAACACAATTTAGCAAAGGCCAACTTCCTGTAAATTACAAATATAATTCTACTACCTGTTGGAAAGCTAGACTGTAGAATAAATTCAGATCTGTTGCCAATGCTTAAAAGACAGTACATTTCTCATAAAAATGGGGATTTAAAAGTTTTAATACCCTTAAGTATCCCAATATATCCAAATTATTAACATTTCAACATGCAATCAATATTAAAACATTGTGTATATTTTGTTTAATTTATTTTTTAAAGATTTTATTTATTTATTTGAGGGAGAGCGAGCAAGAGCAAGAGAGCGAGAGAGAGAGGGAGAGAGAGCGCATGAGCAGGGGGGAGAGGCAGAGGGAGAGGGAGAAGCAAACTCCCCGCTGAGCAGGGAGACCAATGCAGGACTTGATCCCAGGACCCTGGGATCATGACCCGAGCTGAAGACAGACACTTATCTGACTGAGCCACCCAGGCACCCCTAAAACATTATCATATTTTAGTATTATTATTAACAGTTTACAATCCAAAACTAAGTCTCCTGATCTGGTGGTGTGCAGCTGACACAAGATGTCTTCCCTGAGGCCAGGCCCATTTCAGGAGCTCAGGAGCTATGTGTTAGTTGCTACTGTCTTGGGTAGCACAGTTTTATGCCAGCGTTGGGACATTATTCCTAAAAAGCTCCATTTTAGTGAGTAGCTCACGTCTGCATCTCTATATTTGATAAAAATTTGGATTTAAAGTTTTTGTGTTTTTTTTTTTTTTCAATGGAAAGATCTGGAAATCCAAGTCTGCATTATCATATGTGTATGGTAGCATTTGCCTGGATCTGAGAAATTTCTTCAGATCTAATGAAACTTCTCTTACCTCTATAATTTACCCCAATCCCCATTCCTCCCTGTTGCTTCTTGGTATCAAGATTGAATTTTGGGGCACCTGGGTGGCTCAGTTGGTTAAGCGTCTGTCTTCAGCTCAGGTTCTGATCCTGGGGTCATGGGACTGAGCCCCACGTTGGACTCCCTGCTAGCGGGGAGTCTGCTTCTCCCTCTCCATCTATCTCTCCCCTGCTCGTTCTCTCTCTCTCTCGCAAATAAAGAAATAAAATCTTAGGGGAAAAAAAAGATTGAGTCACTTCCCTAGATCATTGCCCATTTGAATTTATTCAAAATTTCTACCATGTTTCTGATAGAAAAAGGATTTGTCCCTTCCTATGGTTTAAATATTTCTTTTTAAAATTTTTATTTATTTATTTGTTTTTATTAACACACAATGTATTATTTGTTTCAGGGGTACGGGTCTGTGATTCATCAGTCTTACACAATCCACAGCATTCACCGAGGCACATACCCTCCCCAGTGTCCATCCCCCAGCTACCCCGTCCCTCCCCCCCCCTTCTTTTGACTAAAAATCTCTGCCAAGGAATTACCTGCCTTACCTGTACTTTGCCATTCAATCTCCAGAAGGGTAAGCACGATTATCACTATTTTACAGATGTAGAAATGGAGTCTCATAAAGGTTAAATGGATTTCCTCTGGTCAGAAGGCCAATGAAGGATGAACTCAGGTAAGAATCTTTAAGGACAGGTCGCACAGACTGTAGAAGGACAGAGATTTGCCTAAATCAACCTAGCAGAATTATTTTCTTACTTAAATGATGTCTGGAAGGAGATTCTCAGACAGTTTCTTAAATTATTAAAAGAACACACATTTTTATTTTTTTTACTTATTTTTAAAATCTTATTTAATTCATTAATTTATTTTTAAAGATTTTACATATTCATTTGCCAGAGAGAGAGGGCACAAGCAGGGGGAGCAGCAGAGGGAGGAGAAGCAGGTTCCCCGCTGAGCAGGGAGCCCGACGTGGGACTCGATCCCAGAACCCTGGGATAGTGACCCAGGCTGCAGGCAGATGCTTGCCAACTGAGCCACCCAGGCGTCCCCAGAATACACATTTTTTTTTTAAGATTTTATTTATTTGACAGAAAGAGAGAGATCAGAAGTAGGCAGAGAGAGGGAGAAGCAAGCTCCTGGCCGAACAGAGAGCCCGATGCGGGGCTCGATCCCAGGACCCTGAGATCATGACCTGAGTCGAAGGCAGAGACTTAACCCACTGAGCCACCCAGGCGCCCCTAGAATACACATTTTTAAATTCTGGTAATATTAATCATAACAAGAATCACAAGATCATAATCACTGGGTTCATTGTCTTAAGTTTTGGGAGGAAAGATCCCCTTCTCTTAACAAGATAGTTCATAATTTCAAGTAACCAATTTTTTCCATAGTAAACTTTTTTTTTTTTTTTTTTGAGTAAGCTCCATGCCCAGGGTGGAGCCCAATGTGGGGTTCGAACTCACGACCCTGAGATCAAGGCCTGAGTCAAAACCGATTGTCAGATGCTTAACCAACTGAGCCACCCAGACACCCCTTCCATATTAAACATTTTAACAAATGTAGCTTCCTATAGCAGTCACGCACAGTGCACTAAAAAGTAAGGTCTCAGGGCAGGAACTTTTGTTTATATTTTTCCTTGTCGTACACCAGCATCTATAATGAGGCCTGGTATATGAAAAGTGATGGATGCAGAGATGGTATCAAAGTTCCTTTGGAAGATCACTGTTAAAGCAAACCTTTGGCTATTTCAAGAAAGCATCCTTTTTCCCTTTTTAGTTAAACATACAGACAAAAGTGTGATATGATGACTGAATCCAGAAAAATTATACCTTCCTTGAAATTGTATGGTAGCTGGTGTGCTTTTGGCTTCCTGCCAGTTTTGGTTAAGGAAAAGCCACACGGAAGGGAAAAGCCAGAACATTTCTTCCCCTCCTTCTCTACCTTGGTGGCTGTGGATGTGTCTGCTCTATGGCCCCAGATCCCAGCCGGACCACTGTGGCCTCATCTCGGCCAGGTGACACCAGTCCCTTGTCTCTGAAAACACCCCTTCTCCCTTTGGTCCCAGCTGCATCCCTGGGGAGCGGGGGTGGGGGTGGGGGTGGGTAGGGCCTTCCAGCTGTTACTAATCTCTAGGTTGCCTAACCACTCCCATTTGGCTTTTCAGCCCCCTTATGCTGCATGTATCAAATTCCCTGCATTAAATTTACGCTTAAATTCTCAGTGTTGCTTCTCCTTTTCTGGTCGAGCCCTGACTGACATAGTGGCCATAAGGTGTGTAGGGCTTACGGTTTTATTCTCGCTTTTCTGAACACTGCAGGTGAATCATAACTGGGGAGCACCTCGGACTCTCCACGGGCACTTGCTGGGAACCCACACTCTCGGGCCCCACCCAGATGTCCTGGAACAGACTGTCAGGGCGTGTGGTCTCAGCACGCAGCACGGAGACACGCCTTGGGTGACTCCAGCGCGCACCTCCTGACTTCGTCCATGAAAGCTGATCCAGAGTCTTTGAAGGGGACCGGGGAAAAACTTACTCCAAAACTGATTCACTAACAATATTCAGCAACTCCCTGCAATCCCTGTATAAACATAGAAGTCAACAAAGAAAAACTTGAAAGCTCAAAGAAGCGCAAAACCCCTCGGTAATAGGGCATCATCAAGACTCAACCCGTTGTGCGTTGAGTTCTGATTACTCAACCAATTATTCTGATGGGAGTTGGCTTTGGGTCTTGCCTGGCACCAAACCCAGGGTGGCACACCTGTGTTTTAATAGTTACATTGATTTAGAAAATGTCATGGGAACAAGCAGACACAGGTCTTGCTTTTTTTACTCTTTTACATAGTTAATGCAAGAGCATGGAAATACTCCCAACAGTATAAAAGAATATACAGAGAAAAGAGGGTACCCTTCAACTTCCCCTGAGGCCCCCCAATTTCCTTTTTAGGAAGCAACTGCTATTACCAGTTTCTTGTGTGTCTTTCAGATGTTCCCTACATCTGTACAGGAAAGGATATGTTTACTCATCCATTTCTTTTGTCCAAATTACACTATAAAGCAAACAACAGTCTACATCCCAATTTTTTCGCCCAACAATGTATCTTAGAAAATATTGGTTAGAGGTGGTCTAACCCTCCTTGCTTCAGGAAGTGTTCAGTTTTTCACTGTGCACACACATACACTAACATGTACTGACACACAATTCCCGTTAATGGACATTAAGTTTGTTTCCAGTTTTTTGTTACTACAAAGCTGCAACAAGTATCTATGTCTGTCTTTTTATCTGTATGGGAGAGAGTATATCTGTAGAATGATTTCCAAACATAGAACTGCTAGGTCAAAGGGCATTTAAATTTTTGATGCATTCCAACCGCGCAGTGCCACTCGGAGCTCCCATCAGTAACTCGGAGCTCCCATCAGTAACTTGTTAGAGCCCCGGTGTCGTACTCACTCCCATACGTCATCACGTTTCTGATCTTTGTCAATCTGATGGGTAAAAACATGCTCAGTTGTAGACTTCATTTGCATTTCTCTAATTAGGATACAGACCTAAATTTGAGCAAACTAAAGCAAATTTTTAATGCCCATCTCTAAGAAACCAAAACAATATAGTTACAATTTAGGTAATTATTGACTCCGAGGAGGTTCAAATATAATGCATAGATGGTAAAGGAGACACGTTGTTCTAAAGTTTGAATGGCAAAGAGGGAATCTGAGAGTGAACCTCTTGGGGTCCTCAGTGTGTGAAAAGGTAGCATGTAACAAGTTTGGGTGTGTATTTTCAAGTTGTGTTAATTATATGTTAAAGGTGAAATTCAAATCAGATATTTGCTGAGTGTTGGAACACCCTTAGGAGAGCTATGCTTGGAACAGCACTGATCTAGTTCTCATTTTACAGAAGGGGAAACTGAGACCCTTCCTTTCTTGTGGGAATCCAGAGCTGTTGGCAGAAGTTTGAAAAAAATATTACGCCTTTTTTGGATATCTTTTTATACCCTTTTATTTTGAGATAGTTTGACCCACAAGAAGTTGCAAAAATAGTACAGGGCGTTCTCATGTGCCCTTCACCCAGATCCCGCCAAAGATAACATCATACTCTTTCGGAGCTGCAAAAAATCTTGAAATGTGGATTACTTTTAAATGCTCTTTAACCCATCCTCATTCACGGCCAATTCTAAAGGTAGTCATATCACAATTGTACTGATAGTCCAGATTGCATTATAATGTCCTGGAAAGTATTTTAGTTAGGGCCACATTTGCTCCTGAAATCAATTACCCACCCCCCACCCCCATACAAATATAAAGCTTCGAAGTCATAGAAACTGACTGCTTATTCTCAAGTCTGAGATGGAAGGTCTCCTTCAAGGTCCTGGACCCCCTCCATCCTGTGGCTCTGTTATCCCCCACAGCTGCACCTGAAGAAAGTGCACTCATGTCCTAGAATCCTTTGCTCTAAAAGACATGCACCTACTTCCGGCTAATGTGCCATTGGTAGAGCCTAGTCACACAGCCTTGAGTGACTGCAAGGGGGCCAGCCTGGGAAGTGTCGTCCCCGGATGGGCAGTCCTTTGTAAACTACAACTCTAGGCTGCAGGTGGGGCAAATTTTGATGGACAGACAGACAGCTGTTTTCCACAGAAAGTTCTATACTTTGGCTCAGATGATACAACACCAAGGAGATCTATGAACCTAGGTTTTACTTCAGCTTATTATTATTTAGCTAATTCTAGTGGACTTTGATGCTTTTGTTTTGGAGTCTGCCTGATATCTTCTGATAATGGGATGACTTCTTTCCATGTTTTCCTTTTGGCAAAGGTTCCCCCTGCTCCACATAGAGTTAGTCACAGTCTCCGGTCCCAGGAGTCACAAAGGTGTCCTGGAACCCAGACACAGCCAATACCTTCCACCGGGCTGACTTATCTGGAGCTCCTCCAGGCTTCTGTACCAGGTCCACTCTGTTCTATTTCCCACTGGAAATTCTGTTTCCCACCGTATGTTCAGCAGTGGACGTGGTTTCTGGAGATCCGGGAGCCGTCTTGTGGACCTCAGCTGGTGAGCTTGGGTGTGGAAGTCGGGGTGCTGAGAGCGAAGTTAGAAGGAACCTGGGCTCCTGCTGAGATTATTGAGCCATTGAAACGGCTTTGACACTGCCTCCCTTCTCACTTTCCGTTAATATAATAATAAATGTCCTTCTGATTTCAGCCAGCTCTTCCCAACTTTTTTTGCATCAGAGTACATGACCGAAAAGCTATTGGTATGGAAGCTGGGAGAAAATGAATCATATTTCTTTTTTTTTTTTTAAGATTTTATTTTTTTTATTTGAGATAGAAATAGAGAGAGTGAGCGTGCAAGTGGCGGGAAGGGTAGAGGGAGAAGGAGAAGCAGGTTCCCTGCTGAGCAGGGAACCTGACTCGGGGCTCCATCCCAGGACCTTGGGATCATAACCTGAGCTGAAGGCAGATACTTAACTGACTGAGCCACCCAGGCACCCCTGAAAATGAATCATATTTCTTTATGTTAGTTCCTTAAAATATAAAAAATAAGACAGGAAGTTTTCAGAAATAATTAAGTATTATAATTTTCCAAAAGTTCTTGTAAAATGTCAGATTTTTATTTTTATTATTTTTATTATTTTTTAAAGATTTTATTTACTTATTTGAGATAAAGAGAGAGCCTGAGCAGGGGAGAGGCGGAAACAGAGGGAGAAGCAGACTCCCTACTGAACAGGACCTGCCACGGGAGCTTGATCCCGGGACCCAAAGAATCATGACCTTAGCCGAAGACAGATGCTTACTTGACTGAGCCACACAGGCACCCCAAGTGCCTGATTTTTATACAAGAGACTTGAGTTTGTTCCACAGACACGACTTTTGTGTGTCAGACTTTATGATTCAAATGGGTATATGCAATTCCTGCTCAAATATTTTTTATTTTTTATTTATTTATTTTTTAAGATTTTTATTTACTTATTTGACAGAGAGAGATCTCAAGTAGGCAGAGAGGCAGGCAGAGAGAGAGGGGGAAGCAGGTTTCCTGCCGAGGACCCAGCTCGATCCCAGGACCCTGAGATCATGATCCAAGCCAAAAGCAGGGGCCTAACCCACTAAGCCACCCAGGTACCCATCTGCTTAAATATTTTTAATGATGATCTTATCACATATTTGATAGGTACTGTCAATGAAAATGTTGTTAGCACAAGGTTAAATAAAAATATAAAACTATTTTTTAAAATAACCTTTCAGAAATTTCCAATACTAATATATATTTTTAAGGCTCTAATAGCAAACATCTTCTTTCCTGTCATTGATGAATGTTGGCGTTGCTTGTGGCCTTCCAGTCCAACCAGACACGTAGATGAAATACCGTGTTTCACAGTAGCTTCCACAAGCAGACCTCATGGGCATGGTTTGAGCAACCCCCCGTGGCTCACCTAAATTCACCAGAAGGGAACAGCTGGGAAAGCAGAGCAGTAACCACGTTTTTTTTTTTTTTTTTTTTTTTTTTTAA